>NC_067155.1:34064264-34364681 GCF_903995435.1 Acomys russatus | reverse complement strand
GCCCCTGCCTAGAATCCCCCAGTGAGGGGCTGGGGTGTGGCTCAGTGGTAGAGCACCTGCCTAGAATCCCCCAGTGAGAGGCTAGGGTGTGGCTCAGTGGTAGAGCACCTGCCTAGAATCCCCCAGTGAGGGGCTGGGGTGTGTCTCTGGGGTGTGTCTCAGTGGTAGAGCCCCTGCTAGAATCCCCCAGTGAGGGGCTGGGGTGTGTCTCTGGGGTGTGGCTCAGTGGTAGAGCACCTGCCTAGAATCCCCCAGTGAGGAGCTGTGGGCATGGCTCAGTAGTTGAGCACCTGCCTAGTTAAGGGCTGGCATGTGTTCTACAGTAGACCAACTGTAAGTCCTAGTATATTCATCCCAGGTAAAACATACACACACACACACACACACACACACACACACACACACACACACACACACACAAACACACACACACACACCTTGGACTCCGAATCTATTTGACCAGTTTGTACAAGCTCAGAACTAACTAACACAGAGTAAAATCCATGTTTAGATTTAGTAGATTTCTTTCTGTTCTCACTCCCTCTCTCTGTAACCCAGACTGGTTTAGAACTCACTATGCTGCCCCAGTTGGCTATGAACAACAACAACAACAAAAGAGCCATGTGTAGTGGCCTGTGGTATATGTAGTGTGTGTGTGTGTGTGTGTGTGCGCGTGCGTGCGTGCATGTGTGCGTGTGTGTGTGTGTGAATTTTGGTTTCTTTAAAAACACAGTTATAGTAGGTGACTATGTATTTGTTTTTGTTTTAATGCCAGGTGTGGGATATGGGACTGCTTCAGATTGTCCACAGCAGCTGACTGTGATTTGACTCGTGCCCTGGAAGGGGCGTGATTTTGCTAGCTTAAAATAGTTTATGTTTGGAATTCTGGGAATTCTTGAGAGGGTATATAAATGCCAGAGCCCTGAGAGAAGCGGTGGCTGCTGCTGGTTCCTGCTGCTGCTGCTGCTGGTTGCTGATCACTTTCTCTGGTTGCTGGTTGGAGATATCCTGAAGACGAAGATTAGATTTACTCCAAAGACCTCAGCACCCATAAGCAGCAGGAAGTAGTCTAAAGGGATCTATGCCTCCTTTCCCCTCTATCCTTTTTTCTCTCCTACCTAGTGTTGGGGGGGGGGTGTTGGGATTGACGTGGAGAAAGGTGGTAGAAAAAAGAACCCAATAGCCAAGCAGTGTGTGTGTGTGTGTGTGTGTGTGTGTGTGAGAGAGAGAGAGAGAGAGAGAGACAGACAGGCAGACAGAGACAGACAGACAGACACACACACACACACACACACACACAGAGGGCTCAGTAGTTAAGAGCACTTGCTGCTCTTGCAGAGGACTTTAGTTCAGTTCCCAGCACCCACATCAGTGGCTCCTAACTGCCTATAACTCCAGTTCCAGAGGATATGACACCTTCTCCCGGCTTTAATGGACACCAGGCACTTACTTGGGTGGTACACATTCATGCAGGCAAAACACCTATGCATATGAGAATAAATAACTTTAAAAACAAAGTTTTAAAAAATCTAAATCCCTAACAGGAGCTGTGCATGGTGGCGCATGCCTTTAATCTCAGGACTTGGGAGGCAGAGGCAGGTGGCTCTCTGTGAGCTCAAGGACAGCCTGGTCGACAAAGCGAGTTCAGGACAGCCAGGGCTACAAGAGAAACCCTGTCTCAAAAAAATAAATAAAAATAAACACACACACACAAACAAAGCAAAACAACAACAAAACTAACAAAAAGAAACCCAAAGCAAACAATTTTTTTTAATCTAAATCCCTCACAGGAACCTCTTTCAAGGGATGAGGGGGTTGCCCACAGATTTTCTCAGGCCGGGAACCTCAAGGAAACTTAAGGGCACTGTTTAACTATAGAAGCTAAAAACAGAAGGAAGGAGCCCAGAAATGTCTGTAGGCGTGGCTTTTGTGTAGTGTAGTGAATTCCCAGGACCTCCCCTGTAGCCTGCAAGGCTCTTGGGAAAATTCTATCAGTGGAGACAGTCAGGACTGAACACCACAGGGCACGCAATGAACGAATCCCAACAGACACTGGTTGACAGACATGCTGTCACCAAAAAGGATGGGTCCCCAGAACAGAAGGGAGGGCCCAACAAGTATCACTAGGAGTGCAGGGGCAGGGTCAAGAGGTCACCCTCTAGGCCTGGAAACTTCACTCAAGAACTTTGGAGTTTGTCTAGCTGGATTTGAAGATCACTTGGGACCAGAAAGACTGACCCACATCCCATCTGCTCCTGGCTGACGCTGTCATTTGTGTGTGTTGCCACTGTAGGCTGTGGGTGATGGGCAGCCAGTTTCAGTTCAGAAGGGTCAAAATTATGCCAAAGGTGCTGAAGAAATGGCTCCAGGGTTAAGGATATTTGGTGCTTCCCAAAGAGTTCTGCAGTCAGCACCTAGGCAGCTCATAAGTAATCTAGCTCCAGGGGATCTGATGCCCTCTGCCAGCCCCCCAGGCAACTATACTTGTCTACACACACACACACACACACACACACACACACACACACGAATAAAAAAAAAATCTTTAAAGGCCAGGAATAGTGGCTCATACCTTTAATCCCAATATTCATGAGGCAGAGACAGGAAGATCGGTGTGAGTTCAAAGCCAGCCTGGTCTTCAGAGTGAGTTCCAGGGCATCCAGGGCTACAGAGAGATCCTGTCTCATAAAACAAAAACAAAGAATTGCATTTTGTGGATTTAGCCCAGAATCCTCAGCCACACCTTACTTAGCTTATTAAATGATTAGATTTAGGGCTTGAACTGATAGCAGATGACCTTGAGGTAGAGTAAAAGCATCTTGTATGTGAAACAGGTATGGACCATGGGTCCAGAGTTGGACGGTGGTCACTCCAGCCTTGAATGTGAACGAGGCCTGTGAAGATGCCATCCCACGATCAAGGTCAATCACATGGCAAAAGAGATTTCTTCGAGGAGCTAGTGCCAACACTATCCCAGGGCTGGCTTTTTAAAAAGGAAAAAGCGAGCTGAGCAGCAGCAGTCACCTCTCTCTGCTTCCTGACCAAAACCGGGCCAGCTGCCGAGTGTTTCTGCTGCCTCATCAGGTCTTCGCTCACCGTTGTGCCTTTCCTGCGGTGATGCACTGCCCCTGCTACTTGTGAGCTCAATAAACTCTTCCTCAAGCGGCTGTTAGTCTTGTCAACTTGACACAATCCACAGTCCCCTCTGCCATGTCTGTGGCAGTGGGAGGGGAGGTTCTTCATTGCACTGGCTGAGGCCAGAAGAGCTGTCTTCTATGGATGGCACTTTTTACCTCCTTGGGGAATTCTGAGCTGCACACGAAAGTGGATAAAGTGGGCCAGTGAGATGGCTCAGTGGGCAAAGGTGCCTGCCATTACGTAATACCAGCCATGACAGATTGTACCCCTGAACCCTAAGCAAGAGGAAGCCCTCTGTCAAGTTACTTATCTGTAAAAATATACTTAAAATGTTTTGTTGTTGTTTATTTATGTGTCTATCTGTGAACACCTGTGTTGTAACCCAGGGGGCCAGAATAGGGCATCGGATCCCTTGGATCATGTGAAACAGCTGGTGTGAGAGCTAGGAATAGAACTCAGGTCTTCTGGGATAACAGAAGCCACTCTTTGCCCATGAGCCATCTCTCCAGTGCCTTAAGTTACTTCTTGCTATGGTCATTGTTGGGGACAATAGGCCATATGGCTAATGTTCAGCCATCTTGTCAGAGCCTGCACCTTTAAGTCTCTGTGTTTCCCAGAGCTTGCCTTTCACCAGAAACTAGCTGGCCCTGTTGTGGGTCAGCAGTTAGACTAAAGACAGATAGAGATGGAGCAACCCTGTTATGGTTTAGCAGTTAGACTAGGCAAAGATGGAGCCAGATACCCTGTATGGAAGGACATTATGACCCTGCCTAGAATTCCTTATATTTTGAGAAAAGCCTGCAGCTGGGTTGCTATAGTAATATGCTTCCCTGCCTTCTGCCTTATAAAAACTGCTGCCTGACTAATAAAGTTTGAGAGTGTGATCAATCAGACTTGCTCTTCTTTGTGTCTTGCATTTTCAACAGGTGAACTTCCTCCCAAGTTTTAGTCGAACCCCACAGGCCAGGGCAGGTCATGTTGACGGCCACACCAACGTGAAAGTAGCTAATACACAAATGTATTTCGTCCTTTCCCCCAGCAACCCTGAAGGGGAAAAGCATGAACCAGTGCAGTGGGGCCAAAGGTAGAAACAGCCCAGGGCTCCGGGGACAGGACTACGACCCACACAGCCCTGAATGTAGCACTAGTACGTGAAGAGAGATGGACCTGGCTCAACTCCAGTCATTCCTTGGCCAACTGCAACTCTTAGCTGATCTCCAAAGAGTTTTTAAAGTATTGCCTTCAGTATCACATTTCTAATTATAACACATTCTATATACAAGGAGGTATCCCCAACTTCCGGAGGTTAAATAAAACAAACAAACAACAACAAAACCCCCACAAAACAAAACAAAACAAAAAAACCACTTGTATCCACTACACAACCAAAAAAAACATGGCAATTGCAATCTGCTGCTCTCCCACCCCTCCCCACAAAAGGGGAACAGCTAGATCCTTACCACCATTTTTTATTTAACTGTCAACCGGAATCCAGAATCCCCTGGGAGATGGCCCTCTGAGCACCATGGAGGATGATCTTGTGCTAACTGAGGCGTGACGACCGCCCTCTGTGGGTGGCATCACTCCCTGGCTGTGGCCTTGGACTGTAGGAAGGGAGCTGAGTAGGAAGGAAGCCTTGGGACGTCTCTGCTTTCTGCCGATGCAGTGCGTTTGCCTGCCTCCCGCTTCTGCCTCCATGCCTTCCTTTTGAACCAGAAGCCAGAACACACACTTTCTCCCTTGGACTGCTTTTATAAGGTACTTTATCACAGGAAAGGAGGAAAGAAATGAATACAATGCTATTTGATCTTTGATCTGCCTTGAGACAGGCTCTTGCAAAGGTGTCCAGGCTGGCCTGAAGCTTGCTATGGAGCCCAAGCTGGCTTTGAGCTTGGGATGTCCAGATTCAGCCTCCTGAGAGAGTGCTGGAATTCCAGGCAAGCACCGAGGCTACAACTCCAAGTTATAGCACTCTATTTTTTTTTTTCCGAGACAAGGTTTCTCTGTGTAGCCTTAGCTGTCTTGGACTCACTTTGTAGACCAGGCTGGCCTCAAACTCACAGCGATCCGCCTGCCTCTGCCTCCCGAGTGCTGGGATTAAAGGCGTGCGCCACAACACCTGGCTCCTATAGCACTCTACTTTATGTAATCCTTACATAATTACACTTTATGTATTTTGGGAGGATTTGCTTTCTTCCTCAGCACGAGCAGCCACATGTTCATGGGTGCAAGAAACCAGGTATTGTTGGCGTCATAGCTTTAGGATTCTTACGGCAGGAAGGTGGTACTCCCTAGTCCCTGCCCGACTGATGGCTGGTGTGTTGTTTCAAACTTTGGGCTAGCACCTATCAACAATGCACTTGTCTCTTGGTTACCATCAGATGAGAAGCTCTTGACACCACGCCATATACAGGAAAGCACTGTTTTTACATGGCACACGGCAGAGGGTGTGGGGTCTTCGATGAAGTGGACTGATCACCAAGATAAAGCATATCAGTTCCCACAGCATGGAGCACAGAGCTGAGAGTAGAAAAAGTAGAACCCTACTGTGTGCCTGCAGTAAGATGCCCATGCTGTTGTTTATTGAGACAGTCTCACTATGTAGCCCAGGCTGGCCTCAAACTCTGGATCCTCCTATCTCTACCTCTTGAGTGCATAAATCAGCACATCTGGCTTTAATTTTTTTCTTTGTGTGTGTCTGCGTGTGTGCGCGCACGTGCGAGCATGCGTGTATGTGTGTGTAAGAGAGAGGGAGTGTGTGAATGTGGGCACAAACATGCCATCTTTAGAATACACAGATGAAGTCAAGTTTCGGGAGTCTGTTCTTTACTTCCACAGTGGGCCCCAGGGATCGAACCCACGTCATCAGGCTTTTACAGCAAGTCCCTTTACCTTCTGAGCCAGCTGCTAGCCTTGGCTTGTTACTGATTACTAATGTCGTATGTTAATACTTAGAAATAGGTTGACCCTTACTTTCTGACTCCTCATTACTTGTCCTCCACATGCGCCCAGTAGTTCCCCAAGAACAGTGTGCATTTGTCAGTTGTTGAGCACAGGGGTCTGTGATAAATGTCCGTGGGATTACTCTGGCCAGTGCTTGCTGGGGGTGGGGACAGGGACAAATCCAGCCAGAGCCATCTGCTGCTGTATTATGTCTCTTCGCTCTGCAGGGCAGAGTTAAGTGGTTGTGACAAAGACCATACGGCTTCCCAAAGCTGGAACCAGTCACTAGCCAGCCCTTCCCAGATACAGCTCAGCAACCACTATCCTAGGCTGCCCAAAAGCTCAGTGTTAACAGAACACTGATCTTAAATGCTGTGTGATATAATGGCCTACTTTGAAATTTGTTTTGTTTTGTTTTGAGACAGGGTTTCTCTGTATAGCCTTGGCTGTCCTGGACTCGCCTTGTAGACCAGGCTGGCCTTGAACTCAGAGATCCGCCTGCCTCAGTCTCCCTGAGTGCTGGGATTCCAGGCATACGCCACCACACCTGGCTGAAGTTTGATAACTTTTCTTTGCTATTTTCTATTGGAGCTAAGTAATCCGGGACAAGCATGTCAAACAGCATCCCGACTTTCCTAGCATGGTCTCTCCTATCATTAATGCAGGGCCCTTCTGTCCTTTTTACTATGGAAGCTTTTTCTCAGTTGCATTTCATGCCCTCACATTCTGAGGATGTTTCTTCGATCTCAGCAGCAGCAGCAGCAGCAGCAGCAGCAGCAGTAGCAGCAGCAGCAGCAGGCCCCCAGCCCCAAACTAACCACCTCTACTTCTCTGCAGGTCCTCCCTCCCCATCCTCCTCCTCCACTCAACACAATCTCCACTTCAACGCAGCTCCTCCTCCTCCTAGGTCCTCCTCTTCTCCACAGTGACAATCTCCACTCATGCAGCATGGCTTCTCCTCCCAACAACAGCCACACATACAGTTTACCCCTGCCCAGGAGCTCTCCACCATATTCCTTCATGTCCACTAACAGGGTCTAGTCACCAACCCCCAAGCTCAAGTCGTCCTCCGCCTCTGCTTCCCAAGGGCTGTGGTTACAATTGTGGCACCACCATTCCTCGCTTCCCAATTTGAAGCTTGAACCCTCTGGGTGTCCTCTACAGGTACTGCACCCTGAGCGCTGCACACGTCACCAGCCCTGCCACCTCCTTCAGAACAGGGAAGAAGTTCTAGGTCCGGGCACATAGCTCAATGGTGGAGAGCTTGCCTTGTACATTCAAGGCTTTGGGTTCCATCCCAAGAATCATAAAAAAAAAAAGGAAAATAAAAAAGAACATCTGAATTCTTACATCAGACTTAAAACATTTGGCCAGTGTTTTAGTTCCAGGTTGTTTGGCATTTATTTTTATTGTGTTTGTAATGGAGAAATACATTATCTGCTTTCAAAATAGTGCTTGAAAATACAAGGAGTACAGATACCACATAACAGCAAACTCAGTCAGGAGACACTTCGCACATCACATGAAAAAATAGTCTGGTATTCACGTATTAAAAACTAGACTTCAAAAGTCCCAAGTTTCCAGCTTGGTTTAAAAAAAAAACAGGTATAGTTACACAAAACATTTAATAAACATTTTCCCAATGTGTAAACAAAATGAGGAGACTACATTTGTGCCTGGCAGTCTCAAGCAGACACCACAGCTATTTGGAATGCAGAAGCCGTGTGCTTTTCACCTGATTTCTCATGCTGGTAGAAGGGCAGGGTGAGCGTGCACAGGGCAGAGGTGTGACAGACAGAGATCCATCCAGTACTGTAGGTATCAGAAAGTTTCAAATACTGCCTAGCTTAAAAGGAGAAAGACTATAGTCCAACACTGGAAATTAATCTAGAAAGACAAGGGAAGGTTGAGCATTTTTGGTTTGACAGGGGAGAAAACAGGCAGAAGACAGAGGAACAGGGATTTAGAAGGATGGGAAGAGATAGGTCTGGCTGTATGGAAAACCTGTTCAGTTAGTTTGCTGTGTCTGGATTAAGAAAGACTAAAGCTAGTAATGACATCTGTTGGCCCTCGTGCTTACTGCATATGGGGACTCTGTGACTTTACTGAGAAGCAGCTCTTTAACTAAAAGTACCCCAATACCCCTACTATTTGGTAGAAGAGTAGAAAGCTGACTAGATGTCAAGTGTTTCGTAAAAATTATTTTTTGTATGACTGTACATATAAAATCTGATAAATTCTGGTACTGAAATTAAAAAAAAAAACATAGCTTAAAGTTCTTGGAGTAAAAATGCCTTTTGCCTACATATTTAAAATTGGAAATTAGTTTCCTTCCAAAGCAGATATTCTGTGATAGAGAAAAACCTCACATCCGTGGAGATCAAGAAACCAACCAGGAGCACTCACATCATGGTTTGGATCAGTACCCTGCATTTTTAAACAACAAAATGCACGCATGCTTAATGCGAAGAGGATGAAGGCAAAAAGGCTTTGTTTGAGGACAAAAGACTGTGGGACTCCAAGATAATACCTACTGGCTGATCATACACCCTCCCAGACAATTCTACAGATAACGCCCGTGTACCATTTCTTGATCTTGTCCCACAGAAACCAAATATTTAGTAATTATGGTTCTGATGCCAAGTAAATGCCCTCAGAGATGACATTCCATTTTAAAGGATGCAGCCACCGCCTGGGAACTCAGAGAGACTTTTGTGCTTTCTTAAGTACATTACTACAAAAATAGCATGCAACTTTAAGATTAGTAAAGAAGCCTTTTCAGGGAGGAAAAAAAAGTGAAAATTCACCAAAGTGAAAAGTCAAAAATTAGTTCTAGTTCTAATGGAAACTTTAAGTTAAGTCCCATAAAGTGCTAAAATAAGGGGTTTGGTAGCTTCTATTGCAAAATTTCCCAACAATGGACCAAACATAACTCAATACGTATGTCAGTCATGGATAAAAATGAATACAGGGGGTCTTTCTCTTTTCTAATAGTAGTCCTCTGAAATAACGTGGTTGCTAGCAACAAGCTAATGACCTGAGGCAAGAGTAACAGAACTCCTGGGTTTGAATGCTAATCTGGCCTTCCGTTCAAGATTAGGCCAGTAAAAAAAAAAAAAAAAAAATGTTGTCGATCAAGTATGAATCTACTCTGGGTCGTATCTAGTCTGTTTTCTTTTAACATCTGAAAACAACAAGTTGAATTTGCAAGAATTTGTGTAAGGGCCTTTGAGGTGGTTTCTAGCCATTCAATCTGTTTTATTGAACTCTCAATAAAAGGAATAGGATCTCTAGGAAAAACAGGGATACCGGGCTTATCTGTTCCCAGGTGTTTCCTGAGAGGCCAACAGAGAAGCTGCTGTCTGAGTGGTGTCTAAGCTGAACTTGTCTGTCTGGCTCCTCCCCTTCTGTTGGGTTTCTTTTTCCTTCTTTTCAGGTGAGAATGTCTTCTAGACTCCTAGTATAGGATTGGGTATGTTCGTTGCTGTATTTCCTGAAGGTCTAGATGGATGGTTTACCAGATGTGTCGAAGAAACAACTCTGGTCACTGTAGGCTTAGGTGGTGGTGGAATGGTCGGCTGTGAGGTTATCTGAGGGATGCTTTCACTCAGCGCAATCCCCGAACTTTCTATGGGACTCACATGCTGCAAGGAAACGTCAGGAAACTGGATGCCGGTCATTGATGCTGCCATAACAGCCAGAGCAGGGCTGTTTCTTCCCTGAGGGTTTCCAGTCAGTGGACCTGTCTTCACAGTGCCAGTAGCTGAAGGTGCAGACATGCTGTTTTCACTGTCTACAGACAAGAGAAGGCTGCTGCTATTCACAGCTGTCAATCTTACGCCTTCTGATAAGTGCACTTCCTTCTTCTGAAGAACATGATTTGGAAGTAGCTGGTGCAATTCCTTTCTTCTTAGATGCATTGCAGCAATCTTCATATCCATCTCAAACATCTTACTATTTATTGCCTGTCTGTACACTGTATCTGTGAAAGACTGAATATCAGAGGTGAGATCAATACTGAGAAATTTAGAATTTTCCGGCCTCTTCAACACTAACCCAATCACCCACATGGTACAAAATTCTTCCCTGTCAACGTTTTCTTTTGGTGCTGGAAATGACTGGGGATTCACATGTGCCAAAGTAATGAACTCATTCTTTTCCAGGTTCCCAACCAGGATTCGGATCTTTGACTCCACCAAGCCCACCCACTCTAAATGTTGTTTCTCCGTTGGTGCACTTGCCAGGAGTACAATATAATGCTTATATTTTTGGAAAAAGCTTGGAGCCTCAAAAAGTTTGGACCATTCTGCCTTATTCAGCAAAATTTCATGTGTGATAGCAAGTCCTTGCTTAAACTCCTCAATCATGACCATCCTGGTCGAGACAGACACATTGTACGTGGAGTTCTGCTGCGGGTATGCTGGTGTGATTATGGGCATAAGATGGTATCTGTCACTGGGATTCACTCTTGGGTCCCATACAGGCAGGTTAAGATTCCTTTCTTCTGGTTCTTTTAGCAACACCGGATTTGGCCATTCCCACTCAGAAAACACCAAGAAAAATTTTCGTACAAGAGTGGATGCTATTGCATTTGGATAAAGCTGGCAAGTTCTTGCTACTAGCATAGCCCAGGAAACACCTCCAAGGAAACCCAATATATTGGAATAGATATTGTGGCATTTGGCCCATAATTTGATGGCTCTCAGTGTTAACCTGAAGCTGTCGATGTTTGGTACTAGATGTAAAATTTCATCAGTTACCCGGCAACCATTAAGGCTTCTTATGCACCTAATATCTAAATTTTTAAGCAGACTATCATCTCGTAGGTCCAAATCTTCTGGAATAGTCTGCAATGCTAATCTTGCGAACAAAATATCAATCTCTATCCCATCAAAACACAGTTTGATAACCGGCACAAAGGCCTCTTCGACAGCTCTTAAGTCTTTTACTTCCTCCTGTAGTTTCAATTTGTCATAGAAGGAGGTGAAAAAGTCATTTCGATCTACGTGTCTTGGCGCAACACACAACGCATCGATATCAGCACCTTTCGTGTGTACTCCCAGTCGGTAGGAGCCAAATGTAAAAATTTTCCCCCCAACATTCTCAATTACAGCTTGTGGAAGATTCCTGCTTTCACTGATTTCTCGGATCCATTCCTTCACCAGATTATTTAATTTCTGCAAAATTAAAATCCTGCGCTGCAGTTCCTCTTCCTCTTCAAACACCCCGAAGGGCTGGAGGGTCTCGATCAGCTTCTGGGTGAGCTCGCGGTCTGTGTCCTTGGGGGCGGCCAGGCTGATGGGGGACGATATGCCGTACTGCTTCGGGGCGGGAGCCGGCTGTTGTGCTCCTTGGGTGGTCACCGCAAATGGCATCATCTCTAGCTGCCGCGCCGCCAGGGCACCTGCCCCGCCACCGCGACCTCGGCGGCCTCTGCTCGGCTCATGATCCGAAGGCACGAGGGGCGGGCTCCTGCCGGCCGCCCCTGTCGGCCCCCCGCTGCGCTCCGAGCCCGCCGCCTCAAGCGCTTCCCCTGGTACCCCTCCGGGCCAACATGGCGCCGGGCTCCTCAGCGGTCGCGGTCCAGAACCGACGGCACACGCACGCGCCTGCGCACCCGTCGCTGCCGCTGTGGGTCTCACGAGATTGGAGGGAATTCTCGCGCTGGGGGGCTTCCGGAAGAGCCATCCAGGTCCGCTCCTGCCTGGATCTGAGAAGTCTCTCTAGAGGGAGAAGACATGGTCCTATATCCTCAAGCAGGGCCCAGAGTGACAGTGGCGCCCTCACTAGGCCCTGGTGTCACTGTTCCCCTGGCTCCTGCTAAGCTCCCATCAAACCAAACTACGGCCCTTTCGTCGTCGTCTGCCAGCCACACTCAAATCTCTTCTCAATTGTCCCATGGTTTCCACTGCTGTGTGTGCAAGGTAAATCTGCTGCATTTGCAAGGGCGCGCTGGGATTCCTGCATCAGGGCGGGAGTCCTTTTCATTTCGTGGCCTCTAGAAGATTCCCACGCCTATGCTTGGAATATGCTCTTCCCGACATTCTCTTGGTTCTCTTCATTTAGATAAGCGGTAAGCCCTCCCATTCTCTCCATGCGCTACAGCTGCGCTGGTTCTTGGGTAATACCAAGAATGGGTAACGCCTCTCCATTCTCACTTTGGTTGTATGTGGTTTGCAGTTTAAACACCACTGAAGG
The DNA here is from genome assembly GCF_903995435.1 of Acomys russatus. Taxonomy (NCBI): domain Eukaryota; kingdom Metazoa; phylum Chordata; class Mammalia; order Rodentia; family Muridae; genus Acomys; species Acomys russatus. The sequence continues at coordinate 34,352,402 of NC_067155.1, read as the reverse complement.
GCATTACTTATTTATTTTTGCCGTACTGGAGATGGAACCTAGGGCCTTGCAATACTCACTTTTCTGTTACTAGAGACATTATTGTTCCAGCTTCACTGTTGTTGCTGACAGAAAACAACTGAGGGGTGAGGGGGGATTGTGTGGCTTACAATTCCGGGTTACAGTCAGTTACGGGGTAGCTGAGCCACATCACGATCACAGAAAGAGCAGTGAGAACAAGTGCACCCATGCTCGCTTGCTGTCACCCATCTTTCTCCTGTTTATACGGTTCAGGACCCCTTGCCCAAGGACGGTAACGCCCACAGTGGGCTGGACCTTCCTGTCTCAGGGAACAGTCAAGACAGTCCCCTACAGACACACACACCACAGGCCAACCAGATCTAGGTAATTCTTCATTAAGACTCTTCCCAAGGTTGAAGAAGGCTAGGAGGAGGTGGAGCCCCGCTATATCGCTTTTCTAGGACATGAGATTGGTTCCCAGCTCAAAACCACCCGGTTCAATACCTCTGGCCTCTGTGAGCACCAGCAAACACATGCACACACACACACCCCCACATAGACACGCATGCCTACACATAATTGAAACAGATAAAACTACATTTTTAAAAAGGGGACTTTCTTGTTGACTCTAGGTTGTGGTAAACTGACAGTTAAAGTTAACCTGCACAATTCCCTTGCTCTCTTAAAGTCTATCTTTGTTTTGGAGGTGATATTGTTTTCATTGCACCATGTTTTCTTTCTATAATTTCTTCAGATATAGGGAGCATGCTTTAGTATCCTATAGCCAATAATGCTCCTGAAACTCTAGTTCTGTAGTTTGTTGTCTTTTATGAACTTCTACACACTTTCCCTTTTATGTCCCCTTATTTTCATTGTGAGCTCATTTCTGGAGAGGACTGGGAAGTCCACATAGTGGATATAGTCTTCTAAGTAGGATTTGCTTTGTTTTTGCCAGAAGCGCTTGTACTTACTAACCTGTGTATAATGATTTCTTTTTTCTTTGTTTGTTTCTTTTGAGACAGTATCTCTCTATGTAGCTTTGGCTGTCCTCGAACTCACAGAGATCCGAACTCACAGAGATCCGCCTGCCTCGGCCTCCTGAGTGCGGCACCACGCCCAGCAGGTACAATTTTTTCATATCTACTATAATCCCAACCCAAATACAAGTGTGACAAAGTGTGCTTTTTAATTCTAAAGATTTCTTTTTAAGTTTTCACCATCCAGAACCCAAGTCAAAAAAGATATCTTTCCTTGTCATATCCTTGTGCCAGGTTGGTACTCAACATACCATCCTTTGGCGAGACCAACTTCCTCAGAAAGGAGGGGAGTCTCAGTGCTAGCTACCCACCTTTCTAAGGTCTCAGGGGGCTCTGCCTCTTCTGGGAAGCTGTCAAGCTCAATTTTCTTTTTTATGATTTTATTTTTATTTGTGTGTGTGTGTCTGTGGGTGAGTGCACACACATCCTCCGCGGCTGTCCTTACAACATGGTGCAGGGACTCAAACTCTGATCCTCTGGAAGAGCACCAGGTGCTTTTACCCACTCAGCCATCGTTCCAGCTCCGAGCTTAAGCTCCTTCGTCGTACAAATGGACAGATCCTGTGCTTCGTCTGGAGAAAGAGGTCAGTCAATAAAGTGTTTCTGTGTGAGCATGGGGACCTGGGACCCATGTAAAAAGTGGGCACAAGTGGGGCACACCTGCAGTATGAGAGAAGCAGGTACAGGCAGATCCCTGCACTTGGAGGGCAAGCAGAGCCTGCTTGGTGAACTGTAGGCCACTAGCTGGACAGCTCTTGAGGAACAGCGCCTGAGGTTACGCTAGCATACACACGCACACGCACTCACACACACCTGCGCATTCACTAACACATACTGATGCACATACAGGAGGTCCATGGTTGGTCCTCATCTTCACCCTCAGAAATGTCCTTTATTTGGGGTAGGGTACTAACTGATACCTTTGGAAGATAATTTATAATGTCCATTAGTTTCTAGCTTTTCATTACATATTTTACAGAACTAATCCAATCTTTGGTTACTTCCATGCTGCCCAATTCAATGAACCCAATGACCTTCATTGTCTCTGAATCACAGAACTTCATGTTTGACCAACAAGGCCAGCACAGCACCATACTGTGTTCCTGTTGTCTGTGTATCTCTGGACACTTTCTACCTTTCTCAGTTTGCCTTGCTGGCTTCTTCGTTGCCTGGCCTCTGGATGTTGGAGGTCCTCCAGTATCTCTGTAAGCCCTCATCCCTCCTCATGGCATGAACACTCACTACCTGCATGCTCTGTCAACTTCCACAGCCTTAGTTTCACCAGCCAGTCATGGTGGTTTATGTGTGTAATCTCAGCAGTAGAGAGGCTGAAGCAGGAGGCTCATGGGATTGAAATCAGCCTGGACTACACACTGAGTTCCAGGCAAGCCTGGGCAATGAGACCCTATCTATAAACAAATATTACCCACTTACAGATTAACTTTTTTAAAAAAAGATTTATTTATTTATTATGAATACAGTACTCTGTCTGCATGTACACCTGCATGCCAGAAGAGGGCACCAGATCTTACTATAGATGGTTGTGAGCCACCATGTGGTTGCTGGGAATTGAACTCAGGACCTCTGGAAGAGCAGTCAGTGCTCTTAACCTCTGAGCCATCTCTCCAGACCCCCACATTAACTTTTTATAATCAGATACTCTCTCCTAAGTAATGGGTCAATACCATGACTCCAACTATGCCAGTTTGGATGTCTCAACCTTTGCCATTAAAGAGAACACTTGGGGCAGCTCAGAGGGTAAAAGCACTTGTTGCACAAACCTCAGGACCTCAGTGAGCTCTCCAAACTAGTGGGTTGGGAACTGGTTCCTGAAAGCTGTCCTCTGAGCTCCATAAGTGTGCCATGGATATACTTTGCTAGCACACAATAAATAGGTGAGAAAGGCTGCTCATTCTACTCCCATAACCTGTTTCTACCTGGAGTCTCCATTTAGAAAGCCACACCTCCATCTACCCTGAATCCTCAGCGTCATTCTTGGCACCGCCTTCTTTCTTATTTTCAACATTCAGTTCTCTTACCAGCACTGTTGATTCTACTTGCTAAATAGCTGGACTCCGTCCACTTCTCCCCACCTGGAATCTAAGCCACCACCATCTCTTGTGAAACTTCTCCAGCCAACCTATTACTGATCTTCTCAAATATTCTGGCCTCAGGAGCCAAAGAGGCCTTGTACATGCTCCGATGTTCTCGGTACTGTAAGTCTAGAGTTCCTCTCTGGCACTGCTGCTTTCCAGACACTGCCTGCCCAGCTGTACTGTCTGCTTGTCCCTGGGTCTTTGAACAATACTGTTCCTTTGCCCAGAATGTTCTTCCTGCCCCACCAACTGCCCACTGCTCTTCACTCGGTGTGTGTTATCATCTCTGACAAAGGTTGGCTTCAAGTTCATCTCAGAGATGAATTTCCTAAATCCATTATGAACTTTTTTTTTTTTTTTTTTTTTTTTGGTTTTTCGAGACAGGGTTTCTCTGTGTAGCCTTGGCCATCCTGGACTCACTTTGTAGACCAGGCTGGCCTCGAACTCACAGCGATCTGCCTGCCTCTGCCTCCCGAGTGCTGGGATTAAAGGCGTGCACCACCACGCCTGGCCAAACTCATTTTTTTAAAGGTGCACTTTAACCTTTTTTTCTGTACTGAGGGTTGAGCCTGGGTCTATATGCACTCTATGCAAATGTGTTACCATGGAGCTGCACCCCTACCCCCAAAACTATTTGTAGTTATGTTTCCTGGAAGATTGTGTGTGTGTGTGTGTGTGTGTGTGTGTGTGTGTGTGTGTGTATAGTGAGTGCACACACGTGTGTACATGAGTGCTGTGCCTGTGTAAGAATGGAAGCACTCTACCTTATTTTGAATCACAGTCTTTCTCCAAACGTGAGTCTCACAAGTTTCAACTAGGCCAGCACCGGGGTTACAGGCATGCACAAGACCATGCCTGGGTTGTTACGTGAGTCTGGGATCGGAACTCGGATTCCTCATGGCTGTGTAGCAATCTCTCTTCACCCTTGAGTCATCTCTCCAGCTCCTTGAGAGCTTTTTTGGAGGTGGGGGTGGTGTCGAGACAGAGTTTCACTGTGTAGCCCTGGAACTCACTTTGTAGACCAGGCTGGCTTTGAACTCAGAAATCTCTTGCCTCTGCCTCCCAGGTGCTGGGAATAAAGGCATGTGCCACCACTGCCTGACAGCTTGAGAGCTTTTATCTTTATCATTATTACCATTAGATTCTCGGCTACCCTAGAACCAGATCTGTTTGCCTGTGAACTGCCTTATGTGCAGCACCACACCAAGCCTAGCACACAGGAGCTCCTCAGTATTTGCCCTGAAATGAACAAGAGTGAAGCCAGCTCACCCTCAAGTCAGATCTGGAATCACTGTTCTGTGGGGCTGAGTGAGCCTCGATCTCTGCGCTTTAGGAAAATGACATTACTAAGAGGTTTTTACTGGAAATGCTTTACACAGATCATGTGCGGTGTGGAATCTCTACTTCGAACTCCAAATCCACAACATTGTTCTTATGATACCTGCTTCTCAGCAGCTTTGGAAAAGGTACCTTCAGCTGGGGAGATACAGGGAACTGGGACCTCAGAACTCATGCACAAAGTCAGGCAAGCATGGCGACCCCAGCACTCAGGAGACAGCACCAAGGGATGCCAGGAACAGGCTGGCTAGCAAGACCAGCTGGAATTGCTGAGCACTGCTGCAGGCTGTGCCTCACTAAAAGAGAGTAATCAAGAAGAGACCCAGAGTCAGCTTCAGGCATCCACCGGCATGCACACCCATATGCATGGATGTACCCACGCATAAAGGTAGGGAAAAAACCCAAGTCGCTTGGGCCAGAGAGATGGCTCAGTGGTTAAGAGCACTGGCTGCTCTTCCAGAGGACCCAGGGTCAATTCCCAGCAGCCACACAGCAGCTGACAAGGGTCTGTAACCCCAGTTGCAAGCCATCAGACACCCTCTTCTGGCCTCTGAGGATCTAAGTATGCATGTGGTATACGGACATGCTTGCAGGCAAAACACCCATACACATAAAATTAAAAAAGAAAATATTTAAACCAGGTAGCTAAGTGGCGGGCCTCTCAGAGGCTGTGGGTCTGACCACTAGCCCCACAAGGACGTCACTTTGTTACACCAGCTACACAACTGTTGACTAGTGAACTTTAAAAATAGCCTTCTCAAAATTTTAAGTCGGTGTCACTAAAACAGTCAAGAGGTTCTGGAAAATCTAAGTTAAGAGCTGTTTATTTCATAAGCCATTAGTGACCCACAAGAGTCACCAACACACACTCCCATCTGAAAATCCCAATCTGTGCCAAGTGCTAAGAAAAATGGAGAATTTTGAAGTGGGCGAGGACTTTCCAGTATTCTCTACACATGTATGCACATGCACACACACACACACACACACACACACACACACACACACACACACACACACACACACACACCCTCCACTGCACACCTAGTGACATTCCTGCTCTCAGGCCCATGTGCTAACTAACACATGGAAGAACCTGGAGTGCCCTAGAAGCAGCCCACTCCCTGTGCTCCAGCATATTTTTTCCTTGATGGCTAAAATTCTTCCCAGAGTAAAAGTTGTCAGACCCAAAATGGAGTCACTTGTGTCAAACCTTAACAATAATAAAGTTGGGTGTTACAAAGGAGGACATCTCACACACACATACATGATAACAAGACCCCAGGAGAGTCTGCTGGAACCGCAGCCTTCCACTAAGGCTGTTTCATCTCGCCCAGAAAGAACTTCCCAAGGACATCTGCTCAGCAACTGCTTGCTCCCTGGACTGCCGCCAGCCTGCTGCAGCCAAGGGTGACCATTTCACATCATTTCATGCAACTTTTAAAAGGATGTTTTCTCATCAAAAGCTCTTTTCTTTGCCACCTTGAGGGCACATGTGACTTACTGTGACATATATAATCCCACTCCAATGTTCATTCCCAATTAATCTATCTTTGGAAATGGCTCAGTAGGTAACTTAAGGCTCTTGCTGCCAAGTCTGACAGCTTAACCTAAGTTTCATCCCCAGAGCCATGTGGTATAAGGAGAGAACCAACTCTTACAAAGGGTCTTCTGACCTCCAAATCTGTGTCAGTGTGTACCCCCATAAATAAATAAATCTGTGCCACAGTGTGTACCCCAAATAAATAATAAATGTATTATGTAATTCTTAAAAACAAAGAAAGTTGTCCATATGTCTCCTGTTTTGCTTGGCATCTGTAATAGCCTCTGTTCCCTGCAAACATCCTTCACAACTGCTTTCAAGTTCCATGTCTTTCAAACGCCTTACATGAGTGATGCCTTGCCATTCCTGGTGCAGAGACTCCCTATCTCCAGCAGTGGCTCGTGACAGTGGAGTGGGCTGTCCCTCCCCTGCCTCCTGTGTCTTTGTAAGTTGATGTCTTTTGTAGTTTCAGGCTGCTGAAGGAAAGCTTGGGTTGTTTTGGTTTTCGTCAAACCACATGAAATAAATATTTCCCAAAATGAGCCTACCATCAAGCACCCACTGAGGGAAAAAAAAGGCCTGGTGGAGAGAGGCAGCAACTCCCAGATGAAAAAAGCAACAGCAACTGAGCTCCCTCCCACCTTCACCTAAAGTTAAGAATTACTCAGAAATCAGATTCAAGTTGTGGGTGGTGCTCACCTGTCATCTGAGCACTTGGAAGGTGGAAGATCAGGGGTTAGGCTCACCCTCTGCTACATACAAGTCTGAAGACAGCTGGATTACATGAGGCCCTGACTCAAAAAAAAAATCTGATTAACAGCAGAAGAAACTATTCCAAGAGCAAATGACCCCAGGAGGTGGCTCTTGAGGACAGAACAAGACACAGCTGGCATAAGGAAGAAGCAGCGGCTTCATTGTGGCATGTTCCCAGAAGTTCCCAAGCTGTTGCCTGTCCTTAGGTGACAAAGTTCATGACAAAATGCAGACTTAGAGCCAAGCATTCTGTGACAACCCTGGCCACTTCCAACTCCAAGAGGTATGTGTCTATGTCCTGGGCACACAGTGCTGAGTGGAGTATGTCTTAACTCCCCATTTTCCATAAGAAAATGCCAAACCTAAACTCTTTGGTACACATGAAAGCTTCTCCAGTGTGTGTGTGTGTAGAACATATGTATGTGTGCTCAAGTATCTGTGTGACTGTGTGGCGGCCAGAGGTTGACATCTGCTCATCTGCTGTCTTCAATGGCGGCCAGAGGTTGACATCTGCTCATCTGCTGTCTTCAATTTTTCTCTGGTTTATTTATTTATTTATTTATTTGGCTTTTTTTTTTTTTTTTTTTTTTTTTGAGACAGGGTCTCTTTGTGTTAGCCTTGGCTGTCCTGGACTCGTAGACCAGGCTGGCCTTGAGCACACAGCGATCCGCCTGCCTCTGCCTCCCGAGTGCTGGGATTAAAGGTGTGCACCACCACGCCCGGCCCTCTGGTTTATTTTTTGAACCTGGAACTAGCTGTGTCATCTAGACTGGCATCCTCCTGTCTCCGTTCTTCAGCATGGAATTATGGCACATGCCACTATCTGCAGCTTTTTACATCACTCCGGGGAGCTGGCTGTGTCCTCCTGCCTTCAAGCAAGAGCTTCCTGACTGAGCCATCCCCCAACACCCCTCTCACACATTTCTTGATGCCAATAACTGTCAGGCACCGCAGCAAACATTTGATGGACTGCTCTCTGCTCACAAGCTCAGTGTCTGCTGTCATGGTATCTCTTGCTTCAAGTCTCAGTGGCCCTAAATGGATGCCTCCATAAAAATGGAGAAGACACCCAAAGCAAAAAAGGGCATCCAACCCCAGGGCGAAAACACATCTAAGGCTGAGCAGGAAGAGGTCCAGGGCAAGCGGCAGATCCATCTTCAAGATACTGCATTTCCAAGGTCTCTAGCCCTAAGCAGCCAGCCTGTAGGTAGGCTCTTAGCCACCGCCATGGCCTCCAGGGTAAGACGCTGAATGACCAAAGGCGATTACCTTCAGCTGAGTCCAGGCCTGAAGGTCTAATGTGGGCTCCCAATGGAGGGCAAGTCTGCCCACCAGAGTTTGTGAGGCGGTATCTGGAGACATCACTGTTACAATGCAGGAAGACAGGGAAAGGGCCAGGGAAGCTGCTGCACACACCAGACACCTCCCACGGCAGGGCCTTCTCCCACTCAAAGATGTCCAGGGCTGGGCGCTGCGCTGCACGCCTGTGATCCCAGCACTCGGGTGGCAGAGGCAGGCGGATCTCTGAGTCTGAGGCCATCCTGGTCTACAGAGTGAATCCAGGAAAGCCAGGGCTGTTACACAGAAAAACCCTGTCTCAGCACCCCTCCTCCAAATGCTCAGGAAGCTGAGGTGGAAAAATCAGGGCTAACTCCACTCTTTATAAGGAATAAACGGCAGAAGGGGGAATAGCCCAAAGCCAGACATGGTGACCCAGAACTGTTATCCAAGCTACTCCGGAGGATGACAGGGGGATCACAAGTTTGAGGCCAGCACAAGCTACATAATGAGACCCAGGCCAGTTTGAGAAAAGTAATGAAACCCTGTCTCAAGAGAAAATAAAAAGGCATCTGGAAAGCAGCTCCATGGTTAACAGAATTTGCTATTCTTCAAGAAGACCCAACACCCACATGAGGCACCTCACAGTCATCTCTAACTTCAGGAAATCTAACCCTCTCTTCAAGTCTCTGCAAGTACCTGCACACACATGGCTTGCACACACACACACAATTTCAAAAACAATTTTTAATAATTCTTTAAAGGAATTAAGACAGCCAAGCATGGTGGCTCACATTGTTAATCCCAGCACTCCTGAGGTAGAGCCAGGCAGATCTCTGTGAGTTTGAGGCCAGCCTGGTCTACAGTGTGAGTCCAGGACAGCCAGGCCTACAAGAAAAAAAAAACCCTGTCTTGAAAGACCAAAAAAAAAAAAAAAACCAAAAAAGAAAAAAGAGAACTAAGACATAGCTTGTAGAGTAATAGGGGCATAACTCAGTAGAGCCCCTGCCTAGAATTCCCCCAGTGAGGGGCTGGGGTGTGGCTCAGTGGTAGAACACCTGCCTAGAATCCCCCAGTGAGGGGCTGGGGTGTGGCTCAGTGGTAGAGCACCTGCCTAGAATCCCCCAGTGAGGGGCTGGGGTGTGGCTCAGTTGTAGAGCACCTGCCTAGAATCCCCCAGCGAGGGGCTGGGGTGTGGCTCAGTGGTAGAGCCCCTGCCTAGAATCCCCCAGTGAGGGGCTGGGGTGTGGCTCAGTTGTAGAGCACCTGCCTAGAATCCCCCAGCGAAAGGCTGGGGTGTGGCTCAGTGGTAGAGCCCCTGCCTAGAATCCCCCAGTGAGGGGCTGGGGTGTGGCTCAATGGTAGAGCACCTGCCTAGATACCCCAGTAAGGATATGACAGGGATGTAGCTCAGTGATAGAGATCAGCCTAGCATATGCAAGCCCCTAGTTCCATCTCCAATACTTAGACACACAGAGAGAGAGAGAGAGAGAGAGAGAGAGAGAGAGAGAGAGAGAGAGAGATTGAGATCTCAAACAATCCTGCTGACCTCACACTTGCTCTTCCCATCCTTACCCCTCACCCTTCCTAAGGTGCTGACAAAAACCACATGGCCCTGCCGTCACCCTCCCCACAGTGCATGTAAGTAATTGTCATCTTTATCTCACCGACAGGACACAGAGCCCTCTCCTCATGGCACAGGCCCTAAATTCCAACCCCTGGGAAACTACCAAGAGCTGCCTCCCAGCCCAGCCTGCTCCCCCTCCACCTCTGCCTCCTCCCTATCAGACAGCCCATATTTTGATAAGCTGGAAAATCAGGAAATCACAGCCCCCAAAATGCAGTGTTTATGGAAAACAGAACCCAAACACGACAAAGGGCATTTCTGTGGGTGCACTGCAAGCACCCCAGTGTTTCATAAGAAGAAGGTGAGCTGCTACCTGGAGCCTCAGTTCCTATTCCAGTGCAGCTTGGCTTCTGGCATCTGCCATCCTGGTCCTTCAAATGCTTAAAAGTCCAGGAGAAGCTCCTGAAAGCCCACAGCAGCTTCTACTGTGGGAACAAGAACAGGGGCTGAGCCTGGCTGTTCGACAAACGCTTTCACTCCCAGCACCCGGAGGCAGAGGCAGCTGATCTCTGTGAGTTCCAGGCCAGCCTGGTCTACAGAGTGCATTCCAGGTCTGTCATGGGGTCACTGTGCTGTGTTACTTGGGTGTCTGTAGGACATCCTTGGCTCCCAAACTGTGCCAGGCCTGCTCTCCCTTTGCATGTCTCTAGGCCTAAGCTGAGGCTCTAGGGTAAGCTGCAATGCCGAGTAAGAAGCACAAAGCCTGAGGCTGTAACTCAGTAGCAGACCACTTGCCTAGCATGGCTGAGGTCCTAGGTTCAATCCCTAGGTCTGCCAGGAAAACAAAAAAACCAAAACCAACCAAACAAAAACAAATTAACAACAACAACAAAAACAAAAACAAAAAACCGGGGGAGGAGGAGCTGCAGCAAAATGGGCATGCCTGTGACCACTAATTTAGCATAATCCTCACAGCCTGTGCCCAGGCCAAAAGGCACAGGGTACCTTCATCGCACCCAGAGAAGAATGGCAGCCAGGAAAGTCATCCTTGGGCTGGGCCTGCCTGGGCAGTAACATGACCCCCTACAGCCCAACAAGTGGGTCACTCAGCCTGACTGATGAAGAATGGACTCTTTATTGCAAAGGTTTTCCTAGCCACCAAGGGGGAAGGCTTCAAGCTGCAGAACTTCCTCCGGCCTGGCTTCGTGTGAGCATAGTGCTGGATGATGTGGGCACGGTAAAAATCCACACACTGCAGCCACTGCAGCCAGCAGCCACTACACAACAGAAGAGGCCTGCGCTCCCCCTCACCCAGGTGACAGGACACAGTGACCTGATGACAGACAGAAAGACCCATGGACACAGGGCACCAGCAGCCACCCCTCTGATTGGCTCATCAGGCGGCTCTGTGCAAAACAATGTCCAATGGGAGCTGAGGAGATGGCTCAGTGAGTAAAAGAATGTGCGTTATGCAAACATGAGGACATAAGTTCAAATCCCCTGCACTACATAAAATGCTAGGTGTGAGCCAGGCGTGGTGGTGCACGTCTGTAATCCCAGCATTAGGAGCCAGAGGCAAGCAGATCTGTGTGAGTTCGAGTCCAGCCTGATCTACAAAGCGAGTCCAGGATAAACAAGGATACACAGAGAAACCCTGTCTCGAAAAACTAAAAATAAACAAACAAACAAATAAATAAATAAAAGCTAGGCGTAGCCTTGTGCCTATACCCTCATCACTGTGACACACAGAGGAAGGCCACTGGGGCTTTCTGGCCACCAGCCTAGCTCCAGGCTCAGGGCAAGATTCCACCTTAAGGGAATAAAAGGGAGAATGATACATGAACGAGCCTTCCTATGGGCTCTGTGTTCACGATGGCTACACACACTTACACACGTACCACACACACCTTACACAAGCGAATGCAAAACGAAGCAATGCTCCACATACCAATACCAAGGTGGTGGGTTCGAGTGCGAGCGTGCATGCATGCGTGTGTGTGTGTGTGTGTGTGTGTGTGTGTGTGTGTGTACATGTCCACATTTGCATGCATATGCAGCTCCAGCCCATACTACCTCTTCCCTCAAGAATCCTTTGACGTCACAAAAAGGTCACACACACACACACACACACACACACACACACACACACACACACACACACGGCAAGGAACTTGCTTTGCAACCCAAGCTGGCCACAAACTCTCCATCTTCTTGCCTCCACCTCCTGACTACTGGGATTACAGGTATGTTCCATCACGCCTGGCTACAGGAAGTCTCTGAAAACTGTGCGGCCAGGCAGACGGCCCACCGAGTAAAGGCAATTGCTGCATAGGCCTGAAAAACAGAGCTGGATTTCCAGAAAACACTGCAGAAAGAGGCAGCCGACTCCACAAAGCTGTCCCCCAATCTCTAAGTGCACCATTATGTGTATGTATACACACACACACAAATTTTTTTTTTAAACAAAGGACCAATGAGATGCCTTAGTGGATAAAAGTACTTGCCACTAAGCCTGATCACCTGACTTTGGCTCCTGGCACCCACTGGGTAGAAGGGAACTGGCTTGCAGTTTGACTTTTTTTTTTTTGGTTTTTCGAAACAGGGTTTCTCTGTGTAGTTTGGCTGTCCTGGACTCACTTTGTAGACCAGGCTGGCCTCGAACTCACAGAGATTCGCCTGCCTCTGCCTCCCAGGTGCTGGGATTAAAGGCGTGCGCCACCACGCCCAGCCTGCAGTTTGACTTTTGACCTCCACACTGGCGCCTACTTTCACTAATTCTCTGACACAAATAGGCAACTCACGTTATTAAAACAGAAACAAATAAAAAATTTTTAAAAAGCTGTCACCACGAAACCTGTTACTTTATGTCCTAACTTTAAAGAAAATGTATGGCTGGAGAGATCGCTCAGCAGTTAAGAACACATGTTGGTCTTGTAGAGGCCCTGGGTTCAAGTCTCATTGCCTACACAGTGACTAACAACCATCCATAACTCCCAGGCATTCATGGTGTACATATTCATACACATAAAATAAATCTAAATTTTAAAAAAGTTAGCTAAAAACTATAATAATGGGAGGGAGGGAGGAATGGGAGGATACAAGGGATGGGATAACAATAGAGATGTAATATGAATAAATTAATAAAATATATTTTTAAAAAAACTATAATAAATTCTGGCAAATAACCAATTTCCATCCACTAATTGAATAATAAAGCAGTGGGCACCAAGCTGCCAACCATGTCCTTGAGGCCAAAAGCAAGCCAGGCAGCCCTACTCCTCAGACGTCCACAGGAAGTATGACCACAACTGCCTCTAGGTCACGGGAGGCACTGATAACCTGCTGCATAGCCTCATGCAGCCACCTGACACCAGAGACCCTCGGACCTGGCAAATGGCAGGAGGGTCCTATCCAGCCACCCTAAGATTCCTGACACAATTGAAGGGGACTGTGTGGCAGGTCAGTGACCTGGAGCCCACAGGTCTCTGGGACTAATGGGCTGGATTTGGCCTAAACACCCTAGAAGGTAGCAGAAGCCACTGAAATGGGCCACCAAGTGTCTCGCAGTCAGTGCACATATCCAGTGAGGTTATTCAGGCCTCTGGAGCCATCAATGACTCACCGCAGCCTCAGTGGCCCCATCAAACCAGACTCGCCTTCCCCATGGTCAGTTCCCACTGCCCGGCACCCTCCTAACCATCCCTCCACGCTCAGACCCACACGCCCCTTCCTCACCCGCCGTGGTGGTATCCACGTCCCTCGCTGCCAGCTCTTCCACATCTGACCTCTTCCTCAGCTCAAACCTCCGGGACAAGCCTTCTCGGGGTTTCCATAACTCCTGAATCAAGAGGGGCTTCTCATTGTCCCCAAACACTCGGAAGCACTGGGCCTGCCACCGCTGCCCAGAGTCCCCAGCCTGGCCCACGACGTCACACAGCACATACTGGCCAGCAGACTCGGGGTCCAGGGCATAGCGCTCCAGCGCCTCTTTCACTAGCTCCTGGGCACTGGAGGTGCCTGTGGCCAGGACACTTTTGTAGTGGGTGCCTGTGCAGACACTGTCTCCAAACACCTTCAAGACCCCAGGGGCTGAGAGCTGGGTGGAGAGCTCTGCGGGGTCATCACTGGCACCTAGGCTGCAGAAGGTAGAGTCCAGGTCACGATACTTGTAGCTCAGTGTCCGGGACAGCATAGTGGACAGTAGCTGGCTCTGCCGCTTCAGCTTATTCTTGGTGGGCGGAGACATGATGAACTGAGTTCCATAAAACATGGTGGGTGCGTCTTCATGAATAACCACTGAGGCTTTCAGCCAATCGCTGGGGGAAGGCAGAGCCTGGGAGGGCAAAGTGATATAGGTTAGGGCCAAGCAGCAGGGTCTCAAGAACAAACAAGACATGAGTCCATCCCAGGAGAGGGAACGGTACCAGGCTCCCCTGGCATCCACACCACTTGGAGCCAGAGTCTCAGCAATGACACTAAGTCACAGCCTGTGAGGAGCAAGGCACAGAGCTGAGCTGACAGACGAAGTGCTTTCAGGGAAAGCCACTAGAAAGAACCAGGAGGAAGTCATGGTAAGCCGTGCCGCCTTAGGGCTGCGTGACTTCTGAGAAGTACTGGGCACAGGGAACAGCCACTGCAGGTGGACAGGGGACAAGCACACAGTCTCAGCAGGGCTGGTTGTCCGTCCTGGGGGACACACCCATGTTACACCCAGAAAAACAACAACTATGACAAACAGAAAGCAAGCCATATTTAACTTGGGGACAGAGTTCCTGTCCCTCTGCAGATTCATTTTTTTTCCCCCAACACCGGTCTATAGAAAAGACAAAGCTCAGCCCACATACAAGCAGTTCTGAGGAAATGGCCACAGCAACAGCCATAAAGATAATTAAGTCACAAGCCTAGGTCTAGAGGAATGGTTCAGTGGGTAAGGACACTTGCTGTGCAAACATAAATACCTGAATTCAGCTCTCGGGCATCCATGTAAAGACCTGAGCACGGCTATGCATGCACCTAGAACCCAGCAATGTAAGGGGCAGAGACAGGAGGCTGGCTGCCAATCTAGCTCCAAGCTCAGTGAGGGTCCCTGTCTCCAAAGAATAAGACTGAGAATGATAGAAAAGACCACTTGATGTTTTTCTCCGGCTTCAATATGGGCACAGGAACACACACACACACACACACACACACACACACACACACACACACACAAAGAAAGAAACAGCTGCTCCCCATGACCTGGCAGAGGGAACTGGTCCTGACTGGTGGAGAAGGTTGGTCCAAATGAAGAGCTATTTCCCTAGGACAGAAGCTCGGCTTGCCCACTAGGCCACTAGGCCATGAGGAACAACCCTGAGTGCCTCAACAGCCTGTGGAAGCATTCCTGGAATGCATGCACTCCACCCACCACATCAGCCACCCAGCCCCTCCAGAGAGAGGCTGGCTCCCTAGGAACTCCCAGGACGCAGGAAGAGCCTGTTGCAGAACGCTAACCCTAAAGCCTGATGTCCTCTGGGGGGTTTAGAGGTGGAATTACCCATCTTCATCACAGCAGTCTGCAGGGGCTGGAGAGCCCAGAGAAAGAAATGGGGACTGGCGGCTCTGCTACCAGCCAGGAAGAGGCAGAAAAGCTGCATGCATGCATGCATGCATCTCCTGATGACCACACCCCACTCCTGCACCACAGACAAAGGCCAGACAGACTGGTGAGGCAAGAGAAGGCTGTTTTCTAGAAGGCTCCAGTCAGGTGTGTCGAACCTGCAATCCTGGGGCTGTATCTGATCCAGGATAGCTATGGATGACACCCAACACAAAACTGTGAATGAGGCTTTGGGGTGGTTTGATTGGTTTTGCACTGTGCTTGAGTGTCTGCCTTGGTAGACGACATCACACTGCAATGTCAAAAGGTTGAACACACCTGCTAGTGACTCAGGATCCAGAGAAAGGAGCACTGAGACCTGCCATTTTGACGGCAGCTAGCCAGCTCCACTGAAGCCCCCAGCCTCCACTCACCCACTTTTTGTGGGTTAGAGAAGCAGCAGTTTAAGACAGAACCACCCAAGGGACTCTTCAAAAGCCTACAGGGAGCTAATGGGATGACCCGGTGGGTGAAGGCCCTGGCCACCAAGCCTGCTGGCCTCTATTTGACCAAGGGACCAAAAGAAGAAGGGGAGAACCAGCTCCCCCAAAATTGTCTTCCGATCTCTACAGATGTGTCATGCACACATGCAATAAATGTAAAACAATTCTTTTGTTTGTTTGGTTGGTTGGTTGGTTGGTTGGTTGGTTTGGTTTTTCGAGACAGAGTTTCTCTGTGTAGCCTTGACTGTCCTGGACTCGCTTTGTAGACCAAGTTGGCCTCGAACTCACAGAGATCCGCCTGCCTCTGCCTCCCAAGTGCTGGGATTAAAGGCGTGAGCCACCACCACCAAAACAATTCTTTAAAAAAAAAAAGAAAGAAAGATTGTTGGGGCTTGAGAGATGGTTCAGTGTTTAAAAACATGTCTTTTTCTTGCAGAGGACCAGGGTTCAGTTCCCAGCACCAACATGGCATCTCACACCCACAAGCAGCTTCAATTCCAAGAGCTCTGACGCCTGCTTCTGACCTCTGAGGATGCCAGGCACACATGTGGCACACGTGCCTGCTTCAGGCAATCATTCATACCTAAAACCTACAAACAAAATAACCTACAAACAAAAAACAAGACAAGTTTGTTTGTTTTAAAAAAAAAAAAAAGTAGGTAAAGCAAGAGTGTGTGGTCCACATCCACAATTACACCAGTTGGGCGGTGAAGGAACAAAGAGCAGGAATTTAAGGTCAACCTCAGTTACACAGAAAGTTCCAGGCCAGACGGGGATACAAGAGACCCACTCTCAAACAAAACAAACCGAGACAAGACAAAACAGACCATCAGGGAGCCAGATGTGTCGTGCAATCTCAGCAACTCAGAGGAGGCTGAAGCAGGGGACCTTGAGCTAGAGATTAGCCAAAGCTACACACCAAATCTGAGCTACAAACACAGCAAAGACCCCATGGGGAGCCAGACAAGGAAACTGCTCAGACCTCCCAACTGACCCTGAGGATCGGATTTCTTCCTGCTCTTTGCCTGAGGCCTCTCCCCAACCAGCAAGAACAAAGCCACCACACCTCACCCTCCACAGCTTGCTGGCCAAGGTGCCTGGTCATTGTGGGAGGAGTCTGAGCTCTCTAAGACCCTCCTGAGAGCTTTATACACTCAAGCCAGAGCTCCCAAAACTAGCAACTGCCCTGTGGGATAGTCTCCAGTTCCTATCAAAACCCACTGCCCACTACAGAGCCTTCAGTAATGTACCAGCTTTCGGGAGCCTTGAGCTTGTCTATAAATAGCTGGCGTCCAAAGAAAGTGGGCAGAAAATGGAAACACAGAAGTTTCTTTTGGGTCTCACTGAAGAAAGTTATGGAGGGGTCAAAGCATTGTGTCTCTTCCCCTGAGGATCTCGTGACAAGGGTCTTCAGCCTAGAACTGATATACTCCCCTGCATGGGATTGTCCCTTAAAGCAGAGCAAAAGCATTTTCCAGGAGCTGTAGAGATGGCTCAGTAGAGATGGCTCAGTGGATAAGAGCGTTGGCTCTGCAAGCGTGAGGCCCTGAGTTCAAATCCGTGGCACCCATGTAAAAATCTGAGTATGGCTGCACATGCCCAGAACCTCAGCCCTGGGGATAACATACAAACTCCATACACTGAGGCTCCTCCAGCAGACATGTCCCTCGCCTCACACGTACTTCATAGAAGCGCCTGGGAGAATGAAGTATGTTATCTGAGGAAAATGCATGCTGGACAAGGAGGAGGCAGAAGAAACCAAAACTGCCAGCTTCCGCTGTCTTAGCCTCTGCTTGGGTTGGTACTGGTGCCACTCGTATGCACACTCGTATGCATGCCCCCTTCTGTGTCTCTCTGCCTCTGTCTGTCCGTCTGCCCTTTCTCTGTCTGTCTGCCCCTTTCTCTGTCTGTCTCTCTGTCTCTCTCTCTCTCTCACATGCACATGCGCACTTGCTTTCTGAAACCACGAATCACAAGATACCTTTCCATGCAAACATGGGGATTAAAGTTCCATGCCCAGAACCTATATGAAAACCCAAGCCTCAGAGACACAAGGGGAGTGACTCCTGAATGAGCACTCCAAGGCTGGTTGCATGCACACCCGTTCCGTGGACGCCTCTAGACTAGAGCACATTCTCAGATGACACAGCCCTCCACAACCCTTCGCCTCCTGCCACTTTCATGAAGGACAGGGGACATCACTGTTGAAGAAGCCTGTGTCGGAAGTCTAACCCTGGTGGGCAACGATGCGGCCTCAGCCACTGAAGCCTGGGGCCTAGAAGCCATGGCTTCTGGAAACCATGTCCAGGAGTAAATGTAAACACAATGCCACGCTGTCCGCAAGCAGGAGAAAAGTCACAAAGAAAACTCCAGATCCAACACAGAAGTGAGCGGGCATCTTGGACCCAGGCCGTACATCCTGAGCAGGCTGGTACAGCCTAACCATAATCAGACAGACATGTTAACTGGGCATGGTGGTGCATGCCCAAACCCCCAGTCCTCTGGAAGTGGAGGCAAAAAGAGCGAAAGCTCAAGGTCATCCTCAGTTACCCAGGGCAGCCTGGGCTACTACACGAGACACAGTCAAAATGAAAAAGAGTGGGGAGGAGAAACGGAAGCTGGCCTGGCTCACGGCTATCATGCCAGCACTCAGCAGGCTATGGCAGGATCCCATGGCAAGGCCTGCCTGGGATATATAGTGAGCTCCAGACCAACCGGGACTGAGACACCCTAGCTAAAAGGAGGGAATGGAGGGCAAAGATGTAGCTAGCTCAGTTCCTGGCATGCATGAAGCCTTGGACTCCATTTCCAGCACTGCATAAGCTAGGCAGGGTGGGTGGCACATGTCTGTAATCCCAGCACTGGACAATCAGCAGCTCAAGGTCATTGGCCTTCAAGATGGCAAAGGTGCTTACTGCCAAGCCTGATGCTCAAGGTTCACATATCACAAGCTAGCCAGAGAGAATGGACTCCCAAAAGGTGTCCTGGCTCCGCCCCCCCCAGTTGACCTCTGACCTCCACAGGAACACTAATTAAGCATGCACATGCATGCACCAAGAAATATTAAATTTAAGTATTAAAAAAAATCTTAGAGGTAGGCGGATTGCTGTGAGTTTGAGGCCAGCCTGGTCTACAAAGTGAGTCTAGGACAGCCAAGGCTACACAGAGAGACCCTGTCTCAGGAAAAAAAAAACTTTAAAATTTTAAAGCATGTACACATAGTGAAAGAATAAATGAATCAAAACATAAAAATGTTTTAAAAGGAGAGGTCAACTGGGCAGTGGTGATACATGCCTTTAATCTCAGCACTTGGGAAGCAGAGCCAGGTGGATCTCTGAGTTCCAGGCCAGCCTGGACTACAAAGTGAGTACAGGACAGCCACCAAAGCTACATAGAGAGACCCTGTCTCAAAAAAAAAAAAAAAAAAAAAAAAGAAAGAAAAAAAAAAAAAAAAAAAAAAGAAAGAAAGAAAGAAAAGAAAAGAAAGAAAGACAGTTCAAGGTCATCCTTGGTTATGCAAAGAGTTTGGGCTCTTTGGTTGAGCTACACAAATAAGTAAAAGGAAAGAGAAATGGAAAACTACAAGTGCATAGCAATTAGGTCCCCTCCTAAGGTCTTGGGAGCAAGGGGTGCAGACTGGAACATCAGAAGTGTCCAGAGGGATTCAAGACAGAGTTAGAAAAAACAGTGAAGGGCGGGAGGGACCGAATCGGGTGAATGTGACCCTTTCGTCATAAGCCCCCAGAGCCCCAGCGAATGCTGAGCTTTCGCTTTTTTCATGGTTTCCAGAAAGCTTTCTTTTATGACCAACCTCCCCACGGCCACTAAGGAGACTGAGTCCTGAGGGTGGCCACCTGCTCACAAGCCACTTGCCTTCCTAATCTCAGGATCAGGACTGCAGCCTGTTTGTCCAAACAGGACAAAAATGTTTCTCAAAAGGCCACTTGGAATTCAGGGAAAGCCCTACAGAGGAGAGCACGCCCTGGGTAACCAGATCTGTTTTTCTGGAAGTATGACCTGTCTTTTCCTTTTTCTGCCCAATTCTCGCCTCTGACACACAAACATTTGGGGACAGCTCAGGTCCAAGAGAGTCAGAGTCCACGCAGGGCTCTCAGCTGTGGCTGCCTCAGAAATTGTCTGTCACTTTTTCTTATTCACCAAGAAGAATCCCATTTCTGCTTTAAAAAACAAACAGAGAAAGAAAAAGAAAAAAACCAAACCAAAAAAAAAAAAAAACCAACAACAACAACCAAGGTTAAGTCACAGCGACCAGGCAGGCAATGAGGTCAGTGACGGCTGACATGGGTGGAGGGACGTCTCTGTTCCAACAGGACAATGTGGAACACATTATCATTCCAACAGAAGGGGAAAAAAATGAGCAGTCAACTTTGCAGCGGCTTTAGCCTCCTTCCCTCATCCACAAATCCTATCTTTAAGGCTCAAAGGGGAGGGAGGCTTTAAATGAGAGCATAATTCAATCAGGTTTCATTTGGCCAGCTAGTCACTTAACAGAAAGGGACTGATTTCTCCCAGTGGGATTAAAGACAGGCTCCCCTCTGGAATGCACAAGAGGTGGCCCGCGCAGCACCGACACACCGACACACCGGTAATCAAATTCTTTTTGGTAATTCAGATTAACCAAACACTTGACAGGCGACAGAGGCTGGCCAGGCCAGGTCTGTAGGCTGTCAGGCTCCCATCCCAGGGCTCCCCAGGGACAGAAGCCAGATCCCTCTGAGGGCCTCGGAGCTCCAGCTCAGCATCTGTCTCAGGCGCGGCACTTGTCGGGGGGCTGGCTTGGAAATGGTACAGAAATAGCTGGAGAAACAATGCCTCTCGTGGGCATACGGGTTGGGAGACTACACGATGCAGGACCGGTGTAGGCAGGGTGGGAGAGTGCGGGACTCCCGCCTTGAGCTCTTTCGGGATGCCCCAGGTTAGATTGCACCTCCGAGGCACTACCAGGTAAACTGAGGCCCGGAGGGGCCCCCTCTGCCACGAGTGATGGAGACTCGGATGCCCCATGGAAGCCCAAGGGGCCACGCCACCCGCGCCTATCCAGCCTTCGGGTGCAGCTTCCCCCCCATCCCACCCCGCCCCGCCGCGGGCCGCTCCAGGCCCCGAGCGCTCCCCGGTTTCCATGGCAACCGAGCAAGCCTGCCTCTCTCTATCGCGCCCCGACTCGCCGCGGGGACCGTGACCAGCGCGGCCCCGCCCCGGCGCGTGCTCCGCCACCCGTGTCTCAGCCCGCGGTCTCCGCGCCCTCCTCGGGTCCCCGCAGTCGCCCCAGCGGCACCTCCTGGACCATCCTCGGCCTCCGCCGACCTTCCTTCTCGCGCCCCGCACTCACCTCAGCGCAGCCCGTCCGCCGCCGTCCCCCCGCGCGCGGCTCCCACGCCCCGCCGTTAGCTGAGCTGGCGCCCGGCTCGAGGCGCCTCCTAGCGGCCGCGCAACGGACAGGGCGAGGCCTCCGAGTGGGCGTGGCCTCCGGGGGCGGGGCCTATGAGGGCGGGGAGCCGGGCGAGGCGAACTGAAACCTGACACCTCAGCGTCCAATGGGCAGAGACGGAGCCCCCTCGTAGGCGGGGCCACACATGTTGGGGGCTGGTCTGACCGGCTGGGAATGATTGTGCGCTGGCGCCCCCTTCTGGTGTCCAACGGTAGGGGCGATTCCCTGAGAGGTGTGGCCTTTGGGTGGGTGGGCGTGGCCTAGTGAAGGAGATGGGCTGGTTTCCCACAGGAGGCACGCGGGATCTCACGGGGCGGAGCCTCAAGCAAGTAGGACGTAGCCTATGCACCAGTCAGCCACTTTGGGGCTGTGTGTTTTATGGTGAAGTGGGTGGTGTTTGCCCTCCACCCCATTTAGTGGACAAGGGTGGAGGGGTGGACAAAGGTGGACAGAAACATAACTGTCCCTTGATATTTATGACTATGCATGGAGCTGACTGGGGTCAGGGAGGCCAGAATTTTATTTAATATATTTGTATGTATTCATTGACAGTTGCATGCGTGTATATAGTGTGTTATCGGTATTTAACCCCATTTCTTTAATTTTAATGTAATCTTTGTAGAGTTTTATTTACTATTCTAGAATCTCATACATCCTAGGCTAGCTGCAAGCAACGCTATGTAACCAAGGCTAGCCTTGCACTCCTGATGCAATTTTCCTCCACCTTCGTTGTGACTTGCACTACCATGCCTAGTTTGTGTAGAACCAGGGCCTCATGTGTGCAATACAATCACTCTACCAACTGAACTACATCTCCAGCTCTTAGCAGCCTGAATTTTAAAAGACAAGTCATTATGCCAGGCTGGCTTAAAAACATGCAAAATGGGACCAAATCAACAATGGACCTTTGACCAAAATGTCTTCCCAGTAACTTGGTTTTGCTTTGACTTAGCCCTGCTATGTCTGTGATCTCAGACTGCAGACCCTAACCCTAGGAACGCATCTTCACATTGACATTTATAGAGTACCAAGCTGTAAAGCAGTAGCTCGTAACATCCCGAATGCTCCAACCCCTTAATACAGTTCCTCACAGTGCTGGTTTGAACAGGAATGGCCCCTCTAGACTCATGTGTTCAAACGCTTGGCCCATGGGGAATGGCACTATTAGGAGATGTGGGTCTTGTTGGAGGAAGTGCGTCACTGTGGGGGTGGGCTTTGAAGTCTCCTGTGCTCAGAGTACACCTAGTGTGGCACACAGTCTCCTTCTGCTGCCTGCAGGTCCAGATGTAGAACTCTCAGCTCCGTCTCCAGCACCACGTCTGCCTGCGTGCCTCCATGCTTCCCGCCCTGATGGTAAAGGACTAAACTTCTGACACTGTCAGCCAGCCCCAGTTAAATGTTTTCCTTTGAAAGAGTTGCCTTGATCACAGCTGTCTCTTTAAGCAAGGAAACCCTAACTCAGACCCTCTTGTTTGGTGATCCCCAACCATACAATTATTTCGTTGCTACTTCGCACCTATAATCTTGTTACTGTTATGAATCGGAGTGTAAACATCCTATATGCGGGATACCTGATGTGCAAACCCCAAAGTAGTTGTGCCTCACAAGTTGAGGGTCGCGGAAGCAAGGGGAAAAAAAGACAGATATTTACGGACCTTAGGTGCTTTACCCAGCCCAGCCCCCAGGATGCTTACACCGATTCCTATACTGTTCCTACTATGCAACTTTTCCCCTAAAGGTGTAGAGGCTCTGAGAAGTCAGGTGGCCGAAGGTCAGTCAAGACTTGGCTTGTATGTTTGAGGAACTAGTATCCCCGACAGACCTTTACAGGGCTTCCCGTTCACACGAACCACCTCACACACACCCCAGTCTGAGTGGCCGGAACCAAACAATAGACCGGAATATCTGCATACAGTTTCCTACAAACAATAGCACACTTGAAGAGGCAGTTACTGAGCTGGGAGGAGAGCCTGGGGTTCAGGCCTGGATGTTACTTCTGTCACATTCCACACTGGAACCAAGCCCATCCCCAGACTCCCTAACACCTGTCTCTAGCCGAGACTCCCAAACTGCAGCATGGGAGCCAGGTCTGAACCGTTTTTTATAGATAAAGTTTTATTGGGACACCACTGTGATTGTTTACATACTAATCAACTGACAATGTGTAGCCTGGAGCAGATTGAATGGACAAGGCCACCTCAGGCTTATGCCTCCAATGCTAGGCCGTCAGTTGGCGGCGTCATTTTGGAAGGTTGTAAAGACTTTATGGCGTGAAGGCCAGGTGCAAGAAGCAGGTCGTGAGGGACAGGTTTTTGAGGGATTGTCATTCCTGAACACTTTCTGTCTGCTGCTTTCTGTTCCCCGTGAGGCGAATCCCTCACACATTAGCTCACTGCCACCCGGTTCTGCACAAACATGTGGTGCCACGTGACCAAGGATTGCCATCTCGGAAACCATAAACTGAGACAGTCTTCCTCTTTTACGTTGCTTCTGTCAAGTATTCTTCGCAGGAATGCAAAAGTAACTAAGACCCTTGCAAGAAGCCTAAAAATTACCTCCTTAAAGGCCCCACTTCCAGTAACATTCTGGGGGTTACTGGGAATTGGTACTTCAGGATCTGACTTTTAGGGGAGCTCACAACTCATCCCACAAAACCAGCTTTCATCACCTAGATAATTTCCGTTTCTCCTTCAAGACTGAAATCATGGGGGGGGGGGGGGCGGGCGTTACTTATGTGGTAGCTAACCTCCAACATGGCTGCCAATGAGCGGGGCTTCCTGATTCTCTCACCACCTCATAGACTCAGTCGTTGACCCAGGATGACTTGTGTGCCCAACACAACATTGTCTCAGTGATACTACCACTCTGGAGTTACACAGTGCACGATATTGCTTCTGCCTTTGCCCTGTCTTAGATGAGTTGCTCTGAGGTGGATTGGCCACCATGTTGGAAAGACACACAAGCAGCTCTGGGAGGGGGGCAGGCTCGGGGAAGAGAGGCGCCTACCAACAGCAAACACCACTACATACGTGCCTATGAGCCATGCTGGACTGGATTTTCCTCCACCCAAGGCTAGAGGCCCAACTAACGTAGTGGCAGTTGTTCAACAATCAATCCCACTGGGGATGGATCCCACCAAAAGGGATTATGGTATGGAGGCCTTGCTCCTCAATGCAAGCCAGTCAGAGCTGGAGCTTTGGGTAATTGCCTAGATCCAGAGGGCACTGACTTAGTCAATGAATTAGCTGTTTGTTTGTTTGCTTGTTTGTTCGTTTGTGTGTTTGCTTTGCATATGAGCACACTCATACACGTGAATGCGGGCACACATGTGCCACAATGTGTCTGTGGAAGTCACAGGACATCCTCAAGGTTTGGTCCTCCCCACGGTCCTGTCTTATTTGAGACAAGATCACTCTGTTATTTTCCACTGAGAACTCCAGGCTCGCTGGCCTAGGGACCCTCCCATCCTTACTTCCTCTCTTCCCGTAGGCGTGCTGGATTCGCAGACGCTTGTGCTGTGCATCCGGCCTTCGGACGGATCCTGGCAATTCCAACTCAGGGCCTCGTGTTTATGTAGCAAGTGATTTTACCCACCGGACCACCTGCCTACCCAATAGATCCATCCCCTGATGGAGTCATATCATGAGGGAAAGGAGGACAGCCCAGGGCACCCCCAAGACCAAGCTCTCAGCACAAAGGAAGTTCACTTGCCCCAGAGGGACGAAGAGTAGGGAATAAGAGACCAAGGCGGAAGATAGAGGACAAGGGGAAAGGGAAAACCAAGAAGGGAAGGGGGGAAGGGATTTTACCCTGGAGGGCCAAAGGGCGGCTTCTGGATAGAGAGGAAGCAGACTCGGCCTATAGGCAAGTGACAGTTTATAAAGGGAAAGGGGAAACCCCGAGTCAGGATGACTGAGTTAATTGTGACCGGGCACGTTAATTAGGGTAGTCAAAAGAGGGCTTTTGACTGTTGAACTTGAGGGTTTTAGTAGCTGGACCTTGCTAGTCAGCCGCAAGAGGAGGAAGTGGCCAAATAGGTCAATGGACCTTGGTGGCTAGCTTCAGCAACGTAAGCTAACGGTTTAGTAAGATAGAGGTAACGGGGGAAAAGGGCAGAAAGGCAAAAACCTCTCAGCAGCATGTCTGCCATGCTCCGGTCTTCGTTAGCCATGTTAGGGCTTGCTAGAGTGCTTTGGTGGCATCCACGGGAAGCAGCAGAAAGTAGGAGGTGAGCTGGGCACAGTGGCGCACACCTTTAATCCCAGCACTAGGGAGGCAGAGGCAGGTGGATCACTGTGAGTTAGAGGCCAGCCTGGTCTACAAAGTGACTTCATGACAGCCAAGGCAACACAGACAAACCCTGTCTCAAAAAACTAAAAAAAAAAATAACAACAACAACAAAACACTGGGGACGAGGGACACAAATTGAATAAGGGAACTCGCTTAATAAAAAGTAAAGCAGGTCGGGTACGGTGGCACACATGTTTAATCCTAGCACTCAGGGGGCAGAGGGCAACTTTGTCTAGATAGAAAGTTCTAGGCTCCATAGTCAGACCCTGAAGGAGGGACTCAATCTGGGTCACATGGTGAGACCCTGACTCAAAGTAAAAATTCAGGGTGTTGCCTTCCTCTTTCTGCCATGTTGGTGCCTGTGGAGGCCTGCTGGGAACAGGACTTCTAAAACTCCTGTTTTGGTAATTGAGTGAAGGCTGGAAGGCTATGGTGCAAGGCCATTTTTGCTGGCTACGAGCAAAGTCTCCAGAACCAAAGAGAGCACACGGCTAGCCAGGCAGAAGAAGGACATGCTTTTAATCCCAGCACTACTCAAGGGAGGCAGAGGCAGGCAGATCTCTGAGTTTCAAGGCCAGCCTGGTTTACAAAGCAAGTCCAGGGTAGCCAGGGCTGCTACACAGAGAAACTCTGTCTCAAAAAAAAAAAAAAAAAAATCAAGGCCAGCCTGGTTACATACACACACACACACACACACACACACACACACACCACACACACACGCAGAGAGAGAGAGAGAGAGAGAGAGAGAGAGAGAGAGAGAGAGAGAGAGAGAGAGAGAGTTCCAGCTTAGCCAGGGCTACAGGGAAAAACCCTGTCTCGAAAAAAATTACAGATGCTTATGACCAAGATGTAATCTTCAGGACATGTGCTCATGTGTATAAAACAAAACAAAACAATAACAACAACCCAACCAAACAACAATAAAAACCAATGCAGTGTCTCCAAAAGGCAAACAAGAAACAGCACATGGAAACAGCAGCATGGTTTATGGCAAATCCAGAAGTAACTTTCCTGCAAAAGCTTATTGGATGTGGAATCTTCTTGGATTTAAACTAATGAAATGTAAATAAATAAAAGTGTATGTGCTCTGAGCTGGGCAGTGGTGGCGCACGCCTTTAAGCCCAGCACTTCGGAGGCAGAGGCAGGAGGACCTCTGTGAGTTCAAGGCCATCCTGGTCTACCGAGAGAGTTCCAGGACAGCTGGGGCTGTTACACAGAGAAACCTTTTCTCGAGAAACCAAAAATAAATAAATAAAAGTATGTGTGCTCTGGAAAAAAATTAATACATAAATAAGAATGTGATTTTTAGCCAGGCGTGGTAGCTCATACCTGTAATCCCAGCACTTGGGAGGCAGAGGCAGGTGGATTGCTGTGAGTTCGAGGCCAGCCTGGTCTACAAAGTGAGTCCAGGATAGTCAGGGTTACACAGAGAAACTCTGTCTTGAAAAACAAAACAAAACAAGACAAAAATGTAATTTGTTTTGCTTTATTTTTCAAGACAGGGTTTCTCTGTGTAGCCCTGGCTGTCCTGGAACTCATTCTGTAGACCATGCTGCCCTTGAACTCACAGAGATTCACCTGTCTCTGCTTCTGCCTCCCGAGTGCTGGAATGTGCTGTTTAAATTTATTTTATTTTATTTTATTTATTTTGGTTTTTTGAGACAGAGCTTTTCTGTGTAGCCTTGGCTGTCCTAGATTCAGGTTATAGACCAGGCTGGCCTCTTGGAACTCACAGTGATCTGCCTGCCTCTGCTTCCTGAGTGCTGGGATTACAGGAGTGTGCCACCAGACCTGGCCTGGAATGCGGGTTTTTTTTTTTTTATTATTAAAAATTTTAAAACATGATAGTGATTGACGAAGACACCTGTACCTCTACTCACATACAACTGCATGTGTACCTGCACACACATGTATGCATTCACCCATCACACACACACACACACACACACACACACACACACACACACAGAGGAGGCGCAGGAGGAATGGTGAGCTGCCATCTTTGGCCACTAGGGGGAGGCAGAGGTCCAGGACTGTCAGCACCTAAGTATCCGAAGAGAGAAGCACAAGTTAGGATATATGGCCTGGAAGGATAGATTTTCCAGAAACAAGAAGAATGGATTCGTAGGAAGACCCACAGTGGTGGTGAAGGACAAGTGTCGGCAGACACATTCTGTTAGGAGTCCAGTGCTGCCCATCACTGGTAACACATGGGATGTCAGGGTTACAAAGCTGAGCAAGGCAGCCTCAAGAAACTCACTCTGGGGCTGGGGAGGCTGCTCACTGGGCAAGGGCGCTTGCTGCATAAACAGGTAGACTTGAGTTCAAATCCCCATCACCCATGTAAAGATCCAGGTGTGGACACACACACACACACATCTGTAACCCTAGCTGGCACTGCGGGGACAAGAGACAGAAGAATCACTATGCTTTGTTGGCTTCTAGCCTAGCTTCAGGCTCATTGAGAGAACCCTGGCTCAAAGGAATAATCTGGAAAGTAGTAAAGCAAGACACCTGATATCCTTCTCCATCACCCTGCATGCAGGCATGGGCAAATGCCCTCTTCCCCCTCTCCCCAATGTACACATCTAAAAATATTTCACATGCTGGTATAAAGATCTCATTATAATGCAGTGCGATCCCAATAGTGTAACAATCATCTAATGCTGTCATCGTGCTGTGTAACAAACATTCAGAGGCCTAGACTAAAGAATTGGGTTTTTTTTGTTGTTGTTGTTTTTGTTTTTGTTTTTCCTGCACGTTGGCAGGTGATCTGTGACTCTGGCAAGTTCCACTTGAGACTGGGTGGGACTGGATTCAGATCGGCTCTGCCTGCCTCCGCATCCTCAGAGATGCTCTTACTGAGAACCTGGTTTTCTCCTAAATGATGGAGGAAGTACAGGAGTCCAGACTGCACCACAGGAGCTTGTGGGAAGCATCTGCTGACAGGCCTGATGATACAGACACCTGTGCTCGGGAGGCTGGAGCAGGGACTCAGTCCAAGCCACAGAATGAGATCCTGTCTCAACAAATAAGTTAAAATGCTGGGTGAGACCGGCCCATCCATGTTGTCATGAGGCCACGCCCCTCCCTGAGAAGCTATGTGGACAGGGAAGGACAGCCATTTTCCTCAGTGGCATAGCTCCTGGTAAGTTGCCTATGTACCTTAAATGCCACCTGACAGAGAAAGGGTTAAATGAAGACAATGAGATGAACATCATCAAAATACCCTATAACAGCCGGGCACGCGCATGACCCCAGCCTGGTCTACAAATCGAGTCCAGGACATCCAGGGCTACACAGAGAAACACTGTCTCAAAACCAACACAAAACAAAAATACCCCCTAACACATGTATTCATTTGTCAAAGGACAAATAAAAAATACTTTTAGCTAAGCATGGTGGTGCAGACCTTTAATCCCAGCAGAGACAGGTAGGCCCTGTGTGTTTGAGCCATCCTGGTCTACATAGTGAGTTCCAGGCCATCCACAGTTACACAGAGAACTATGTATTTCTATATTTTATATATGTGTACCCCTAAGTCATATAGATACACATGAGTTGTATGTATGTATATATTGTTATTTGTGTGTGTGTGTGTGTGTGTGTGTGTGTACAGTTTACCCTTGTTCATTCAAATGCTGATTTCTTCACCACACTATATGGTTTCAATCCTGACACTGCACTGTGATGTTTATTCTCAGTATCTCCTGTCTCAAGTTTATGTAAACATGTCACCATTCGTTCTCTGTATTGCCAATAAAAGCCACCTAGCCAATGCTGAGCAATAACAGAGACTAGGGTGAGGCATTCTGGTCCAGTGAGAAGGAGGAGAAAGACCAGGATGGAGATGAAGGATGCACCTGGAGAGGATGGGGAAGCACCAGGAGGAATGAGCCAGACGCAGGACATGAGTAAAAAGCAAGTATAAAATGGAAAGTCTGAGTGGGAAGAAACGATACTCGTTTGGGGGTTTAAGATGAAGTAATTATTGTGTGGCACTGTACTCTAGGCCAATTAAGTAGATTCTAGTCTCTCTGTGTGGTTATTTGGGTGTAAAGCTGGTTAAGGAGTAACTGTGGATTATACTAAAATAATAATTCAATATTAAATATTAATGAACAACATATATATATACATAAAGTGGGTGGGGATGCAGAGAACTCAGGACCTTTACACGTTGCTGATGGGAACACACGGGGTGTCACAGTGTATCGGTTTCTTGTCTGGTTGCCGTGAGAAAGGCAGAGTTCATTTCAGCTCAGTTTGAGGGTGCAACCATTGCAGCAGGGAAGGCATGATGGCCGGAGTGTGAGGCAGATGAGCACATCGAGTCCCCAGGCAGGAAGCAGAAGACAATACACACTGCTGCTCAGCACACTTTCTCCTTGGCACTGGTCCAGAACCCCAGCACCTGGGATGATGTTCAGAGGGGGTCTTTCCACCTAGTTAACCTCTTCTAGAACCTCCCTCCCTGACATGCCAGAGGCATGTCTCCTACGTGATTCTAGACCTTGTCCCACCGACTATCAGCAGTAGCCACTTGGTGGCTTTTAGGAATCTGTAGTTTCTCAGATGATGGTTTTCCTAAACTACCTAGGAACACTCTGGGGAAGCAGAAACCCAGTTCTACACAAAAACTTGCACACAGGGTCTGGAGAGATGACGCAGCGGTTAAGAGCACTTGCAGGAGACCGAGGTTTGGTTTCCAGGACCCACACTAGGGGCTCCCAAGCTCATGTAACTTGCACTCCAAATCTGGTGCCCTCTGCTAGCCACGTTGGGCACCTGGATACGTGTGCAAAACACACACACACACTTGCACACACTGAGAGAACAGCAGAGCCAAAGATGATTTAAAGCTCACCTTGAAACCAGCTACAAAGAGAAAATTGTTGGAATAAGAGGGCAGATTCTGGGGGCTGGAGAGATGGCTCAGAGGTTAAGAGGACCACCTGCTCTTCCAGAGGTCCTAAGTTCAATTCCCAGCAACCACATGGTGGCTCACAGCCATCTATAATATGATCTGATGCCCTCTTCTGCAGATAAAGCACTCAAACACAATAAACAAACAAACAAACAATCAAACAAAAAAGAGGGCAGATTCTTGTTCAGAGAGCTGCCACAGCCAGTGGTGACATGGCTGATCCTAAAAGCCCCAGTTCTACCCCACAAATGCCAGCTGAATAAATACATCTCTGTGTCCAAATGCACATCTTCTATTCTTATTTTAACGTTGTTTTTATTTATTCATTTTTGTGGGTACATGTGTGTTCATGTGTGTGCACATAGAAATGCAGATGTGAGTATACATGCACAAGTGAGGGCAAAGGTCAACATCAGGCACTTTTTTCAGCCACTTTCCATCTTATTTTTGTTGTTGTTTTTGGTTTGGGTTTTTTGTTTGGTATTTTTAGGGGTTTTGGGGTGGGGGTTGAGACAGGGTTTCTCTTGTAGTCCTGGCTATCCTGGACTTTGTAGACCAGGCTGGTCTCGAACTCAGAGATCTGCCTGCCTCTGCCTCCCAAGTGCTGGGATTAAAGGCATGTACCACCACACCTGGCTCCATCTTAATTTTTTTTTTCAATCACAGTTTTATTTATATTGGGGCTGGGAGATTGTGCTGTGACTCATATACGGAGGTCTAGAAGATAACTTTCAGCCATCTTGGGGGGAGGGAGAGATGTTTTTCCTTCCTTCCTGTAGGTCCCAGGGATCGAACTCACTGGCATCAAGAGCCTTTACAGGCTGAGCTATCTTGCAGGCCCCCACCTTATTTCTTTGAGACACTTTCTCTCACTGAACCTGGAACTCACCAGCTCAGCCAGACTGGCTGGCCCGTGTGCCCCAGGAACCCTCCTCTTCGTCCCCATCACTAGGGTCAGGTCAGGAGAGCTCTAGAGGAAAGCCTGCAGTGTTCCTCTCCAGACTTAAACGGAAAAGAGAGCTAGGAAAGGAGGGGGTGGCTGAACTGGTAGCATTCTTGCCTGACAAGCACAAAGCCCCGGGTTGCATACCCAGCACTGCATAAACTGGGTGTGGTGGTGTACCCCTGTAATCCCAGCCCTGGGAGGTAGAGGCAGGAGAACTAAGAGTTCAAGATTGTTCTTGGCTACAGGAGACTCTGGAGAGAGACAGACAGACAGACAGACAGACAGACAGACAGACAGACACAGACACAGAAACAGACAGAGCTCTCTGCTGAAAGAAACAAGCGGGTGTGGGTTTGTAATTTTGAAACCAGCCTAGTCTACATAGTGAGTTCCAGGACAGCCAGGACTATGTAGAGAGACCCTGTCTCTAAAAAAAGAAAAAAAGAGCTGGGCATGGTGGTGCACGCTTTTGACTCCAGCACTTGGGAGGCAGAGGCAGGCAGATTGCTGTGAGTTTGAGGCCAGCTTGGTCTACAAAGTGAGTCCAGGACAGCCAAGAGAACATAGAGAGACCTTGTCTTGAAAAACCAAAAGAGAGAGAGAGAGAGAGAGAGAGAGAGAGAGAGAGAGAAGAAAGAAAGAAGAAAAAGAGGGAATGAATGAAGAAGGGAAGGAGGAAGAAAAAAGAAAGAAAGAAAACAAGAAAGGAAGAAAGAAAAAGAAAAAAGAAAAGGAGGGGTGAAAATGCAGGGGGGTCGAACAAGACAACTGGGGAGGCAGAAAGGCAGGGCTGAG
Source organism: Acomys russatus (assembly GCF_903995435.1). Lineage (NCBI taxonomy): Eukaryota > Metazoa > Chordata > Mammalia > Rodentia > Muridae > Acomys > Acomys russatus. The sequence continues at coordinate 34,320,299 of NC_067155.1, read as the reverse complement.
GGTTCCCTGCAAGCCCCTGTAGCCACCTGTCATATTGTGCTGCTGTAAAACAACCCAATTCCAGCCAAGACAGCTTAAAACAAGGAGACCCAGGCCTGCATGCAGTTCCTCTTCCTGCCACGCAGGCTTTCCCTCTTGCGCCTTCCCACCAGAGCCACCCACACCCAACTCTGCTCACACTTCCAATCTAGCTCTGCTTTGAGACTCACTCAAATCCCCCAAACCCCGGCCTGTTCTAAGCCCTGCCAGGAAGCTCTCCCAGCTGTGCACAGCTGGGAAACACCTGGCTGCAATCTCCATGGCACTTTGGGGGCGCGGCCATAGTGGAAGGCTGGCATCTAAGGATCCAGCACGCGCTGTGCCCCACACACCTAGTACGTCACGGCCGGAGGCACTGACACATGGGGCTGTCTTTTCCTGCTGTGTTGCCCAGGTGGTAGATGGTGCCGGGGCTAGGGTGGAATGGAATCCTGGGAAACTCCCTTCCCTGAATGATGTGAGTTGATGGGCAGTGTTTCTTGAATTGGAGCAAGGGAAGAGTTGAAATTTCAACGTTAATGATTTATCCTGAGGCTAGAGAGATGGCTCAGTGGTTAAGAGTGCCACCTGTTCTTCCAAAGGTCCTGAGTTCAATTCCCAGCAACCACGTGGTGGTTCATAACCATCTGTGATGTGATCTGGTGCCCTCTTCTGGAATACAGGCAGAACACTATACATAATAATAAATAAATAAATAAATCATTTTTAAAAATGATTTATTCAGCGGGGTGTGGGGGCACACGCCTTTCATCCCAAGCATTCAGGAGGCAGAGGCAGGTGGATCACAGTGATCGAGGCCAGCCTGGTCTACAAAGTGAGTCCAGGACAGCCAAGGCTACACAGAGAAACCCTGTCTCAAAAAACCAAACAAAAAACGAAAAACAAAAAAACAAACAAACAAACGAACAGAAAAAAACAAAAAAAGAAAAAGAAAGAAAAAAAAAAAGATTTATTCCTTGGGCTAGAATTTCAGCACAGGTGTCCTCTTTATCAGAGCTCGCTTCCCAGGTGGACAATTAGCATAACTAAGTTGGGCACCAGGCTCTATGTGTGTGTGTGAGTGTGTTTATAAGTGTAAGAGTGTGTGTAAAACAGAGGCCAGCTCACAGGAGTCCATTCTCTCCTACTCTGGGCCCAGGGAATTGAAGTCATGTCATCAGACTTTGCGTGTTGCACCTGTGCCGTTTGAGCCGTCCCGCCGGCCCCACTGTGTATCTATTACCCGTATTCTTTCCTCCATGCGGCCCTAGAAGTTGCTGTCATTTTTTATTGATTTATCTTTATTTGTGTGGGTGTTTTACCTCCATGTGTGTCAGCGCATCACAGGCATGCCTGGTACCTGCAGAGGCCAGAAGAGGGTGTTAAGATTCCCCAAAATGGGAATTAGAGATGGTTGTGAGTTGCCATGTGGGCGCTGGGAATTGAACTTGGGTCCTATGGAAGGGCAGCCAGTGCCCTTAACTGCTGAGCCAGCTCCCATATAAGACACTGTCTACTGCGTTTTGTTTTATAGCTGGGGACACCTAGCACAGAGAGAAAGAGATTGACCAAAACCCTTGCCAATCTGAGCTTGCTTTCCAGGCGGGCAATTAGCATAACTAAGTTGGGCTCCAGGGGTGTGTGTGTGTGTGTGTGTGTGTGTGTGTGTGTGTGTGTGACAGATTTGATGCCAGGTCTAGCAAGACATCCCCACCCTCCAGGAGAAGCTTGAATCTCTGAGTGGCAGACAGGATTCTCAGCTGCGGTGTGGATGAACACAAGAAGTGAGGGGTGCAGAGGATAGCCCCAGAGTCACACAAAACCTACAAGCTCCTCAATGTGTATTTGGGCTTCGAAGGATAAATAGGAGTTTGGTAGGAGAAAGAGCCCATGTGGGTGGCTGTCTAGAGACAATTCAAATCAAATGCCCAGCCCAGGGGCACAAGGAATGGAGCTATTCAACTCAAGAGCTCAGCAGGAGGCATGTGGTCACTTTGAAGAATGAAATTGGGGTCCTAGGCATCCATCACTGTTCCTGGGAACCTCCCTGGTCCCCATCAGCATCTTAGTGGCAGAAGCTTTTCTTGGTCTGGCTGGCACCACACCTGGGGCATTCCCATGCAGCCTTCCAGGTGGTCCCCCCTCCCCCACAGCCTCAGGCCCAGGAGGAGGCCAGTTACAAGGGTCTTGGCATCCCAATCAGCATCCCGCTCTCTCCAGTATGATCCTCTTCTCTGGACCCAGCTGGAGGAAATATGGGGGAGATCCATGGGGACAAGGTTACCCAAGATGGTTTGCAGGGGCTGGAAGTCCTGTTTTACATGCATATGTGTACATGTGTACACATGTGTACACTCAGACATGTTCACACTACCACCCGTTCACACTCACACCCACGCACCCATGGAGCACTCACGTGCACAAGCAGGCTAGACAAAAACCAATCCTAAAGTTCACTGGCTCCAAAACCATCTTTCTGAGGAATGCATAAAGTTGATTTTAATATTGGCTTTGACATACGGGATTCCAGGTGCTGATGCCCTGAAATGCCTTGGAATGTGCTAGAGCAAAGTATAAGGCACCTTGTCTTGGCCCACCCTCGCCCACACCCATCTGCCTGGCAGTTGTTGAGTAAGACCTTAGATTTTCAGAAGACTCTTCCAGAGAGTCTGAGGTGTCAGTTCAGGTCAGGAGCCAGGCCTGTGGCTCCTGCCTGCACTCAGCCAGTGTCCAGGTGGCGTCTTCTGGAGACGTTAGCCCAGGAGTAGAGGTGGCTGAGAGCAAGCCCCTGGCAGCCGTTTTCTTAGCTGACAGGTCACTTCAGAGGCTGGGGGATGCAGACATTCCACTCATTCCAATAGATGAAGACCCTGCTCGTGGCCCATCAGAGGGGCCTCTGCGAGCCATCTCATGATGCCAAGGAAAACAAACAAAAAACCAAAACCTCTGGTGAACACAGCTTCATCATTTCTCTGGATTCTCTGAGAGGGGACCAAAATGGCCAAATAGCAGCATCCTCGGCCCAGATTTCAGCTCCTCTAGAACCAAGAACCAGCCATGGTGGAGCAGAGCATCAGGGGCTGCTGGGAATGTATGTCTTGGTTGCCCTGCACCACCTCCAAACAGCCCACTCCAAGAACTCCCTTAAACGTGGATGGGGAAATAAAAGGTAATGACGTCCAGAGATAAGCATGCTCCTCCATACAGAGACTTCTAATGGCTCTGCTGTGATCCTGTCTGCTAACATACCAGGCCAGCCAAGAGATTCTATCTGATTCCATCAGAATCAATTAGTAGTGTCTGCATGGAATACTATGTAGAATTCTACCACTATGCACGTCCTGTAATTGATTGGTGATGTCTGCATTGGTCAGGGATATTCCCCGCCTGTCATCTACAATGCTAGGTGACTTCCCCTTGCAGGAGAAAGGGAGGCCCTGAGGACCTTAAAAATTACCTGTTGGACGGCCATTCCCTATTTTGCCCTTTTCTGAAGGTGTTAATATTGGTTACAGTAAAAAAAAAAAAAAAAAAAAAAAAGTCTAAAGTAGACACAGTACTGAATTAATGTCTCCTCCATGGAAATGACTAAATGTTTTTTCTTCTTTGCTGGAGAGTCAAAAGGTGGGTCTTGCCATCACTGAAAGGTACCTTAGACCCATGAAGAATTCAATCCAGGAGAAGGCAGGCAGACCTTGGCACTATGACCTGGGTTAGAGTTCACAGTTCATTTCCCAAAATGCTTTGACCCTAAAGTCCAAATGACCCATAAAGTCTGGGCCACCTCATTTGGACACCTTGGTCTGTAGTGTGCTGGGCAGGTAGAGGTACCTCCAGATGGCATAGTAGTGGGTACCAGCACCAAATGCCACAAAGAGGTGCCAGATGGCATGGGCAAAGGGGATCCTTCCATCACTCTTGAAGAACACCATGCCCAGGCAGTAGAAAACCCCTCCTGTCATCAGCTCCCAGATGCCCTCAGTGTTGGGCTGTTGAAAGAAAAAGACAGGACACAAGTCAGAGGAAAGGCTCGTCATTTCCCGCCTCCCAAAGGAAAAGACATACAAGTGGGGGAGGAAGCCCAGAATCCCCTAGGAAGCCTCAACACATTAATTTCCCAAATCTGCAATTGATTATTGATGGCTAACTCGGACCATAGAGACCCAGGATCCGGGAGAAGGCAAATGCAGCAGCGTTAGAAGTTCAAGGTCATCCTGGGCTAGACAAGGATTTGCCTCAAAGAACAAAACATCATCTCAAAGGCTACTTTTGTAATTGGGTCGCACAGGACGCTCAAGGAGAACGTAAGCTAAATACTGAGACCCTAGCCGGGCGGTGGCTGCTCACACCTTTAATCCCAGTGCTCAGGAGGCAGAGGCAGGTGGATTGCTGTGAGTTCCAGGCCTGAGCTTCATGAGATTCTCTCCAAAAAGTATCTTTTAGAAAACTTTTGTAAAGATTAATTTACTTATTTGTAGTGTTCTGCCTGCATGTTCACTGCACGCCAGAAGAGGGCACCAGATCTCACTATGGATGGTTATAAACCACGGTGTGGTTGCTGGGAATTGAACTCAGGACCTTTGGAAGAACAGCCAGTGAGTGCTCTTAACATCTGAAACATCTCTCCAGCCCCCTTTTAGAAAGTTTAAAGATCCTGTGTGGTGCTTTAGTTTTAACTGCCAACTTGACACAATCTAGAAGTGCCTGGAAGAGTCACAAGGAAATGTCTAGATCAGGCTGTCTCGTGGCTGTGGCTGTACGAGATTGTCTCAATTATTTTAATTGACACGTGACGACTCAGCCTGCAAATGGGCAGCACCATCCTCTGAATAGGAGTCCTGGGCTGTAACAGTAGCAACAGCACGCTGAGCACTAAGCGTGCATTCACTTCTCTCTGCTCTTACCTGTGACTACTTGCTTCAAGTTCCTGCCTTGGTTTCCCCTCAGTTATAGACTGTGACCTGGAACTGCGGTCCAAACAAACCCTTTCTTTCCTTAGCTGCTTTTAAAAAATGATTTCATTTTTAGTTGGGGGGTAGGGGAGGACCTTTTGTATGCAGTACCCATTGAGGCCAGCAGAGGGCACCAGATCACCTGAATCTGGAGTTAAAAGTGTGTGTAAGAGCAACAACTGCTCTTTTATTTATTTATTTTATTTTATGTTTTGCCTTGGCTGTCCTAGACTCACTTTGTAGACCAGGCTGGCCTTGAACTCACAGAGCTCCGCCTGCCTCTGCCTCCCGAGCGTTGGGATTAAAGGCGTGCGCCACCACGCCCGGCGCAACAGCTGCTCTTAACCATTGAGCTATCTTTCCAGTTCAGCCCTCTAGGTTGCTTCTGGTCACAGCAACAAAAGGAAAAATAAAAATAAAAGCTTTTGTGTGGTATTGCAAGTAGCTCCAAGGCAGCATCTTCCTCTCTCTCTCTCTCTCTCTCTCTCTCTCTCTCTCTCTCTCTCTCTCTCTCTCTCTCTCTCTCTCTCTCTCGCACACATGCACGCACACACACACACCATAACATATCCCCCAGTCCTCCCGAGTATTGTCGCTGTATATTAGCCACACAGCAGTCAAACACCTGCTAGTGTTTCCTAGCAGGCACGACATGCCAGGCACCGTGGTCAGCGCCTTGCTTGAGCTGTCTAGTCACCTTTATAGTAGACGGAGACCTAACCATCACAGTTAGCCACACGGGATGCTGCCGTTTCCAGATGAGATCTCTGTGTTTTCTGTCCCGTTAGGCAAGCACACTGACCCACTGGGTCTCTGTTTCCCTGCTGCCAGAGAGGGCTCGACTGATAGTCTCAAGAGGCAGGTCCAGCTAACACATGTGTCCTCCAGAAGATCGGAGTCCTCACGCTGGGCAAGTGAAACTTACCATGGAGAGGATGACCAGGGCAGGGAAAAAACCCATCACCACGTAGCAGAGCAACTCCACAAGCTTGTACCTGGGAAGACAAATCACGTGGTCTCAGGACAGGCTCCCAAGCAGGGACAGAACACACAACTTTCTGATACTGAAGACCAGCCCAGTGAGAAGAGGAGATCTTCTCTGTGTGGCACTCCTTGGCTCATATCCTACCCAGTGACGTCTATAGGTGATGAGAATCATGTGACCTTGGGCAAATCATATGACAAGCCCCCTTTCTTCTCTGAGCCTATGTCTAAATCTCTAAAGTATACACTGTAGGTAGAACATGGATTGCAAGTTTAAGCATAGCAAGCACATGGGTGTTGCCGATGTGTGGCCTGTGGCAGACATTACTAATCAATCCCAGCACCTTCTCCCACAGGCTTCAAGCAGCTATTCTTGACTGGGCCGAACTACTGGATCAACTGAACCATATGCCATTCTGGATTCATTGTCTGCTGGAGGCCCCTGTGGGCTCTGCGGTTACAGGACTTTGTTATTTTCTGCTTCCCCAGCTTCTCAATCCTCCCCCACTTAGTGACTCTCATTCTGGCTCCATAGCAGAAAAAGGTGTCAGGGTCTGTCCCCTCGTAAAGCCTTTCCCCCATTATCTGATAACACAGACTAGGGAAGGCAGGTGACAGGTGAACTAGATCCGTGGGTCAAATAACCTATGATGTCATTAAAAAAAAAAAACATCTAGAGCCAGGCATGGTGGTGCATGCCTGTAATCCCAGCACTCGGGAGGCAGAGGCAGGCGGATCGCTGTGAGTTCGAGGCCAGCCTGGTCTACAAGGTGAGTCCACAGCCAAGGCTAAACAGAGAGACTCTGTCTCAAAAAACCAACAACAAACCACACACACACACACAAAGAAAAAAAACCCAAACAAACAAAAACCAAAAACCAAAACCTAGAGAGGGCAGTGTGCTGGATATACGGCTCAAGAATTAAGAGCACCTGCAGTTGGAATTTCAGTGCCCTCAGTGGGGAGCTCACAACTACCCATAATTTCATCTCTAAGGGGATCTGACACCCTCTTCTTGCCTCCCTGGGTACCTACACACATGTGTACATATACAGATACACAGACACACAGAAGTGAAATAAAAAAAAATTTCACACATGTGTGCAGGTGCACATTATGTGTGAGGTGCGTGTCTCTGTGCTTGAACAACAGGAAGTTCACCCACAGAGCCCTCTCCCCAACCCCCACTTGTGATGTCATTTTTTGGAAAACACTCAGGGCTGGGGGAGACGGCTTCATTGACAGAGGGCTTCCTGTACAAGCGAGACAACCTGAGTTCAAACCCCTGTGGTCACATAAAAGCCAGGCATGATCACCCACACCTGGGCCCTCACCTCTAGAGGGAAGAGACAGAAGGGCCCTCTAGCGCTCACTGGCCAGCCAGGCTAGCTACTTGGTGACCCCTGGCTTCAGTGAGAGACCCTCTCTCAAAAATTAAGATGGAGTGGTTGAGAAGGTCACCCAGCATTAAACTCTGACCCTTACACACACATGCAATTGCACACATACACACACGCACGCGCGCGCACACACACACACACACACACACACACATACACACACACACAGCCTCAGATCTGTCCCTCTGGGCCATAGGGTCAACTGTACAGTCAGGAGCCTCCTGGACAGTAGGATGCAGGCAAGGCTGAGTCCTCACATTTCTGGGGCCCTCTTCAGGGTTCACCTGCTTGAGGCTGCTAAGCAGGTGGAGCTGAAGAATCAAGGGACACGTCCCCAGTCTGAGACTCCCCAGCCCTGACTTACCGTTCATGGAAGAAAAAGACATAGATAGTACCAATGGAGGCCATGATCCAGACCAGCCAGCGCATGTGGGAGGCCCAGGGGCCCAGCTCCCGAAGGTTCAACCTGGGAGAGAGAAAACCAAAGGCAGAGCCTGAGGGGGCGGCACCAAGGCCAAGAACTTCACGGCTAGCCTGTCACAGGAAGCCGACACCAGAGCAACTCAGTCACCACCAATGGCTGCCCAAGTGGGACAAGGACGCTCACAGTGCGGGGGGGGGGGGGGGGGGTGAGGGGGGAGATAACAATATGTTAAAGATGAGCAAAGTTTTTGAAATGGGGGTGTCTCACTATGTAGATCAGGCTAGCCTCAAGCTCACAGAGATCTACCTGCTTCTGCCTCCCATGTGCTGGGACGAAAGGCGTGCACTACCATCCTCAGCAATAAATAATGCTTTTAAAACATACATACAAGCCAAGCACCATTGTACACACTTGAAATCTCAGCACTGAACAAGTGGAGGATCAGAAATCCACCGCTAGCCTCAGGTACATAGGGAGTTCAAGGCTATCCTGGGTAACCTAAGACCTTGTCGCGCACACGAAAAAAAATAATTAAAAAAAAAACAACAACAAAACCACATGCATATCTTCATATATGTGCAAGTATGTCTGTTCATCTATTTATACAGCCATAGATATCTGTTTATGTCTGCAAATATGTAAATATATGTTAATATATGCTAATGAACATATAAGTATTTGCATGTGCACAGGCACACACATTTGCTCTTTTTTGCCTACAGCAACCCTTGAAGGATACACCAGACACTGGTGATAAGTAGGTGTTTCCTGGCACAGGAGGAAGCATGAGCATATCTTCTCACCTCCTCCCCTGCCCATGTGCTCCCCAGTCACGCACCCAAATGCACACAGAAGCAGGAGAAAGGAAGCCGGCTAGTGGTGGGTGCTGGCACTCACCAAGGAGCATAGGAGGCCGCAATGAAGAAGTATATGACCATCCTGTCGACCATGTGCAGGCAGTGTTCTACCATCCTAGGGCGGGTAGAGAAGGCGGCAGGTCACAGCCCCTGTGTGGCAGGCAGGGCAGAGCAACAGCAGCCACACCCAGGGACAGCCTTGCCTTTTCCTCAGGGGGAGAGGGACTGAGAGGTGGAGTTGAGGGAGGCACCTACCTCGCCCTGTAGACACCCTCCTCCAGCCTCTGTCTCTCCATGTGGAAGGGACTAGAGCAACACTCTTCCAGGCTGCCTGTCGTTCTGGGGGGTTATAGAGATGCCCCAGGCCTCCCGCCAAGGTGAATAGCGACACATCACTGACTAGTGTGTACAGAGCATATATATGTCCCTGTGCCCTTCCACGGACTAGGCAGGAGGGTACCTGAGGTGGCTCTTCTTCCAAGAGACCGTGTGAAAAATGGTGGATACCACAAAGAGGCCACAGAGGCCAAGGCCATAGATCCAGGCAGATATGGTCTCCCAGTCATCGTCGGACAGGAAGTAGAGGTTGGAGCTGCCAAGGATGCTGGGAATGATCCAGAACTAGAGGGAGAGAAGACAGAACACTGTTAGCCTTAAAAAAAAAAAAAAAAAAAAAGGATATATTTTGCCAGGTGGTGGTGGCTCACACCTTGAATCCCAGCACTCAAGAGGCAGAGGCAGGCAGATCTCTGTGAGTTCGAGGCCAGCCTGGTCTACAAAGTGAGTTCCACAACAGTCAAGGCTGTTACATGGAGAAGCTAGTCCTGTCTCAACAAACAAAAGAACAAAAGCAAAACAAACAAACAAACAAAGATACATAAAGATTCATTGTACTTTTACTTGTGTGTATATGTGTGGGGTGGGGTGGGGTGGGGGCTCGTGCACATGAACGCAGGAGGTAGTAGAGGCCAGAAGAGGACGTTGGACTTTCAGATGGTTTTAAGACTTCCGGCAAGGGTGCTTGCTTCCGTAAGCGCGGTACATGGTCTCAACTCCTGAACCATCTCTCCACCCACAAGGCCCACCTTTGTGTGGGGAGCAGGGCTTTGCAATATGCAGCACAGCAGACTTTTTAGCATGTGACTTAACATGGCTGGTGGGTTACCCTTTTGTGCTTACACATGTAGAGGCTGCCATTTCTCAGTCACAGTTCAGCCTGCCCCTGTTTGTGTTTGTTTTCAAATTTTCTGTTTATTTAGTATGTGTGTGTGCGCGCACATGCATTGTGTGCATGCATGTGTGTGTGTGCATGTATGTGTGCATGTGTCTGTGTGTGTGTGTGTACGTGTGTACATGTGATCCAGGGTGCACTAGTGGAAGTCAGAGACAGTCAGATCTCTCCTTCCACCATGTAGGCCTTGGGGATTGAACTCGGATCCCTGTGCTTGTATAGACAGCATTTTACCCACTGAGCCATCTCTACTGGCCAGGCTCAGATTGGAGTAAAAAGCCCCAGGATGTCTGCACTGACTGCCCCCCCGCCTCCTTTCTCTAGATCCAGCGGTTCCCAACCTGCAGGGTTGAGACCAATAGAAAACACATATTTTCTACGGTCTTAGGAACTCCCAACCGCACACTTATTCTCACTGCTACTTGATAACCGTGGGAAATGTGTGGTTTTCCAATGGCTGCGACCCACAAGCTGAGAGCTGCTGCTAGACCGTGCTGCCTGATACTTAGACAGCATGGTACCCACCAAGCACTTGGAGGCTAACGGGACCCAGGTTCAATTCCCAGCGCCCACAGGGTCGCTCACAACCATCTGTAACTCCAGCTGCAGGGGATCTGATCCCCTCTGCCGTCCTTTGTTGTAGTAATGTGTAAAATGAAGCCTTTGCATCTGGCTTTGAGTGAAACGTTTCGGCGAAGCCTTTGCTGTGCTTGGGTCAATCGGTAGAGGCTGAGAGATTGTTCTGAGACTGTTTGAACCTTGAAGAAATGATGTCTCTGTGTAAGGTCTGCACCTGGTGTATTGTGGGAGCCTGCAGCTGCACCAACCTTGGTCCAAAGACACTCCTTGCAAACCTGGCATTCTTTCTTTTGATTGCGGCTAGGCATGGTTAAAGGGGACTGAGATTTCTGCGGGTCGTCTACTCTCCGGGCAGCAAGAGCAAGATAACTTTGGTCGTTGGGGCCTTTCCCAAATTAACCTTGTGTACTGTTTGAATAAAGTGACTGGAGTGAGCTAGGTGGGTGTCACTCTTTTCCAAGAAGGCTGAACCCCCGCTGCTCCTACAGGAAATGAAGGCTCAGCATCTTGGTGAGTTTCTCCCTCTACTTCGGCTCCTACGACCAGCATCACTCAATACTTGGCGGGCACCTGGCATGCACACGGCGAACAGACATACTCACAGGCCAAAAAAAAAAAAAAAAAAAACAACCACAGACATAAAATTACAATTACAAACTAAGACTTGTACATAATGGATTGGGGAGCTCCCACACACATGTGAAGAACTGAGATCAGACCCTGGGAGCTTGCATAAAGCCAGACCTGGTCATTTGGAGCCAGGCCAACCCAAGGCTTTCCCTGAGGCCTTGATGTATGGAGAAGGAACATAGTTCTTTGTCAAAAACTATGAGCACAATTGGCAGAGCCAGTCACGTCCAGAGTCTTGGGGGAGCTGTGATGTCAGACAGATCCTGGGAACCCAGCTCTTCCCTACTAAAGGGCTGTGCTTATCAGTCCCAAGGCTGCTGTGTGCCCAGGCTGTGACACACTTGAGATATGCTGTGTCTCTTTTCTGCAACATTGCTTGATTAGTTTTCTGCTGACTTTGTCCCATTTCGTGATAGATTTTTGCTGACTCCATTCCATTTCCCCCTGCAAACAGTATATGAGATCTGATAGTGGCGCGTACCTTTAATCCCAGCACTTGGGAGGCAGAAGCACATGGATCTCTGTAAGTTCGAGGCCAGCCTGGTCTACAGAGTGAGGTCTAGGGCAGCCAAGGCTAACACAGAGAAACCTTGTCTCTGGATGAGGTTTCTTCCTTTCTTTCTTTCTTTCTGTTTGTTTGTTTTTGAAACAGGGTTTCTCTGTGTAGCCTTGGCCTTTCCACACTCACTTTGTAAACCAGGCTGGCCTTGAACTCACAGTAATCCACCTGCCTCTGTCTCCCGAGTGCTGGGATTAAAGGCGTGTGCCACCACTGCCCAGCTGATGCTGTGTTTCTTAATAAACTTGCTGATGTGAGTCACAAGCTCTTGTAGACCTCCCGATTTCATCATTCTATTCTCTTTATTTTCTCATTCCTGGTCCTCTGCCTCAACATCTCTGTTTGGGGACCCTTATTCCTGTGGTTTGGGGTCACATGGTAGGGCGTGTCTATAATCCTGGCATTTTTACATTATCCCAGCATATGTACAGTGAGACAAAAGAATACAAAATTCATGGACCAGCTAGCCTGGCCTACACCAGGACAACAGAGGCCATCTCAACCAAGGTAAAAGGTGAGAAATGACACCTGAAATTGTCTTCCAGTGTCCACACCAGCATCACGGCACACGGGTGCTCACACTCTTACACACAAGAAGGCACATCGATATACATCACACACACACACACACACACACACACAGATTTTTAAAAGGTGTACACGTTGATATGGTACCATGAACTTTCTGTGTGAGACAGGACCTCTCATCAGGCCGGCCTCAAACTAATAACTACCTCCTGCCTCAGACTCCCAAAGGCTAGACTCACAGACCTGTGCCACCACACCTGGGTCCATCCAGACTTCATCACCATCACCATCATCACTATCACCACTACCATCACCACCACCACCACCACCACCATCACCATCACCATCACCATCATCCTATAAGTATTTATTTTTAATTATCTTTGGGGCTACAAGGGAGGTGCCAATGGAGGCCAGAGGAGAAGGAGGTGAAGAAAGGGGAAAGAAAGGAGGGCTGGAGACATTGCTGAGTGGTTAAGAGCACCCACTGCTGCTCTTCCAAAAGACGTGGGTTCAATTCCCAGCATCCTTTTAGACCATCTATAACTCCGGTTCCAAGGGGTTTGACCCCCTTCTTCCTGCTTCCTCAGACACCAGGCAAGCATGTGATACACATACATGCCGGCAAAACAATTACATGCATAAAATGAATATTTTTTAAAAGCGTGCACCATCACAGCCATCACACCAGAGGACCCAGGGTTCAGTTCCACCACCCACATTGGGCAGCTCACAACTGCCTGTAACTCCAGCCCCAGGGCATCTGACACCCTCTACTGACCTCTATGGGCACCCGCACTCACCTGCATACACACACACACACACACACACACACACACACACACACACACACACACGCAGACACCAAATAAACACTAGATTGAGAAGAGCGCCTTCCTTGCCCCCCACCCGGAAGGGCCCCCCCATGTCAGCACCCCACAAGTCAACTCACAGCGTGAGTGGCACAGTTGGCTGCATGTTCATATTCTGTGGGCCGGTACCTCTTGTGCGCCGGGACTCGGTCATTCATAAATCTGCAATGAGAGGTGGGGGGGGGGGGACAGGGGGAGGGGGGAAGGGGAGTTCAGAAAGACCAGCCGGGAAAGGCTGCCTAGCCAGTGAGCCTCCCTGATCTGCCCATCTCAGCCTCCCTGCTTCTCCAATGCAAGTTCTGGCTTTGCAAGCCTTTTACGTAGGTTCTGGGGGCTCTGCACTCACGTCCTCACGCTTGTGCAGCTAACACTGAGCCTAGTGAGCCGTCTTCTCAGCTGTAAGCAATAACGCTTTTTTTTTAAAACCACTGAGCGTTTTGTGTCTAATCTTCAATGCAATATTTGGGGGAGGGGGGAAAAAAACCAAACCTTTACTGGGGCTGGGAATGCAACTCCGTGTACTGCTTTCCTAGCTCCTGCAAAGCTTGGAGCTCTGTCCCCACCACCTCGGACACTGCTGTAATTGGTGCACCTGTTTAACCCCTGCACTCAACCAGGTAGCAGCCGGGGGCTCCTGAGTGCTGGGAGTTACAGGTGCGCACCACAGTGCAGGCTCATGCAGCGCTGGGGATAGGACCCAGGGCTCCACGCAAGCACTCTACCGGCTGAGCCTCATTCCCAGACCTCCTCCTCCTTCCTCTTGCCCTCCTCTTTCTTGCTTTTTTGAGACAAGGCTTCTCTGTGTAGCCTTGGCTGCCCTGGACTCCCTTTGTAGAACAGGCTGGCCTCGAACTCACAGCGAAGAAAAAGGAGGAAGAGGAGGAGAAGAAGAAATAATCTTGGAGCTCCAGATGGTTTTGGTAGTTAAGTTCTTACTGCTCTTGCAGAGGACCCAAGTTCAAATCCCAGCACCCACATCATGTAGCCCACAACCACTTGAAACTCCAGTTCCTGGAGATCAGATGCCCTACACATATGTACATACACAAATGCACATGTATATGCACATTGATAAACACTTGGGCGAGCACCCTTAATCACAGCTCTTAGGAGGCAAAGACAGATAGATCTCTGTGAATTTAGGGCCAGCCTGGCCTACATAGAGAGTTCCAGGCCAGCCAGGGCTACATATTGAGGCCTTGTTTCATGAATAAATAAATAAATAAATAAACATTAAATATTATTTTATATATTATATAGAATAATATAATTAATTAAGCTTAATTAATATTAATATTAAATAATAATAAGCATTATTTGTATAGCCAGATGCCATGGCACACCCCTGTAATCCCAGCACTCAGGGCAGCAGAGGCAAGTGTATCTCTATGAGTTCGAGGCCAGCCTGGGCTACAAAGTGTGTCCAGGACAGCCAAGGCTACACAGAGAAACCCTGTCTTGAAAAACAAAAACAAACAAACAAACATCATTGCTTTTGTGTTGGTGTCTGGGACCTTCCAAATGTCTTTGCCTCCGCTCAGTTCTCACTCAGCACAGTTTGGAGCAGAGCAGTGACATCGCCAGGTGGCGCACAACTCCGTCCCAGCTCAGCAGGCTTCTGACATAAGTGTAAAAGGCACTCCAGTTAGCCTGGGTGACACTTGAGTATCAGTGGGGCCAGGCAGAGGCGTCCCAGGTCTCCAGTTAGAAGCTCCTGTACACATCTCCCACCCAGCCCGACAAACAGACAGACAGAACCAGACCGCTGTGCCCAAGTTTCCCCTGGAGCTTTGCCCAGCATCATCCACTAGAGGGAGGCAGATGCCACCCAAAGAGATAGTTACCTCAAGATCCCACCTATACAGGCTGAGGACATACCCATAAAAGTACATAGGTAAAAGTACATAGATCTGAGTTCGAATCCCAAGCACCCCTGTGAAAAGTAAAGCACGGTTGTACACACCTGCAATGCCAGCACTGAGGGCAGGGGGCACAGACGGATGCCAACATTCCAGCGGCCAGTCTAACCAAGCTTGTTAGATACAGACCCGCCTCGAGGTAGCAAAACAGAGAGGGAGAGAAACGCCGAGGACCCTCTCCGGTGTGCACACGCACATTCGCACACACGCAAACGCAATTATTACTGTGCGTTTCCCCCAAAACATATGGCTCAGAACAAAGGCCCGTGTGCATCATGATTCTTTAAGGTCTTATCAAGCTCCTGCTGAATGCCAGGTCAATGCTGGGTCCCTGGGACATTCATTTAGCACCTTCTGTATGCCAGCTTTCTGCTGACACAGTACATGGAACATTTGTGGAGTGCCTTCTCTGTGCTGTCTCCATGTCACAGACAGATCAGCGACCGTTTAT
Organism: Acomys russatus; assembly: GCF_903995435.1. Lineage (NCBI taxonomy): Eukaryota > Metazoa > Chordata > Mammalia > Rodentia > Muridae > Acomys > Acomys russatus. Next base: position 34,304,895 of record NC_067155.1, on the reverse strand, counting down.
TGAGCACTTCTGTATGCCGGGCTCGTGCTGGTAGGTACACTGGAGCTTTTCATGAGTGCCCTCTGTGAGCTTGCTCTCTGCCACTGTAGTCCACAGAGCACTTATTGGATGCCTTCTGTATACCAGCTAGTGGGATGATGGTGTGGCAAGAGAGGAGCAAAGGCTGGAGGGAGGTCCATGGCTTGCTCTGGTGTTCCTGTGTCTGATTTATACGGTGACACCTAGATGACTCAAGAGACCATGGCAGCTTCCCCGAGCCACCAGCTCTTCCACAGCATCCCCCCACATCCCCGCTGTCATCCTATTGTCACATGGACAGGGTGATGCTCAGCTAGCTCATCAGACAGATGAAAAAAAAAAAAAATGAAGACTCCAGGCTGAGCATCCCAGGGCTCCTGAGCCGTAGCAACCAACTGTTTTCCATTGAGGGATCTGGGTACCTTTGCAGGGTAAGATTGCAAACCAGGCATGCGGCGGGGGTGGGGGGTGCGGGCGGGGGCTGGAGAGTTAAGATCACTGGGTGTTCTTCCAAAGGATCCGGGTTCAATTCCCAGCATCCATATGGCAGCTCACAGCTGTCTGTAAGTCCAGCTGCAGGGAGTCTGAGGCACACACCCAGACACATAAAATGAAAATAAAATAAAATAAAATTTAAAAAAAGAAAGAAAGAACACTAGGCATGCATCTAGCCCTGATGGTGCAGCCCTATTATCCAAGCTAACTTGGGAGACAGAGACAAGAGAGTCACAAGTAAGAGAATTTCTGGAGATATAAAGTGAGGCTGACTCTAACACTGAGCAATTTAATGGGATCCTGACTCAAAGCACAAAGGGTCTGGAGAGGTGGCTCAGTGGTAGAGTCCCTGCCTAGAATCCCCCAGTGAGGGGCTGGGGTGTGGCTCAGTGGTAGAGCACCTGTCTAGAATCCCCTAGTGAGGGGCTGGGGTGTGGCTCAGTGGTAGAGCACCTGCCTAGAATCCCCCAGTGAGGGGCTGGGGTGTGGCTCAGTGGTAGAGCCCCTGCCTAGAATCCCCCAGTGAGGGGCTGGGGTGTGGCTCAGTGGTAGAGCCCCTGCCTAGAATCCCCCAGTGAGGGGCTGGGGTGTGGCTCAGTGGTAGAGCCCCTGCCTAGAATCCCCCAGTGAGGGGCTGGGGTGTGGCTCAGTGGTAGAGCACCTGCCTAGAATCCCCCAGTGAGGGTCTGGGGTGTGGCTCAGTGGTAGAGCACCTGCCTAGAATCCCCCAGTGAGGGGCTGGGGTGTGGCAGCATATGCAAAGTTCAGGCTTCAAGGACACAAATAAAATTGTGTGCAGAAGGCAGAAAACAACCTAGAGCAGGATGCCATGTAAAAAACAGTTGCAGGGAGAAGATGGCCTGATGTCATGGAGGCAGAGATGGCAACAACATGTTTACAAGCCACCAAATGTCCCAGGACCTAGAGAAAGGACTGTCAGAGCTCGAAAGAACCAGCCCTGCCCACACCTGCATCCTGGCACTCAGCCCTCCAAGAGCTGTGAGAGAATAACTATGTGTGCTCAAGCTCTGAGTGTCATACTCCATCCTTGCAGGCATGAGAGGACACTGGCCCGAGTCACAGCAGGTGTTGTTAATTAGCTCTATCAAAGCCCCCAAGAGGCAGTGACAATTGATGCTGCCACCAGCTGGTCTGAAGCCAGGTGGACACGGTAAAGGGACCCACAGCTGGGCAAGCTTAACGCCCTTTGGGTCGAGGGAAGTCCGGCACCTGTCACCACAAGCCACCGTATCTTCCCCTGTGCCTTTAACACTAGGCAAGCTACCCATGGTGCCAGCCATGTGGGTCCAGGGTGATGTCACGGTTGCCGTGGAGACCTGGGGCAGGCCATTATTTATTTATTTCTGTTCTCCACAAAACTCTCCTTGTCTCTCCTTTAGGCTGTAGCTATTGAATAGAGGGTGATGGATTCGGGGGGCAGGGGCTTAAAGGTGGGGGAGCACGCCTTGGCAGAGGCCCAACAGACCATTCCCACCACCCTGAAGACCCACAGACCTTTCTCTTAACTCCTTGGGACTCAGCATTTCTCTTCAAAAAGCCCTAGACTAGCAACAAAATCGTTTTTTATACTTTAATTTATGTATAATTTTGTAACATGGTTTGGGGAATTTGAATGGATTTTTATTTTTATTTTTTGATAATGGACCTAGTGCTGCTGCAGCTGTGCATAACAGTGCACCCCTGCTGGGCGTGGTGGCGCACGCCTCTAATCCCGGCACTCGGAGGCAGAGGCAGGCGGATTGCTGTGAGTTTCAGGCCAGCCTGGTCTACAAAGCGAGTCCAGGGCAGCCAAGGCTAACACAGAGAAACCCTGTCTCGAAAAACCAACCAAACAAACAAACAAAAAACAAAAAACAGTGTATGCCTGTTACCCCAAGTCAGGATCAGCACTTAAGGGGGACCCTGCACTACACAGTGAATTTGAGGTTAACTGAGCTACAGGGGGACTCTGTTTAGGAAAACCAATAGTTGAATCAAGACAAAGCACGTTTTTAGGTGCAAGGCGACTGCTTAGATTTGTTTGGTTTTGGTTTTGGTTTTTCCATACAGGGTTTCTCTGTGTAGCCTTGGATGTCCTTGACTTTCTTTGTACACTAGGCTAGCCTCTCGGCTCACAGCAACGCACCTGCCTCTGCCTCCTGAGTGCTGGAATTAGAGGTGTGCACCACCACGCCCCGTGGCAACTGTGCTTTGAATAGAGAACAATCTCTGCAAAATGTCAAAGAGGAGTTTGTACATTCAAAAGAAAAATGGACTATCCTTAGAGCTGAGGATGCATCTCAGTGGTAGAGCTCCTGCCTAGCATCCCCCAGTGAAGGACTGGGGTGTGGCTCAGTGGTAGAGCACCTGCCTAGAATCCCTCAGTGAGGGGCTGGGATGTGGCTCAGTGGTAGAGCACTTGCTTAGAATCCCCCAGTGAGGGGCTGGGGTGTGGCTCAGTGGTAGAGCACCTGCCTAGAATCCCTCAGTGAGGGGCTGGGGTGTGGCTCAGTGGTAGAGCACCTGCCTAGAATCCCCCAGTGAGGGGCTGGGGTGTGGCTCAGTGGTAGAGCCCCTGCCTAGAATCCCCCAGTGAGGGGCTGGGGTGTGGCTCAGTGGTAGAGCCCCTGCCTAGAATCCCCCAGTGAGGGGCTGGGGTGTGGCTCAGTGGTAGAGCCCCTGCCTAGAATCCCCCAGTGAGGGGCTGGGGTGTGGCTCAGTGGTAGAGCACCTGCCTAGAATCCCCCAGTGAGGGGCTGGGGTGTGGCTCAGTGGTAGAGCCCCTGCCTAGAATCCCCCAGTGAGGGGCTGGGGTGTGGCTCAGTGGTAGAGCACTTGCTTAGAATCCCCCTGTGAGGGGCTGGGGTGTGGCTTGGCAGAGAGTACTTGTTTAGTATGTATGAGGCTCTGGTTTCAATCCACAACACTACAAAAAATAATCCTTGTTAAAGGTCATTTTGGTAGTAATTCTCAACTCTTCTGTCTTCTTTTCCCCATTATATATATATATAATGCAACTGAGATTCATCTATGTTGTTGTGTGTTCTTTCCTTTTTATTTTTGAGAGAGAGAGAGAGAGAGGGAGAAGGAGAGAGAGAGACTTGAATCAAGGTCTCCATGTGAAGGTCAGCAAACAACTTATAGGAGCTAGTGCTCTTCCTTTATCCTGTGGGTGTCTAGATTCGAACTCAGGATGCTGTGCTTGGCAGGAAGCTCCTTTCACTGATGAGCCATTTCATTGGCCCTATTTTCCCCCTTGAGACAGGGTTTCTACATGAAGCCTTGGCTTTGTAGACCAGGTTGGCCTCGAATTGACATAGATCTGCATGCCTCTGCCTCCCTGAAAGCTGGGATTACAGGCGTGTGCCACTGCGCCCAGCTTTTTTGTTTGTTTGGGTTTCTTTTTGTTTGTTTGTTTTGGTGGGAGTTTTTTGTTTGTTTTTGGTTGGTTGGTTGGTTTTGGTGGAGGTTTTTGTTTGTTTGTTTGTTTGTTTGTTTTTGGTTTTGTTTGGTTTGGTTTTATTTGGTTTTGGGTTGGTTTTTGGTTTTTCGAGACAGTCAAGTGTAGCTTTGACTGTCCTGGACTCACTTTGTAGACCAGGCTGGCCTCGAACTCACAGCAATCTTCCTGCCTCTGCTTCCCAAGTGCTAGGATTAAAGGTGTATGCCGCCATCGCCAGGCCTTTGTTGGTTTTTTTAAAAGAAGTGTTTTATTTATTTTTGTATGCATATGTGTGTGGAGGCTGATATCATTCCCGGTTTGTATATGGGTGCTGAGAAGTATAGTCAGCTCCTTGTGTTTGCAGGGGATGGACCAACTGAGTCATCTCCACAGTCCCTTTTCTGTTTGTTTCTACATAATTCATTTTATTTTGCAATGCTGTAGAAAGGCTCCAAGACCTTATGTGTGCTAGGCGTGGTAGTGAGAACTTATGACTTAACAGAATCATTGAAACCCCTGAGGGTGGGGATGGCAACTAGAAAAACACGGGGTGGGGGTGGGGTGGAGTGTGATACTTGTGGGGACTATCTTAATGTTATTGGTTGAGGCGAGAAGACACACCCACTGTGGGCGGTACCTTAGGTGGAATCCTAGACTCTGGGAGGCAGCCTGGGCTATATAGAGTTCCAGATCAGCCTGGTATACATAGTGAGACACACACACACACACACACACACACACACGCGCGCGCGCGCGCGCGCGCGCGCGCGCGAGCGCACGCTCCCTGTAACCCCCACCCACCCCGCACCCCTGCCTCAAAAAGGGGGCAGGGCACAGCGAGCAGCAGCATCTATTCTCTCTCCAGTCTCCTGAGGGCAGGTACAATGTGATCGGCTGTCTCAAGCTCCAGCTGCCTTGACCTCCCTGCCGTGATGAACAGAACCCTTGAACTTGGCTGGAACAAACCCCTTTCTCCCTTATGTTGTACTTGTTAGCATATTTCTTTCTTTCTTTCTTTTCTTTTCTTTTTTTTTTTTTTTTTTTTTTTTTGTTGTTGTTGTTTTGTTTTTTGTTTTTTTGAGACAAAGTTTTCGGTGTAGCCTTGGCTGTCCTGGAACTCACTCTGTAGTCCAGGCTGGTCTTGAACTGACGGAGATCCACCTGCCTCTGCCTCCCAAGTGCTGGGATTAAAGGAGTGAGCCACCACCGTCCAGCCCTTGTTAGAATATTTCATCACAGGTACAGGAAAAGAAACCAAGACACCAAACCACGCCCTAACCCTCCTTCCTTTTCAATGCTGAGAAAGAATCCAATGTTCAAGAGTTTATTAAAAGTTGGGTGTGGTACCGCCATGCCTTTAATCCCAGCACTCATTGAGGCAGAAGCAGGCAGATCGTTGTGAGTTCGAGGCCAGTCTGATCTACAAAACAAATCCAGGCTACATAGAGAAACTCTGTCTTGAAAAACAAACAACACATGAAGAGTTTATCAGAGCTGGGTGGTGGTGGTGCACGGCTTTAATCCAGCCTTCGGGAGGCAGAGGTAGGCGGATCTCTGTGAGTATGAGGCCAGCTTGCTCTACAGAGTGAGTTCCAGGACAGCCAGAGCTACACAGAAGAACAAACAAACAAAAAAGTATATCTATTCTCTGCAGAAGACCAGTGTGTGTGTGTGTGTGTGTGTGTGTGTGAGAGAGAGAGAGAGAGAGAGAGAGACAGAGACAGAGACAGAGACAGAGACAGACAGAGAGACAGAGAGAGAGACAGAGAGAGAGACAGAGAGAGAGACAGAGAGACAGAGAGAGAGGTATATGTTCATGTGAGTACCCATGTGTGTTCATGTGAGTACCCATGTGTGTTCATGTGAGTGCCCACATATTTGGATACCAGTGGAGGCCGGGCTGACAGGGGCATTTCCCTTAGTCACTCTCCATCATCTTTTCTGTGACCTTCGCTTCTCTCACTGAATCTGAAACTCACCAGTTTGGCCCAGTCGGCCTCCAATGGCCCCAAAGGGATGCACCAGTCCCTGCAGCCTCAGCCCCTAGTGCTGGGGTTACAGACATACACTGCCATGCCCAGCTTTTTACGTGGGTTCTGGAAATTCGGATTCAGGTTCTTGTGTTTGCACAGTGGACACCTGACCTCCTGAGCCACCTCTGCAGCCCCAGAGGTCTGACGTCAACAGACGGAAGATATCAAGTGTAGATGCTTCGGGACAAAGCTGTCAGTCACAGAAGCGATCCCAAGACTGCAAGAAGCTGAGTGTGCTAATCCCAGCACCGGGCAGACAGAGGCAACAGACTCAGGGGTTCAAGGCCAGCCTGGGCTACATAGCTAATGCTTTGTTTGAAACAGACCAGCCAGGCAGTGGTGGCACATGCCTTTAATCCCAGCATTTGGGAGGCAGAGGCAGGCGGATCGCTGTGAGTTCAAGGCCAGCCTGGTCTACAAAGCAAGTCCAGGACAGTCAAGGCTACACAGAGAAACCCTGTCTCGAAAAAAACAAAACAAAACAAAGACCAAAAAAGATAAAAGTTCCCCATGAGTTAGCCAAGACTCTTAGCAGGAATGTGATAGGCAAAATAAAGGCAGAGGTTAAGCATGGCTCCCCCATCGCTGGAGAACAGAATCTCCATTCTGCAGGCAACCTTGAAGCCCCTTGGCAGGCCCCCAAATGAACCAGATGCTGGGTCCCCTTCCTGGCCAGCCAGTCTAGCTGACTATCAGAAAAATAAGATGAAGGGCAAATAAGAAGACACTGGAGCCAGTCTCTGCCAGCATGTATGCTCACGGACAGTTGTTCAGCACACGCATAGATGAATGTATAAACACAACATTAAAAAAAAAAAAAAAAAAGCCGGGCGGTGGTGGCGCATGCCTATAATCCCAGCACTCGGGGAGGTGGAGGCAGGTGCACCTCTGTGAGTTTGAGGCCAGCCTAGTCTACTGGGATAGCCAGGGCAACACAGAGAAACCCTGTCTCCAAACCCTCACACACAAAAAAAAGAAGAAAGTGGGGCCAGCGAGATGGCTCAGCCACTAAAGGGGCTTGCAGCCAAACCTGATGACTTGAGTTCGAATCCTGAGACCTACACGGTGGAGGAAAAGAACTAGCTCCCCCAAGCGGATCTCTAACTTCCACCCAGGATCCATGGCATGTGTGTATCCCCACATGCAAACAAATGCAATAAATAAAATAAAAAGAGAATCCTGGACTGTTATCGTCTACAGCTCAGGAAAACCTCAAAACAGTACGCTAGGAAGAGAGGGGACAGCTCGTGGAGTGCTTGCCCAGCATGCGAAAGATCCCTAACTCCACCTCCAGCCACGCCCCCCCTTTCCACCCTGCAAAAGCCATGCTAAATGAAAGAAACTAACTCAAAAGGCCACCTAAGAAATGAAATACACATTTATACTGCAGCAGCCAGATCTAAAATGACAGTTTGATCTTAAGAATTATTTTAAGGGAGAGACGGCATGGAGAGTAACCGGAAACTAGGTCCCAGGTTTGGACAATGGGGCAGGTTTGCTTTGAGGACTTGAGGAGGGTGTTCTGGGCATGTGGGAGAGAATAGGTTGGAACATTTAAAGACAAAGCATCAAAGTCTGAGCAAAGTCGGAGTAGCGCACTAAAGCAGAGCAAGCACTCTACCACAGAGACACAGCACAGTCCTACTGATCAATTGGGTCATTGATTGATTTGGTACTAGAGATAGAACCTCAGGCTAACTACCACAGAGCCACATCCACAGCACTTTAATGAGATTTTAAATACTAAAATCCAGGTTTTAAATCAGTACGCAATATGGGTGTGGTGGCGCACTTCTTTAATCCCAGCACTCAGGAGGCAGAAGCAGGTGGGTCTTTTTGAGTTCGAGGTCAGCCTGGTCTACAAATTGAGTCTAGGACAGCCAGGGCTACACAGAGAAAGCCTGTCTCAAGAAACCAAAAAGAAAGAAAAGAAATACTAAGTCAGTATGCAAGGCCAGACAGAACTAAAACCAACAAAACCAACATAACATACTTGTAGGAAAGGCAGGTGGGATGACTAAAAAGTAAAAAAGGCGAAAACGCTTGCAGCCAAGGCTGATGACCTGAGTTCAATCCCCGGGACCCACACAGTGGAATGAGAGACCCGACTCCCAAAAGTTGTCCTCTGACCTCCATTTGTGAGCTCTCTGTGTGTCATTATTTTGAAATAAAATGTCTCGCTTCCAGGGGCACTGTTTTACACACACACACACACACACACACACACACACACACACACACACACACACGACCAGTGCTTCTCCACTGGGTAGGGTCAGAGCCGGCTAAAATCAATGTCAGAAACCCCTTGGATGCCCATCCACAAGAGAAGGGTAGTAAAAGATGGGAAATCCACACTAGGAACTCCCAGCCCACTTCTAGAAGGACTGAGGGATGAAGGTAGAAATATAATGAGGGGGCGCTGGGCAAGGCTGAATGGCCTGCGTACAGTCCCAGTGTGTCCCAGTCAACTTCAGCAGTGGAAGACTGGAGTCCGCCGACCCACGTGGGAGGCTAATGTGGGAGACTAGAGAGTGTGCCCAACAGGGTCAGAGCTGATGAACAGAGGAGGCGTGGGGGACTGCGACTCCCTGCCTTGCTTCTGAAGATTCTCCCTCTCCCTCTGGCGCATCCCTGGGGTGTGGAGGTCTGTTACCCCCCACCACCACCACCGCTGGCCATAGAGAGAAGGAGAAAGTTGCTACAGCCACTGCCCCTCCCCCCCGCTGGGCTGGTGCCTGCCAGTGGCGACCCTGAGTCCCTTGGACAAGAGACTAAAGAGGTTTGCCCAGACTCCTGCACAAAGGAAGTTCTGTCTGTCGGTCCCATAGAGGCCAAGGACAGCCAGGAACAAGAGGGCCCCCGGGAGGCAGCTCTCCCCTCTCTTTAGAGCCCCCAAGCAGTTTCTTTGTGTCCATTCATAGATTCAGGGCTCCTCCCACAAGGCTCACAGTGACCTGGCTCAGTCTCTGGGAAAGAGAACCTTGGGCTTGTGCCACCTGAGACTCCTCGCAGCATCAAAATCATCTAGTTAGCCAGATCTAGGGATGTGAGCCAGTCACCCCCCCCCCCAACTACTTGGGAGGCTAAAACAGAAGGATAGCAAGTTCCAGGCCTGCCTGGGCTGCAGAGTGAATTCAAGATCAACTGAGAACTTAATGAGACCCTGACACAAAACAGTGAAAAGGCTGGAAGCATGGCTTCCTGCCAAGATTCCCCTAGTGAGCAGCTAGAAGGGTGACTTGGTTATAGAGCACCTGCCTAGAAGCAGGGGCCTGGGATGTGGCTCAGTGGTAGAGCACCTGCCTAGAATCCCCCAGTAGGGGGTTGGGGTGTGGCTCAGTGGTAGAGCACCTGCCTAGAATCCCCCAGTGAGGGGCTGGGGTGTGGCTCAGTGGTAGAGCTCCTGCCTGGAATTCCCCAGTGAGGGGCTTGGGTGTGGCTCAGTGGTAGAGTCCCTGCCCAGAGTCCCCCAGTGAGGGGCTTGGGTGTGGCTCAGTGGTAGAGCACCTGCCTGGAATCCCCCAGTGAGGGCCTGGGGTGTGGCTCAGTGGTAGAGCACCTGCCTAGAATCCCCCATGAGGGGCTGGGGTGTGGCTCAGTGGTAGAGCCCCTGCCTGGAATCCCCCAGCGAGGGGCTGGGGTGTGGCTCAGTGGTAGAGCACCTGCCTAGAATCCCCCAGTGAGGGGCTGGGGTGTGGCTCAGTGGTAGAGCACCTGCCTAGAATCCCCCAGTGAGGGGCTGGGGTGTGGCTCAGTGGTAGAGCCCCTGCCTAGAATCCCCCAGTAAGGGGCTGGGGTGTGGTTCAGTGGTAGAGCCCCTGCCTAGAATCCCCCAGTGAGGGGCTGGGGTGTGTCTCAGTGGTAGAGCTCCTGCTCAGAGTCCCCCAGTGAGGGGCTGGAAGCATGAATTAGCAGTAGGGTGCTTGCCTAGCTTGCAGGAGGCCCTGAGTTCAAGCTCAAGGGAGGAAGTCCCACTGCTGAGCTCTCCTAAGGAACATGTCACAGGCAGTCCCTTCACCTTTTTCACCGGGCCTTGGGTGTATAATACGGTGCTGCCATTCCATCGACAGAGACACAGAGGTGCACGCAAGACAGCAACGTTCACTCTGCCCATCCCCCTAGCAATTAGCAAACGATGCACCCTACAACCAACATGGCTGTGTTGATTTAATGGAGAGTTTTGTTTAGGAAAAAGCTTAGGTCCCAAGTTAGCCCTGCTCCCTAGGCCACACATACCAGCAGCCTCACAAAGAGAGGGTCCATCCCAGTTGGCCTTAGTGCTCTGCTCTGGAGACCTTAAATCCTGCTCCCTGCAGAGTTCAATCCAGCAAAGGAAAACCTGACCCCGCACCACAGAGCAGGTTCTCAAACCACAGCTCCAAAATACCATGTTGCACGGCCTGAGAACAGGCAGGAGATATATATGCCCCGAGGGCCGGGGATGGGGCTAACTGGGTAGAGTGCTTGCCAAGCATGCTTGAGGGCCACAGTGGGAGCCCAGTCCAACTGCATAAAACTAGGCATGATGGTACATGCGTGCAATCCTGGCACCGGGGAGAGAAATGTAGGAGGAATCAGAGTTCAAGGTTATCCCCAGCTACATTGTTGGTTTAAGATTAGTTTGGGATACATGAGACCTTGTCCTGAAGGAAGGAGAGAGAAAGGCAAGGTGGAGGGTACGTAGGTGGTTAACACAGCATACAGTGGCACACGCCTGTGATCCCAGCACTCAAAGGGCTAATGCAAGAAGATCGCTGGTTTGAAGGCAGCCTGAGTGACATAGTGGGACCCTGTGTCAAATAACAAAAGTCCAGGTGCCGGTGAGATGGCGCAGTGGATAAAGGAAGGACCTTGCCTCCAAAGCTAGGAACCACATGGTGGAAGGTGAGAACCAACTCTGGAGAGTTTCCTCTGACCTCGACAGGTGTGTGATGCACCCCTATACGCACGCACGTGCGCGCGCGCGCACACACACACACACACACGCACACACACACAGTTTTTTTTTAATTGCAGAATCAAAGGGTTTCTCCTACATGGTGCCTCTTATTTTCAGTCCAGTTCCATCCCCCACGTGCAGTATCCAGGCATTGGCTCGCAAGTAAAATAGCCACAGACAGACTGTCCCTGGACTCACACACATCCTGTGCGCTCGCTCTCTCCCTCCCCTCCCTCCCCTCCCGCCTTGTCCCCCAGGGGTTCACAGAGCTGCAGCACTCCCACATCTATGGATATCCACGCTCCAAATGCATTCCATTCAACGACGTGTTTCCCTCTGAGGCCTGTCTTCGAAGTGCAGTCTTGGCTTTATCTTGGATCCAGCCACTTTGGAATACTCAATGAGAGGACTTTAGGTAACGGGGGCGGGAGGGCGGTGCAGCAGCTGGGGAAGCAGGCAGGGTTCTCTTTATTAAAAGAAAATATTGGAAGGGCTCATCAGAAAACTGCAGCACTCTAATGACTGAAAGAATTGATTTTCATCTTGATAACTAATGGCTGGAGGGACCAGTGGGTATGAGGTTGCCAGGCAACAGGATACTCTTAAAAAGAACTGACCATTATCTCTACCAATCAATGTAGTGTAGTTGGAAGCATCGGTGCCTCTGCCTCCTGTTGAGCTGTGTGTGAAATGCATCATGCACTCTGCTTTTCTTCTGAAAAATGTCAATTGTGAATATCATTAAGCCCTGGGTAGTACATCTGTGCTGCTATGGAGCCACCGGCCGCATAGCTAATTAAATATGAATTCATTAAAAGCAAGAAGTTGGGTGTCAAGATGCCTACCTGTAATCTCAACACTCTGGAGACCAAGGCAGAAGAATCAACAACCATTCTCAGCTAAATAAAGTGTCTGAGACCATCCTGGGCTACACAATAAAACATAAACCCAGGCATGCTGGTAGCTGTAATGGAAGTTCAAAGCTAGCCTCAGCTAACAAACCCAGACTATAGGAATTAGATAGATAGAGAGATAGATAGATACATACATACATACATACATACATACATACATACATACACACACACATATATAGTTACATAAACACATGGATCGATAGATATATATATAGATACATGAATAGATACATAGATACTTGGATACATAGATAGACAGATGAATGGCTAATAGATGGATGGATGGATGGGTGGATGGACAGACAGATAGATAACTGGATATAATACCACATACCTATAATCCCAGCACTCAAGAAATGAAGGCAGAAGGATCGGAGCTCAAGGTCAACCTGACCTACATTGAGAGTTCAAAACCAGCCTGGACTTCATGAGCCTCTGTCTGAAAAAGATGGACGTGAGAGACGGCCAAGATGGTAACGTGCTTGTCACACAAGCACAGAGATCTGAGTTTAAATCTCCTAGCATGCATGTGGCAGTACATATCTGTAACCCTGGCTCAGCTTAGGGGTGAGGGGGTCATAGAGATGGGAGATCCCTGAAGTTTGCTGGCCAGCCTGTCCACCCAACTCAGTGAGCTCGAAGTTCAGTGAGAGATCCTCCCTCAAACATAAGGTGGACAAAAAGACACTACACATCTATCTTAGGCCTGTGCACACTCATGCACACACACACACACACACACACACACACACACACACACACACACACGAGGGGGGGCACACAGAGCCTTGTTGGGATCCAGAGAAGCTACCCCATGCTTCCAGAGGAAGAGATCTCCTAAAAAATCAACCGGCCTGAGAGCTTCCTGAATGCGCTGCAGGGCTGTGGGGAGCAGGGGGTGGGGGGCTGAGAAGGAGTTCCGAGCAGAGAGAGGCCAATGGCTAACAATGCCTAATCGCAGACAAGATCCTAGGACCAGGCAACCCTCCTGGAAGAGACAGTAGAGATGGCCTTTGGGTCAAATGGTAAAATTAGGTGCATCCCAGTGTCGTGGACCAACTGCTCATGTCCCCCCTTGCCAGATCCATATGGTACAAGCTGGATATGATGGCGTCGGGCGGAAGGGCTCTGAGACTATGAAGTCAGGAGGTGAACCTCATCAATACGATCCATGCCATCCTCAGAGGATACCAGAGTTCTCTCCAGCCCTCCTGACGCCATGTGAGGGTACAGGAATGTTTGGACCCTGGAAATCTGACAACGCTGGCTGTGCTGGGGGTTTGTCCTGGCATTTTGAGGACATTTCTGATAGATTCTGGTGGTTGTTGGGTTTCACTTTGGTGTTTGAGGTGGGGGAGGGCGTCTCCCATCGCCCTCCCTGATTGGTTGTCAACCTACATGACCAAGGATGGCTTTGAACTCCTGATCCGCCTCAGGATACACGCTCCCATATCTACCTCACGAGTGCTGGCATTACCAGTGTGGGACACCACCCGTGACCTGAATTTCTGTTGTAACATTTGGACCTCAAGCAAACAGCCGCCACCTTCGTCGGATGAGCGGTGCCCATCCTGAGTGGGCCCACCGGCTGTTGGCACCTCCCTCGTGGAAGGCTCATCGACACTCACCTGAGCATCCAGCTGCTCCTCACAGCCATCTGTATACCCTTCTGCCCTAATTCTGTGTCCTGGGAGGCGCTAGGGTACACAGGCTGGGAAGCTAACTGAATAGTTCCATCTATGCAGCCAAGGAAATGGCCGCCATCCATGCTGGGTGAAGACTGCGCAGTGGAGGTGCTTTGCTTGAACCCTACGCTCCTGTAAAGCAGCCTCACCTGTAAGTAAACCCAACGAACTCACTGGTTCTCCAGAGAGAACTCAGACGGAAATCACGCTTCGGCTTGCCACGGGGCTCCTGATGAGGAAGGGGCGGGCACTGTTCACATTTCCCCAGCGCAGAAATTCTCAAAACAGATGCTTGCTAGCTGTTCAGTCTCTGGCATTTTGGAATAGCTGCCCAAACAGCCCGAGACAATTTAAAGATAATATTGCACCATACAAACTCCATTACCAATTGGATATGATTTGTCCCCACAGGCTCATGGGTTGAATGTGTCGTCTCCAGATGGCCTGCTATTCTGAGAGATGATGGGAGTTTAGGAGGTGGGATCTAACTGGGGAAAAAAGTAGGTCACTGGGAGTGGGTCCTACAGAGTCTATTATCCCCGGTCACTTCCTGTCCCCTTCTCTCTACTTCCTGTGAATAACTCTCCTCCACACGCTCCTACCACCATGACATTCTATCCAAACACATGAGGCCAAATGACCTGTCCCCCAGCCCCCAAAATAATAAAATAAAATAAAAGCCGAGACCAGGTTGGCTTACTAGTGAGTTCTAGGCAGCCTGGGCTATAATGTAAGATCATGTCTTTAAAAATAAAAACCAGGCCGGGTTGCTCAGTGGTTAAAAGTGAGTTCAGGTCCCAGTACCCTTATCAGGCAGTTCACAATCATCTGTAACTCCAGCTCCAAGAGATCTGATACCTCTGGCCTTCACAGGCACCTGTACTCATCTACTATACCCACACATGGACAGACAGACAGACAGACACACACACACACACACAACTTAAAATAAACACACTTTTAAAAGGAGGCTGGGAAGGCAGCGCAGTTGATGAAGTGGTGGCCTTGCAGGCACTGAGACCTGAGTTCAGTTCTCTGAACTTATATAAAGGGAAGCCAGGGCTGGTGGGGCACACCTGTAATCACAGCTCCAAGGAGGCGAAAATGGGCAGATGCCTCGGGGCTCACTGGCCAGGCAGCCTGGGCCAGAGAGAGACCCTGTCTCAAAATAAAGGTGGGTAATGTCTGAGGTACAACACCAGATGTTCACCTCTGGCCTACACATACATGTACATGTGTACACACACACACACACACACACACACACACACACACACACACACACCATGGGAAAAGGGAGGAAGACTAGACATGGTGGCATGGGCCTGTCATCACAACATTCCAGAAACAATAGCAGGAGGAGCATGAGGTTGTGGTCAAGCCTGGGCTACATAGTGAGTTTAAAGCCAGCCTGAGCTGAGGTGATGTTGAGCTCCATAATGAGACCCTAGACAGGGAGGAAAGGAAGGAGGGGGGTGTGCGAGCAAGCTACGGACCAGCACTGAATGAGCTCCGCTCATTAGCGTGGCCAGCGACCCTCTGAGTCAGTCTGCAACTAGTCAGCACTTACTGTATACCACCTCAACCTTTCCTCACACCCCGCTGTAGCCTATGAAGGCATCACAGCCCCTGCTCTACCACACTCGCACCTTCCTGCCCTCCCCTAGCCACACTTCCATACGCGGATTGCCACACACTAATGCTACTATGAACTCCAGGAGGGCAGGGTATTGTCTTAGCTGGACCTGAACCCCAGGACCCAGGACACACAGCCTGCTGGCTCACAGGCCCTGGCTGTTGTGTTTTTCTGTGTTGGTTTGGTATTGCTTATTTATTTTTATTTTTATTTTTATTTTGTTGTTGTTGTTGTTGTTGTCATTTGAGACATGATGTCTCTGTGTAGCTTTAGCTGACCTGGACTCACTTTGTAGACCAGGCTGGCCTCAAACTCACGGAGATCCGCCTGCCTCTGCCTCTCTGACTGCTGGGATTCCAGGCATGTGCCACCACACCTGGCAAAAATGTTTAGCCCAGGCTGGCTTCAAACTCATGATCCTCCTGCCTCCACCCCCTTCATCAAATCCTACCGGCATGTACCACCACAACTGGCTGGTATTGTTTCTTAACCTTTTGATTAAGATCAAGTAAGGCCGGGGTGGTGGCACACACCTTTAATCCCAGCACTCGGGAGGCAGAGGCAGGCGGATCGCTGTGAGTTCGAGGCCAGCCTGGTCTACAAAGTGAGTCCAGTTCAGCCAAGGCTACACAGAGAAACAAACACTAGAGACACCTGGGAAGAGAAGATGGGGAACTCCCTCCATCAGATTGGCCTGTGGCAATCAACCTCTGGGAGGCACTTTTTTTGTGGGGGAGTTGGTTTTGTTTTGTTTTGGGTGTTTTTTTTTTTTTGAGACAGGGTTTCTCTGTGTAGCCTTGGCTGCCCTGGACTCACTTTGTAGACCAGGCTGGCCTCAAACTCACAGCAATCTGCCTGTCTCTGCCTCTCGAGTGCTGGGATTAAAGGTGTGTGCCACCATGCCCTGCTCATGAGGCACTTTTTTAACTGCTAATTGATGGAGGAGGATTAGCTCACTGTGGGCAGGGCCAGCCCGGGGCAGAGAGAAGAAATGAACCATAAAAGAAAGGAAGCTGGCTGGAGAGCGGTGGCACACACCTTTAATCCCAGCACTCGAGAGGCAGAGGCAAATGGATCGCTGTGAGTTTGAGGCCAGCCTGATCTACAAAGTGAGTCTAAGACAGCCAGGGCTACACAGAGAAACCCTGTCTCAAAACAACAACAACAAAAGCCAAACAAAAGGATCAAGTGTGTTGGTCTGGTTGACACAGGTTCTATCTATAGAGCCCAGAGTGGTCTGACATGAATTACTCTCCTGCCTCCACTTCTTGTATGCTGAGATTATAACCACGTCCAGCACACTCAGCCAGTACTGACGTCATGACCACATAAAATACAGTGGTGGCCTATGCCGACAGCCCCAGCCCTCAGAAGGCAGAGGCAGGAGGGTTGCTGTGAGTTGAAGGAGAGCCTGGGAATACATAGTAAGTTCTAGTGTGAGATCTCATCTCGACAATGATAAAAAGGGGCTAGAGAGATTCCTCTTCCAGAGGACCCAAACTCCAGACCTAATACCCACACTGGGCAGCTCACAACTGGCTGTAACTACAGGTTCAGGGGACATGACATCCTTCTAGCTTCTACAGATACTGCACTCATGTGCACACGTGTGCGTACACACACACACACACAATTAAAAATAAACAATCATAGCCAGGCTAGGTGGTGTGTGCCTTCAATACCAACACTCAGGAAGCAGAGGCAAGTGGAGCTCTGTGAGTTCAAGGCCAGTCTAATCTACATCTGCACCTGCACTCACCTACAATACCCGCATGTGGTCATACACATGTGCACATCACATAAAATAAACATACTTTTAAAAGGAGGCTGAGGAGGTAGCCCAGGAGGTGAAGTGTTTGCCTTGTAAGTTCCAAGACAGTCAGAGCTACATAGTGAGACCCTGTCTCAAAAACAGATTTTTTTTTTTTTCCAGACAGGGTTCCTCTTTGTAACAGCTCTGGCTGACCTGGAACTCACTCTATAGTCCAGGCTAGCCTCGAACTCATGGAGACCTACCTGCCTCTGCCTCCCAAGTGTTGGGATTGAAGGCACACACCACCTAGCCCAGCTATGTTGTTTATTTTTAATTGTGTGTAATCCCAAGTGCTGGGATTATAGGCATGTGCCATCGCCTCCCGGCTAGATAGATCTTTTTAAAATTTAGATTTATATTTTGGTAAACTGAATTGTTCAAAAAGAAGATGGCGAACGGTGTGTGTGTGAGGTGGGGGGATGAAGTTCACGTGTGAGGGTGCCTATAAGTGTGCAGACACATGTGTGTACACATGTGTGGAGGTGGGCTGTGAACCTCCAGTCTTGCCTCTCAGGACCTGTTCATCTTGCTTTTTTGTGACAGGCCTGAGTAGGCTAGCTTGGCTGGCCAGGGAACTCCTGGCATCCACCTGCCTCCGCCTCGCCAGCACTGATGTTAGGATCACATGCCACCATGTCCAGATTTTCATGTGGTGAGTGCTAGGGATTAGACTCGGCCCCTCGTGCTTTCATGACAAGCTCTTGTTCTGTTTTGTTGTTTTTTCAAGACAGAGTCTCTCTGTGTAGCCCTGGTTGTCCTGGACTCGCTTTATAGACCAGGCTGGCCTCGAACTCACAGCGATCCGTGTACCTCTCCCTCCCCGATGTGAGCACTGCTCTTTATCAACTGTACTGCTTAGTTTCTGGTTCACTTGACAGACACTAGAGACACCTGGGAAGAGAAGATGGGGAACCTTTTTAACTGCTAATTGATGGAGGAGGCCCTGGGCAGAGAGGAGAAAGGGACCATATGAAGCTGGGCCGGGCGTGGTGGCGCACGCCTTTAATCCCAGCACTCGGGAGGCAGAGGCAGGCGGATCGCTGTGAGTTCGAGGCCAGCCTGGTCTACAAAGTGAGTCCAGGATGGCCAAGGCTACACAGAGAAACCCTGTCTCGAAAAAACAAAAACAAAAAACAAACAAAAAAAAAGAAGCTGGCCAGGTGTGGTGGCGCAGGCCTTTAGTCCCAGCACTCAGGGAGGCAGAGACAGGCGGATCTCTGTGAGTTCGAGGCCAGCCTGGTCTACAGAGTGAGTTCCAGGACAGCTAGAGCTGTTACACAGAGAAACCCTGTCTCAGAAAAAAAAAATAATAATAATAAAGAAAGAAACAAAAGAAAAGAAAAGAAGCTGACCTCTATAAGAAAAGAGCCTGGAAGCAAGCCAGTAGGTAAGCAGTGTTGCCGGGTATCGTGGTGGGCACGCCTTTAATCCCAGCACTTGGGAGGCAGAGGCAGGCGGATCGCTGCAAGTTCAAGGCCAGCCTGGTCTACAGAGTGAGTCTAGGACAGCCAGGGCTACACAGAGAAACCCTATCTCAAACAAACAAACAACAGCAACAAGAACAAAAAAGTAAGCAGTCTTTATCCATTGTTTCGGCTTTCAGGTTCATGCCTTGAGCTCCTGCCTTGGCATCCATCAAAGATGGACTATAGCTCGTCCAAATAGACACTTTCCTCCCCAAGTTCTTTTTTTTGTCACAGTAACAGGAACCAAACTAAAACATGGACTGAGCCATCTCCGCATGGAACATCACTGCAGGCATACAAATGGTGTACTGTGTACACTTAGGAGTACTGCCTACAGCTGTGTGTGTGTGTGTGTGTGTGTGTGTGTGTGTGTGTGTGTTCATGTGTACGTGTTACATGTGACCATTGACTCATGTGTGCTGTGGAGCATCTCAGCTTCCTCTATCGCTCTCCATTTTATTTTTTGAGGCAGTGTCTCTCACTGAACCTGAAGCTTGCTGTTTCAGCTAGACTGGCTGCTCAGCAAGGCCCCAGAATCCTCCTGTGTCTGCCTCTGTCCTCACCCACGCCGGGATGGAAGTTACAGACATGTGTCACACTTGCCTTTTGCATGCATGCTGGGGATTTGAACTCAGGTCCTCACACCCAACAAGCACTTAATCAAGGAACCGTCTCCCAGACCCATGAATGTGTGCTTTTTTTTTTTTTTTTTTTTTTCTTTTTTTCTTTTGGTCATGTAATAGATGGCTATAAGCCACCATGTGGTTGCTGGGAATTGAACTCAGGACCTCTGGAAAAGCAGGCAGCGCTCTTAACCACTGAGCCCTCTCTCCAGCCCAAATGTGTGCCTTTTAACTTAAAATGATATTACATCTATTTGCTTTTTTTTTTTTTTTTTTTTGTGGAGGGGCTGCATGTGTGCCGTGGCACATGTAGGGAGTTCAGAGGACAATGTGCAGGTGTTGGTGATCTCTTTCCACCATGTGAACACCAGGCTTTGAACCTAGGTTAATAGGCTTGGCAGTAGGTGAACCCTCTTATTTGCCCCATGAAGGTCACCATCACCATCATCATCATCACCACCACCATCATCATCATCATCATCATCGTCATTATATTATGTGTATATTTGAGGATAACTGAACATACAGCTATCCACAGAGTCCAGAAGAAGGTGTCAGATTCCCTGGAGCTGAAATTATGGGCTGCCCTCCATGGGTGCTGGAAACCGAACTCAGGTTCTCTGCAAGAGCTGTACGGACTTTTTTGTTTGTTTGTTTGCTTTTGTTTTCTGAGACAAGGTTTCTCCGTGTAGCCTTGACTGTCCCAGACTTACTCTGTAGACCAGGCTGGCCTCGAACTCACAGCCATTCTGCCTCTGCCTCCCGAGCGCTGGGATTAAAGGCATGCGCCACCTTCTGTATGCACTCTTTTAACCCTGAGCCATCCCTCCAGTGTCCCATGGATGTCTTCTTCATGCTGCCCATCTGGGTCAGACAACTCACAATACGGCCCAATCTCTCTCTCCTCCCTGTCTTGCCCCAACACTAGCTACAGATGTCAACCGAAGAGATAATTATTAACATCCAGATTGCAGAATCCCTGTGGGCTCTGACCTCCCCACTTGCCCTCTTGCCCCATGGGGCTGCTAATAACTGACTGACTGTCCTCCTGTCAGCGTCCCGATGCTGCCGAGGTCTGACCCTCAGCCTGGGAGCACTGGCGATTTGGCCATTGGATGAATCTGAGATAAGGTGGACAGAAGAGGGGACCTTGACTCCACAGATGCAGTGGCCCCTAACGTTCATCTGTACACTGTTACAATAAATGGTAAAAGTATGGGCCAGCGAGACGGCTCAGTGGATGAAGGCGCTTGCTGCCAAGCCTGACAACCCGAGTTGGCTCCCTAGAACGCACAGGTGGAAAAACCCATTCTTGAAAGGCGTCCTTTGATCTCTGCGCATGTGTGAGCATAAACACACACACACACACACACACACACACACACACACACCATTGTAAGTATGAATAAAGTAGCCTTCTGTTATAAATGAATCAAGGAGAACTAGGGAAGTGGCTCAGTGGGGAAAGCAGTTATTGTGTGTAAGCACTCAGTTCGAATCCCCAGCACCCACATAAAGACTGACTCGAGGCTGGGCTCAGTGATGTGCACATATCTGCCACCCCAGCGAGAGGAGAGCCGGGGACAAGGGAGCTCCTGGAAGCTCTCAGGTTGGGAAGTCTCTTGTATACCGCAGAGAACAAGAGACTGGCCCAAAACAAGGCAGAAGGTGAGGGCCAACGGCTGAGGTCATCCTCTGACCGCCCACGTGCCACAACACTCGTGCCGGCCCCGACATGCACATGCGAACATACATACACGTCTCCCATGTCCACACAAGCACTCATGCATGCACGCACACACACTAACATACACGAACACACAAACAGATCAAATGAGGTGCAGAGCCACAGAGGAAGGGGAAAATGGCTTAAAACAAAGACATGTGG
This sequence comes from Acomys russatus, assembly GCF_903995435.1. NCBI lineage: Eukaryota > Metazoa > Chordata > Mammalia > Rodentia > Muridae > Acomys > Acomys russatus. The sequence continues at coordinate 34,283,937 of NC_067155.1, read as the reverse complement.
GGAACCCTCATATTTGGTGTCTGCAGTGTTGCAGGTCTACTGAGCCTGGTGGTGCTGAGGCAGGAGGATCGCAACTTAAGAAAGACCTCCCTGGCTACAGAATAAGTTCAAGGCCAGCCTGAGCTACAGTGTGAGTTCAAGGCCAGCTTAGACAACTTAGTAAGAACTAGTCTCAAAAGAAAACAAACAAACAAGCCAACCTGAGTGGCTGGTGAGATGGCTCAATGGACACTAGCATTTGCCACATGCTGCACGTCTGTGATCCCTACACCCTTAGGAAGAGATTGGCAGCAGAGACGTGTGAAGTGTGGCAGAAACAAGAGAGATCCTACCAAAGCTGTCACATACACGCAGTGGCATGCTTTTGCCCGCATCTCCTACACACAGAGAGGGAAACAGACAGGGCAGGTCGGGGGAGGGAGGGAGAGAGAGTGAGAAAAAAAAAAGAGGGGGGAGATTTAAGCAAAAAGAGGGGTAATGATGTTGCTTGGTGGTAAAGGGTTTCCCCAGTATGTGGAAAGTCTTGGTTTCCATACACGATTAATTTTTGAAAAATTATCAGAACTCATAACAGGGGCCGGGAGTTGTGTGAAGGCAGGAGGGTCAGATCAAAGTCTCAAGACCATCCTCAGCGATATGATGGATATTCGGCTAGTCTGGGATATATGAGATCTGTCTCAGGAAAACAAAACAAAACAAAAGAAGAATGGGAGGAGAAGTTGGAAGAGGGACAAGGGATAGGGGGAGAAGAAGGAGGAGGAACAAAAGGAGGGGACCACGATCAGATCACGTTGCAAGCAGAGACACAGTTTTCCTTGAACACCAAGGTTAGCAGTCCACGGAGGGCGGAGGACGTTACAAGCCAGGATGCAGGGGACCAGCTGTCTCTGGTGCAGGTAAAGCTGTTCAAGGGTCCTGGGGGGTCACCGGAGATGCGATGTGACATCCGTCGCTAGCATAGCCTGCCAGTCGTCCTAAACACTACTGTCAGCTGACACCAGGCAAGAGCAAAAAGAGCTTCTCCATGTCTCCTGGGCCCATGTGTCTACTGATCCAAACCAAAGATGGCTGCCCACACAGCTCAGGGGGATCCTGACAAGAACTGCAGGTCAATTTTGCAAATACCATGTGATTCCACCTCGGTGAGGTTCCCAAGGTAGCTAAAATCTTCGGCTACAGAGTCGGGGTGGGTGGGGGTGGGAGTGGCAGAGACAGAGAGAATGATGGGAGTTAGGGGCTGAGGTGAGGAATGGAGTGTTAGCATTTAATGACTGACTACAAAGTTTCATGTCAGGAAGACAGAAAGTTCTGGAAGCAAGTGGCAACATAGTGCTTGATGCCACCGAATCCTGCAGTTAAAGATGGCTAAGATATATATAATTCCTGACTGTTCCGTGGTTCTTCTCACTTTAGGTAGTTTATTGTATATATGTGTAATGATATGAATATATATGTAAAAAAAATTAATAAAAAATTTGTTAAAAAAAAAGGGGGGATCAAGATAGAACTGGATTCAGAGGGTAAAAGTGTTTGCTGTGTAAGCCTGACCACCTGAGTTTGATCTCTGGAACTCACCTTAAAAACAAACAAAAAATGGATGTGATAGCTCAAATATGGAGTTCCCAGCACTCCTGCAGTGAAACAGGAGGTAGAGACAGGACTGGTCCAGCAGCCAGTCGGCAGAAGATAACCTGCTTACTCAGCCCAGCGGCAGAGACAGTAAGGACAAAAGGGAAAAAAATGGTGGAAAGAAAATGCTCTCTCTCTCTCTCTCTCTCTCTCTCTCTCTCTCTCACACACACACACACACACACACACACACACACACACACACATACACATTTTTTTTTAATTGCTGAGAGGTATGGCTCGGTAGCTAAGCTGTTGGTGTACAGTCCCATAAAGAAGAGCACAGGATCTGTGCGTGCGTGTGTCCCTGGATCACTTCTGATCTAACACAGGCGTCAGGAAACCACCCCCCTTCATCACACCAGCAACGAAGGAGACGCAGAACTCTGGGTGGAGCTGTTTCATTTCCTAAGATCTCAGCATATTATCAAAAAAAAAAAAAAAAAAAAAGCCCCATCATCTTTATTTAAATACTTTTATTACCAGCTTGGGAATGGAGATCATTGGTAGAGTCCTTGTCTAATATGCAGGAGGCCCATCCTTGCCTTTTGAGACAAAGCCTCACTCTGCAGCCCAAGCTTACCTTCACAGGGCAATCCTCCTGCCTCGACTCCCGAGTACCAAGGTGACAAATGCAAACTACCACACTGAGCTTTGCATGGCACACTTTAAATCCTCAGGACCTTGCTTCCTCCAAGAGAAGTGTCTGTGAAGACGGGAATGTTCTAGACCCTTGCTGTGCAGAATAGAACCTACCAGCCACGAGCATCCTGGGCCCTGAAAATGTCACCAAGGTAACTGAGACGCAGACTTGCTCATTTTTCTTAATTCAATTATTCCTGTTTTAAAATGTGGCTCATGTCACTTTGTCTGACAGCATAGCTTCAGCTTGGGGCAGTTAAACAACTCAAATTTAAGAGAAAATTGTGTATATACATAGCAGAATCATTTTGGCACGGTGACATCAAGAAAAAAAAGTTAATTAGCAGGGCATGGTAATACAGAACATGTCACCCCAGCTACTTGGAAAGCTAGGGCAAGTAGATGGTGATATCCTGGCCAGCCTGGGCTACATAACAAGATGCCATCTCAAAAAATAAATAGATAAACTATCAGGGCATACAGTATGTGGCTCCCTACAAATGCCTGGCCAACAGAAGAGTGAAGGGGTGAAGGAGGCGACCTGCAGATGCCAGGAGGCGTGAGTGACTGGAAGAGGTGACTGCACACAGCTTGTTCTGGGAGCCTCACTAGCTCTCACCCAAGCGTGGGTAGAAAGGGCCCCTCCAAACCCGATTCCGAACCCCTGCGTCTCATGGGAAATGAGTTTGGGTATGCATATGTGCTGCTACAAAGACTATTATTCTCCCTGCAGTTGGCACTGCCATTGTCGTTGGTGGCCGTGGGAGTAATGTGCTTGGGGGTGGGGGTGGGGTGCCGGGGGTGGGGGGGGTGGGGAGGGAGCAGAAAATCAAAGCAGCAGCTTAAGCAAACCAAATGGGGATTTCAAATATATACCAAGGCTGGGGAAATGGCTCAGTGGGTAAAGCCCCTGCCTTGAGAGCATGAGGACCTGAGTTCGGATCCCTAGAACCCACCTAACGCTGAGCAGGGTAGCATGTATCTGTAGTATCAGAACTCCCACAGCGAGATGGGAGGCCAAGGCAGGAAACGCTTCAGACACCTGGGAGCAGCTAGTGTTCTCTGTGGCAAACAAGAAACCCTATCTCAGGGGCTAGAGAGATGGCTCAGAGGTTAAGAGCACTGACTGCTGCTCTTCCAGAGATCCTGAGTTCAAGTCTATAATGTGGTCCGATATCCTTTTCTGGCCTGCAGGGGTACAAGCAGGCAGAAGTGCTGCATACATAGTAAATAAACAAATCTTTAAAAAAAGAAAAAGAAACTCTATCTCAAACTCTACCTCAAGCAAAAGGCAATGATCTAATACCTAAGGTTGTCCTCTGGTCTCCACATGTGTGCTGCAGCACACGTGTGTCCACACGTATGCACAAGCAAGTATATACACAGAGAAAAACAGTGCCCAGCAGCAGGCCGGCTAGCAAGATGAGATGTGGTAATCTTGACAAGTGATGGATAGAATACCTCTTGTCCAGATCCCAAGAAACCCTGCACAGGGCCATCTGTCATAACACAGGAAGACAAGCAAATGACCCCCACCTCCCACCACCCACTCTCCACACACACAGAAACCAGCTGAAGCCCCATAGTCCTACTGGGAAGAAAGAATTTCTCAGCCAGCCCCACTGACCTCGACACTTTCTTTCTTTCTTCCTTGCTTCCTTCCCTTCCTCCTTTCTTTCTTTCTTTCTTTCTTTCTCCTCTTCCTCCTTTTTTTTCCATTTTATTCCATTTTGTTTTCCAAGACAGGGTTTCTCTGTGTAGCCTTGGCTGTACTGGACTCACATTGTAAGCCAGGCTGGTCTCAAACTCACAGCGATCCTCCTGCCTTGGCCTCCTGAGTGCTGGTAAAGGTGTGCACCACCACACCTGGCTCTCCTCCTCCTCCTTCTTGTTCTTCTTGTTCTTGTCCTCCTCCTCTTCCCCTTCCTCCTCCTCCTTCTCCACCTCTTCTTCCTCCTCCTCCTCCTTCTTTTTGAGACAGGGTCCTGGACTCACTTTGTAGACCAGGCTGGCCTCGAACTCACAGGGATCTGCGCCCTGGCATTACAGGCATGCGCCACCAAGTCCAGCTGCCCTTGACACTTTCTACAAGCTACATCAAGCCCGCTCTGGAAATAGGTACCCTAGAAACAACAATGCCATAAACAGCCAACACATGAGCAGCCAGTGCCCAAGGGCTCAGGTCTGTCACTGCTGACACTTTGAGGCAGGGAAGCTTAGGCAGAAGGGCTACAGAGTGAGAGCCAAATCAGCCTGAGCCACTTAGGGAGATCCTGTCTCAAAATTCAAGTCAAAAGGAGCCGGGAGGGATGGCTCAGCCGGGAAAGTGCTTGCCGTACAAGTGCAAGGACTTAAGTTTAAATCCCCAGAACCCACATAAAAACCAAGAGCAGGGACAATGAGATGAAATTCAAAGATAATTGGGTCCCTGAAGGTCTGAGTTTGAGCAAGTTTGGCCTACATGTCAAAGCTTCAGACTCATACAGACTCTGTCCCAAATAAAAGGTAGAGGGCACCTGAGGACCACATCAGAGATTGTTCTCTGACCTTCATCCTTGGGATGTGCACACATGCACCTGGACCACCGCCCCCCTCCCCCCAGGAATGCATGAACGACAAAGGTGAGTGTGTAGTCTCCATGGCAGACCATTTCTCACCGTAAGCCAGGCTGTGGTCTGTCCCGAGCACCACACAATGAAATGAAAATAAGAGAGGCTGGAGATGCATAGAGCGCTTTGCCTGGCATGCACAAGGCCCCTGGATTCTAGAAAAACATACACACAAAATATAATAACCAACACTTGGCAATACCAGTCTTCATATCAGATGCTATGGAAGATGCCACACATCATCTTAGGGCAAAAACCATTCCTAGAACTTGCACTCCTTCATGATGCCACAATTGTAGCTGGCATACAAGTCTCTCCAGTTTGTCTGTTTGTTTTGTCTGTTTATTTTGAGACAGAGTCCCACATAACCCATGCTGGCCTCAGACTCAATATACAATAGCCAATAATGACTTTGACCTTCTGATTCTCCTGCCTCTGCTTCCCCAAGTGCTGGGGTTGCAGGCGCAAGCCACAAAATTCAGTGTACGCCGTGCTGCGGAGAGAACCCCAAGGCTTTAAGCATGCCTGGCAAGAACTCTACCAAGTGACCCACAACCCCAGTCCGTATCTTAGTGTCTCGGAAGACACCAAGGCAGCCTGAACAAGGCCACAAACAGATTGCCAGCCACCTCTTCTAGCAGTCCGCTACCAGGCAGAAGAACACAGTGAACACAGAGCAAATCATTGCCTCCCAGCCTTCCCACAGGCCTCTCCGTGGGACAAGCTGGGACCCTATCTTTGTCTCCGTGTGGCCTTAGGAGGAATTCCAAGTCCTGTGCAAGCACTCCACTGAGGGAAGGGGGGTGCCATTTGACCTGGTCACTGCACACTGGGCAGCAAGCGGATATGACCTGGAACTTGGGGACCACGTGAGCTGCCTGCTCATGCCCAGAGCTAACAAAGGATCGTATGGGTTATAGAACAAACCCCCTGAAGTGCGCTGCGATTTCAGAAGTGGGATTTTCCAAAAACCTCCAAATGGGAGATTGAAATAAATCAGCACACAACCACGATATGGACTTTTGAGACATATATTAAACTGGGGCTGGTTTTTCGAGGCAGGTTTCTCTGTGTAGCCCTGGCTATCCTGTACTCGCTTTTGTAGACCAGGCTGGCCTCAAACTCACAGAGACAGAGATCTGCCTGCCTCCCGAGTGCTAGGATTAAAGTGTCTGCCACCACCACCAGCCTTTGTGCGTTGTCTTTTTTTGGGGTGGGGCGGGGTGGGGTTGTTTTTCAGGCTTTTTTTTTCTTCTTGTTCTTGTTTTTGTTTTGGTATTGCTTTTTTCCTTTGTTTTTGACACAGGGGCTCACGACTGAGCCCAGGCCAGCCTGAAGCTCACAATTCCTCCTCCCTCAGCCTCCTGAATCTGCACCCAAGTATCACAAAGAAAAGGAACTAGCAGGTGAAGTTGGCTTGTTGGTTAGTTGGGTTCTTTTTGTGACATTTGTTTCTGTGGGAATGAGGGGTGCACTCCCACCATACATGCGGGGAGGCCAGAGAACAACTTGAAGGAATGGATTCTCTCTCCATCAGTAGGTCCTTTGGGTCAAACTCAGGACAAAGAAGGCTGATTACCCAAGCTCCTGCCTACGAAGGAGTGTCCCTGCAAACTATGCCTAAGGGTGGCTTCCCAAAGGCCTTTGCTTTGCCAACCAAGCACACATGCACGCATGGAGGTACCCATAAGCTAGTAAGCTTGGGGCTTAAGGCTTAAAAGAGAAGAGGTGAGCAAGATGCCTCACCTGGTTGCTGGGTTCAAGTCAGCTAACAGCCATCAGGCTAGATGGAGACCGCCAGGCTCCTGTCGCCGTGGCTAAACTCAACCAACATGAAGCTGTGTTGCCGCAGAAGGAGCCTTAGCCATGTGGTCACACGAGATAGATGGATTTCGGGAGAAATTTCCAAAGAAACCCCCTGCCCCAGGTATGAGATGATTCAAAGCTGAGTCCATCTGGGGGAGAAGCTCTTATTGGTCAGAGTAACAAAAAAGATGCTGACCAAAGGGCACAAAAGGCTTTAATCCCAGCACTAAGGAGACAGAAGCAGGCAGATCTCTGTAAGTGCAAGGCCAGCCTGGTCTCCTTATAACAAGACCTTGTCTCAAAAACCAAAACAAACATCAAGAGCCAAGCTTCAGGCTACGTCCCACTGTGTAACAAATTCAAAAATGTACATCAAATGCAAAGCAGGTCTTTGTCATCTGTACAGACCATAAAACTGAAAAATCACCAGAGAAAGGAAGCTGTGTCTGTCTTCACCATTAGACACTCACTTGGGACTCCTAAAGCAGGGGCCCGTCAAGATGGCTCAGTGGATAAAGACATTTGTTGCCAATCCTGATGGTCAGAGGTTAAATCCCTGAGAGCCACACGGTGGAAGGAAAGAACAGGCATCTCCGTGTTGTTCTAGCATCTCCACACCAATGCCATGGCACACCCTCACCCGTATATTAAAAATTATAATAAGATAAAAAGAACTCAAAACTTTTTTTTCCAGCAGGGAGAAAGAGAGAGAGAGAGAGAGAGAGAGAGAGAGAGAGAGAGAGAGAAGAAGAAGAAGAAGAAGAAGAAGAAGAAGAAGAAGAAGAAGAAGAAGAAGATAGCAATCAAAAAGAAGAAGAAAGCTGGGCGTGGTGGGGCACACCATTAATCCCAGCACTCGAGACGCAGAGGCAGGCAAATCGCTGTGAGTTCGAGGCCAGCCTGGTCTACAAAGCGAGTCTAGGACAGCCAAGGCTACACAGAGAAACCCTGTCTCGAAAAACGAAGAAGAAGAAGAAGAAGAAGAAGAAGAAGAAGAAGAAGAAGAAGAAGAAGAAGAAGAAGAAGAAGAAGCATTGACAGGACTCAGAAATACCCAGTGTATCTAAATCTGTATGTGTATGGAGGGATATATATGCATGTTCTTGGAGGGTGATATATACACATGTGTGTGTGTGTGTGTGTGTGTGTGTGTGTACATAAGGAAACCAGAGGGGCTGCTATTCCTTAGGGACTCTCACTGGGATCTGGGGCCTGCCTGAGTTGAGCAGGCTGCACGGCCAGCAAGCTTCTGACATTTCACTGGTCTCCTCCTCCCTGCCACCACATCTGGCTTTTCTATCCCTAGTGTTGGGGTTCAAACTCAGGTACCCATTCTTGAGCAGCAAGAACTTCAGCAGCGGAGCTCTCTCCCCAGCTTCTAAGTCTGTTTCCTGTTGCTATGACAGACTACCTGAGACAGGCCACCTAAAAGAAGTAGAGGTCTAGCCGGGCGTGGTGGCTCATGCCTTTAACCCCAGCACTTGGGAGGCAGAGGCAGGGGGATCACTGCAAGTTAGAGGCCAGCCTGGTCTACAAAGCGAGTCTAGGACAGCCAAGGCTACACAGAGAAACCCTGTCTGGAAAAACGAAAACCAAACAAAAAACGGAAGTAGAGATCCTCAGGCTTGGTGACTAGCTCAATATATCCGTTTGCCAGGCACAAGGCTCTGGGTTCAGTCACCAGCATCCCATAATATGGGTGTGGTGGCACACACCTAACCCATTTGAGGCCATCCTCAGCTGTGAGCTAAGGTCAGCTCAGGATACGCGGAATAGACCTGCCGGAGCCTGGACCGTCCAAGTCCCTTGTTGGCTTCAGTTCAAGGACAGCAAATCTGCAGGAGTGCGCAGAAGTGGCAAGCCTGGAGTGGCGGCCTCACTTCGCAACAGGCAGCTCTGGAGACAGCTAACCCTGTCTCTGAGCGCGCGCATGCACTCAAAAGAAACAGTTATATCTCCGGAGACCCGATGATTCCCTTCTCAAAGGTCCGCCTTCTCCAGCCACCACAGAGGCAACCAAGTTTCCGTGTGCAACCAGGCGCGCTGGCACACACCTTTAAGCCCAGCCTTCAGGAGGCTGAGGCAGAAGAATGGCCACCTGTGCAAGGCTGGCCTGGGCCACAGAGTGAGTTCCCAGGAAGCCTGGGCTCTAGAGTGAGACACTTTCTCAAAGGGGAGGTGGGGGTGGGGTGGGGGATGGGACGAGATGGAAGACATAGGAGATGATGGCTCAGCACGTCACGGAGCTTGCCACGGAGCTTGCCACGGAAGCCTGCAGACCAGATAGAGTTCAACTCTTGGAACTCATAAAGTTGGAAAGAACCAACTCCACAATGTTGTGTGACCTCCGTATGTATGCTGTGGCACACAAGCCAACACACAATAAAAATAATAGTAGTAATAATAATGCTAATCTTTTAAGGCAATCAAATCAAATCAAAATGCACACAAGATAATGAACACTTTGGGTTAAAGAGAGAGAGAGAGGGAGAGAGAGAGAGAGAGAGAGAGAGAGAGAGAGAGAGCACGCAAAATATTTCACAATTAATGTGCTCAAAAGAACTACATCCTGAAATCATGTACACAAAATGTTAACTAAATGTACTCTTGTGGCCGGGCGTGGTGGCGCACGCCTTTAATCCCAGCACTCGGGAGGCAGAGGCAGGCGGATCGCTGTGAGTTCGAGGCCAGCCTGGTCTACAAAGCGAGTCCAGGACAGCCAAGGCTACATAGAGAAACCCTGTCTCGAAAAACCAAACAAACAAACAATATATATATATATATACTCTTGTGAGGTGTGGGGCTACCTCACTCTAGTTTCAGCATGCAGAGGGCTGAGACTGGAGAATTAAGTTTAAGGCAAGCTTGGCTTACACAGTTAGATCAAGACCAGCCTAGGGTACGTAACAAGACTCTCTCAAAAACAGAAAAAGAAATGACCAGTGCTCCAGAGCCAGACAGATCTCGGTGAGGTCAAAGGTCAGCCTGGTCTGCAAAGAGAGTTCCAGGCCAGCCAAGGGCTACCTTAGTGAGAAGTCGCAAACAAAACAGGAAAAGAAAAAGTGATCAGGGTTCTAGGAGGACCCCCAGAGACTCCATACATAGCTCCTTCTGGGTTTGGGGGGCCTCAGTCTCTCCACCTGAAAAGAGAATCTACTGTTCCTTTTCCTTGCTTTGAGGGCGGACAGGAGGTGCGTGCAAAACCTTTTTTTTTTTTTTTTATTGAACACTACCCACGGAGCGCCACAGGGGTGGAGCGTTGCCCTACCCCCCTCACTCCCTTGCTGGCATCGCAAAGTGTTTTCTAAGGATCATCTCGTATAATCCTCCTGTGGTCCCTAATGGTGGAGACGCTCACCTTTCACCAGATCACAAATGTGGAAACTCCTCTGGACCGATGAAGCGCCTCGCCCAAGGGAGAAAGGAAACGCGGAGAATCCGCTGCGCCCCGTGCGAAAGCCAGAAGACAATTCCCACTCCATCACGAAGGCGATGCCGCCTGTTCTAGCCCGGGCAGTGGGGTCTGTGCATCAAACCCAGTTCTCCCAGTAGTGGAGACCGGAAAGAGGGGTCTCAGCGCCCTGGCCCTTGTCTATCACCCCCTTAGTCCCGTTGCTCACCTTGCGTATTTGGTTTTCTGGAAATCCAGCAGCCTAGCCAGAGCGAACATCGCTGCGGTTCCATCAGCGCCCAGCCCGGGGCTGGGACGCGGGAACCCTGGGAGCCTCTGCAGGAGGCGCAGCAGGTTGGAAGGACGTCGGATCCTGAGGCAGCTCCAGGGCCCTGGGAAGACCTGACCGTCTGCCTCTGGAACCCCGAGCCCCTAGCCTGGAGTCTCAGAATCGCAAATCCCGAGCAGATGGTGACGGGGGCGGGGCGGGGGCGGGATATGGGGGGGGGGAGGACGGGACTGAGGCGCACGCTGCCAATCGCTTGGCTGGGAGGTCCCCTCCCTCCAGCTCGCTTCTCCCTGTGTCCCCTCCACCTCATCGCTGTTCCAGCCAGCAGAAGACTGCTTAGACTAGACTGAACTGCTTGTCACCACTTGCCAGCCCAGCGCTGCAAGCCACAGGGGACATATGGGGCCTGGACCAGGCAGGCACCTTCAGTCTACTTGTTGCTGGCTCTTAGCCCTGTGCATCTCCGAGAAGCCTGCCAGCCCTGAATCCTCCCTGCCACCCAGGACTCTGTGACTCTAGGAATAACAGTCTTGCCCTCCCTGCACGCCCTCCCAAGATGGGGACACTCTAGAATGTCCAGAATCTTCACCAGCAAGTTCATCCTCATGTCTTTAAACTTCAGCCTCCTACATTTATATATTTGTCATGAGTATGGAGGTCAGAGGGCAACTTGCGGGAGTTGGTTTTGTCATTACACCGTGTATAACCCGGGACAAACCTCAGGTCTTCAGGCTTGCTTTGTGGCAAGCACCTTTACCTGCTGTACCCGCTTACCAGCCGCCACATTCAGCTTCCTTGTTTTAGTTTTCCTTGTTTTTCAGTTGTCTACTTTTTGGGGACCTTGGTTTGTTTGAAGGACATGGTGATCCATCTGTCTTCTGTACACATTTAGAACACCCCTTGAGGGAGCTGAGGGAGACAAGATAGTCTTCAATGCTTGTGTTAGCTACTGTTGGTTTCCACTCGGCAGGACCTAGAATCACCAAAGACATAACTTCTGGGCATGTCTGGGGGTGATTGCATTATTAGTTAGGTTGAGGTGAGAAGGGGCACCCTAAATGTGGGCTGAGAGCTGATCTTGAGTAAAAGAGCGAAGATGAACTTAATGCCAGAATTTCTGTCTCTTGGCTTATTTTTGTTGGTGGTGATGGCATTATTATTTTTTATTATTATTTTATTACTATTATTTTTATTATTATTAATTTTTGGTTTGGGGTTTTTGTGTTTAGTTTGTTGTTAATTAGCCTTTTGTTGTTATTGTTGTTGTTTGTTTGTTTTTAAATTGAAGGTCCCTTACTGGTCCGGCTTCCACGGGTGGCCAAGATGAAGGGAAAGGAGAGGGCGACCAGCTGGCACAGGGAGTGTCATTTGGACATTTCATTTACACACAGAACTAAACAGACAAACACAGAGTTGCTATTGTGGTTGGCAGTTTTGTTTTTCCAGACAAGGTTTCTCTGTGTATCCCTGGCTGTCCTGGAACTTGCTCTGTAGAGCAGGCTGGCCTTGAATCCACAGAGATCTGCCTACCTCTACCTCCCAAATTCTGGGATTAAAGATGTGCACCAGGGGCTGGAGAGATGGCTCAGTGGTTAAGAGCACTAACTGCTCTTCCAGAGGTCATGAGTTCAATTCCCAGTGACCACATGGTGGCTCACAACCATCTATACTGTGATCTGGTGCCCTCTTCTGGCCTGCAGGTGTGCATGAAGACAGAGCACTGAATACATTTAAAAAAAAAAAAAATGTGCACAACCGCAGCCAGCATCTCTCTGCTTCTCAGCTCTGGATGCACTGTGACAGATGGGTCCCCGAGTTCGTGAGACCTCCTCTCCTCCTCAGTCCCACAGCTCCCCCCCCTCCTTTTTTTTTTTTTTTTTTTTTTTTTGTGGTTTTTCGAGACAGGGTTTCTCTATGTAGCCTTGGCTGTCCTGGACTCACTTTGTAGACTAGGCTGGCCTCGAACTCACAGAGATCCACCTGCCTCTGCCTCCCGAGTGCTGGGATTAAAGGCGTGCGCCACCACACCCGGCTAGCTTCCCCCTCTTGAGTCCACAGCTTCCGGATCCTTTTGATTTAGTGTTTATTGTTTCCCCCCGGCCCCAGGGCCAGAGACTGACTCCAGGCCTCAGCGCATGCTATATGGACATCCCGTGGTTAGGCTATGTCCCCGGGTTCCTTTCTTACTTTTTAATTTTGAGATAGTCTGGCTAACTGCTCAAGCTGGCCTTGAACTTACTATACAGCGTAGGCTGACCTTGAATTTGCAAGCCCCCTGCTTTCAGCCTCCCAGGTGGCTGGGTGGGATGTGCCTGCTCCACCAGGCCGTGCTCTAGTCCATGTTAAAACAATGTTTGTTTGGTGTCCTATAGAATCCTGAGGATGTGCCACGCACACCCCCTGCATCAAGGGAGCTAGAACAAGAAGCAAACTGAGAAAAGACCGACTGATCCACCTCTGCCTTCCAAATGCTGAGCCTGGAGTAGGCATGCGCACAGCCCTGGCTGGGCAAGACCAGAGGGCTACAGGGAGATGGTGAGGAGGAGATCATGCCAGACTGGCAGTAAATGAGAGGGGGTGGGGGAGAGTGAGAGGGCTGAAAGAAGAGGCAAAAGGAAAGACTTTGGAGTGCTCAGGAGATAAGGATGACCAGCCTCAGGTGTTGGTTTCAAAATTCAAGGCGTCTAACATGGTCATCCCAGAACTTGGGATGCAAAGGCAGGAGAAGCTCACATTTGAGGCCAGCCTGGGCAATTTAGCAAGAACTTATCTCAAGGAAAATAATCAAAAGAGAGCAGGGCATATTATTCTAATTCTAGTAGAGGCATTGCCTAGAATCCCCCAGAGAGGGGCTGGGGTGTGGCTCAGTGGTAGAGCCCCTGCCTAGAATCCCCCAGTGAGGGGCTGGGGTGTGGCTCAGTGGTAGGGCACCTGCCTAGAATCCCCCAGTGAGGGCCTGGGGTGTGGCTCAGTGGTAGAGCCCCTGCCTAGAATCCCCCAGTGAGGGGCTGGGGTGTGGCTCAGTGGTAGAGCCCCTGCCTAGAATCCCCCAGTAAGGGACTGGGGTGTGGCTCAGTGGTAGAGCACTTGCCTAGAATCCCCCAGTGAGGGGCTAGAAGCATGGCTCAGCTGTAGAGTGTCTGACTAGCATGTGTAAGACCCTGAATTCAGTTTTTAGTATAGAGGAGGGAAAGTAATAACAAAAATGCCACAATTAAACTTATTACTCCTTATACTAACTTTAAAAACTAATTTTAGCCAGGCAGTGATGGCACACACCTTTAATCCCTGAACTCAGGAGGCAAAGGCAGGTGGATCTCTGTGAGTTCGAGGCCAGTCTTGTCCACAAAGTGAGTCCAGGACAGCCAAGGCTACACAAAGAAACCCTGTCTCAAAAAACAAAACAAAACAAAAAACAAGATTTTAAAAAACCTAATTTTAAAAATGAGGTAGAAGACCAGCTGGTGGTGGCACATGCCTTTAATCCCAGCACTTGGGAAGCAGAGGCAGGTGGATCTCTGAGTTTGAGGCCAGCCTGGGTTTATGGAGCTACTTCTAGGACAGCCAGGGGTACACAGAGAAAACCAGTCTTAAAAAAAAAAAAAAAAAAAAAAAAAAAAAAAGCAGAAAGACTATGCACATGGGAGGAGGAGAAGGTATGTTCAGCTGTACTTATGTTATTTATATTATTTATATTTATATTTATGTGTCGTAGTTGTGATGGAGATGTGTGTTTGTTTGCCTCTCGTGGTAAAATCAAATGGCAAAGCCCCATGTGTGATTCCAGCGGCTAACTTAAACTGCATAGTAAGAAGCAGACAACCGCAGACGAGGAGGAGGAGGTAGGAGAAACAGGAGAAGGTGGGAAGGTGGCAGTGGGGGAAGGGGGCAAGAAAGGGAAACAAAAACCCCGAATGAGGGCCTGGAGAGACAACTTAATTGGGTAAAGTTCTTGCCATGCAAACATGAGGACCAGAGTTTGGATCCCTGGTACCCACATATAACATGGTTGCAACAGCATGCGCCAATAACCTTAGTTCTGCGGATACAGAGCCAGCTGGATGCTGGGAGCTTTCAAGTCAGCCAGCCTAGCCTGTTGGTAAGCTCCAGATCTGATGAGAAACCTTATGCCAAAGAAGAAGGTAGAGGGGCTGGAGAGATGGCTCAGTGGTTAAGGGCACCAGCTGCTCTTCCAGAGGTCATGAGTTCAAGTCCCAGCAACCACATGGTGGCTCACAACAATCTGTAATGTGATCTGATGCCCTCTTCTGGCCTGCGGGTGTACATTCAGACAGAGCACCGTAGAGAGGCTGGAGATGGCTCTTGTTGTTCTTGCAGAGGGCCCAGGTTTGGCTCTCAGAGATACCCTCTTCCAGCCTCTGTGAACACAAGACATGTCTGTAGTGCACATGCATATACTCAGGGAAACACAAATGCATAAAATAAAACAATAAATCTTTTTTTAACTATTTATTTATTTGTTTGTTTGTTTGTTTATTATGTATACAAAGTTCTGCCTGTATGTGTGCCTGCGGATCGCACTGTAGATAGCTGTGAGCCACCATGTGGTTGCTGGGAATTGAACTCAGGACCTTTGAAAGAGCAGTCAGTGCTCTTAACCTCTGAGCTGTCTCTCCAGCCCAATAAATCTTTATTATTATTATTTTTAAAGATGGAAAGCAATAGAGGAAGATGCCCTATGTTGACCTGTGGCCTCTACGGGGACAAGTACACACAACACACACACACACACACACACACACACACACACAGCCGGACTGAGCCAGGGTTATGTGGTCAGTATGGTATGGTACTCATGGGAGATAATGGAATTTAGGGGGACCAAAACACTCCCAAGGGACACAGCTCATAGGGGCGGACTATATGTATTTGAATCTTATGTTCTGCATCCTGAGCTCCCCGGCAAACACAACTCTCAGAGCTCTAACTTCTACAGACTTCCCAGAGACAAAAACCAGGAGCCTTAAGCCCGACATTGCCCAGCCCTGTGCTAACCTGCAGGATCAAGGCTCTCTGTCAGATGCATTGTCTGCCGTCCAGCAGAATCTCTGCCCGAGCCCTCTGCCTCAGCTCACAAGGTCTGCTGGTGCACCGTGACCCTCTCTGATGACCTTTCCTCATCACAGAGTCCAGGTCGGATCCCATGTGGTCACTTGTAGCCACAGCTCCTGAAAGGCTTGGGTCGGAGCTCTCCAAGGCTGTGTCCTTCTCCTTGGCCTAGGCTGTTTGTCTAGCCTTCTGACTGTCCCCCTTCAAGCAGGTCTTGACAACAGGCTCCTTGGAGACCAGTAGGAGACCCCGGGAATAAAACACAAGTCTAGAAACGGATAGTTTCCCCCTCCATCAGCTAAAGAAGTTGAATAAAAAATAAGTTACTATTTTTACTGCTAGGATGTGGTTGTTATGGAAACAGAGGGCCTGACTCTTGCTCCAGACTGAAGGTTTGGCTGTGTTTGAGGGGGAAGAGGGAAGAGGTGGTTGGCGCGGTGGTCAGCAGCTGGGAGAAAAACCTGAGGACCACCATCTTGCCCTGTACACATCAGAGGGAGTCTCGGCCAACAAATCTACATCTTCATAGTTCCTCACCAGTCCACCTCCCTCCTCCGTCCCTTCTTCTCTCCGTCCCTCCTTCCCTCCCTCCATCGCTCTTTTATTTCCTTCTTCCTTTCATTTTCCTTTTTATAGTTTTGTAGTATTGAGGACTGAACCCAGGACTTACTTGTGCCATACAAGCACTTAAGGACACAGAGAGGTTGGGGCACTAGAAGAGGAATTCTGTTTCAGTGGTGGAGCACCTGCCTAGAATCCCCCAGTGAGGGGCTGAGGTGTGGCTCAGTGGTAGAGCACCTGCCTGGAGTCCCACAGTGAGGGGCTGGAGTGTGGCTCAGTGGTAGAGCCCCTGCCTAGAATCCCCCAGTGAGGGGATGGGGTGTGGCTCAGTGGTAGAGCCCCTGCCTAGAATCCCCCAGTGAGGGGCTGGGGTGCGGCTCAGTGGTAGAGCCCCTGCCTAGAATCCCCCAGTGAGGGGCTGGGGTGTGGCTCAGTGGTAGAGCCCCTGCCTAGAATCCCCCAGTGAGGGGCTGGGGTGTGGCTCAGTGGTAGAGCGCCTGCCCAGAGTCCCCGAGTGAGGGGCTGGGGTGTGGCTCAGTGGTAGAGCACCTGCCTAGAATCCCCCAGTGAGGGGCTGGGGTGTGGCTCAGTGGTAGAGCACCTGTCTAGAATTCCCCAGTGAGGGGCTGGGGTGTGGCTCAGTGGTAGAGTGCCTGCCCAGAGTCCCCGAGTGAGGGGCTGGCCTTCTGAGAAAAAGCTAAGGTCATGGCAGGGTCTTTAGAGAAAGGCTAGACATCTAACATAGCCCCTACTTCTCTATGTCACTCTCCCCAAGCCAGAATAGTCGGTGGGAAATCAGTGTCTACTGAACAATGCAGGCGGTTTTAGCAAAATAGGGAGGAAAGCTCTGATGTCACTCACCTTATAGAGCCTGGTTTCCAGGTGACACCTACCATAGCCTTACAAGAAAGATTGGATTGGAAGGTGTGGGCATGGAACCCAGGTTTTCCTGTATACTATGTGAGGGCTATGCCATGCAGCCATACCCCAAACTCAATGACAAGCTTTGCCTAACAATATATGCTATAACTGGCACAGTTTAAAACTGGTAATTCCTTGGTTCAATCAATAAATTTAAGTGTTTGTCACTTATGTCACTCCTTTCTATCATTTAAAAAATATTTACTTATTTATTTATTGCAGAGCTGAGGATGCAAACAGAGCTTCAAGTATGCTACGTAAGAGTTCCATCATGGGGCTGGAGAGATGGCTCAGTGGTTAAGAGCACTGGCTGCTCTTCCAGTAGTCCCAAGTTCAATTCCCAGCAACCACATGGTGGCCCACAACCATCTGTAATGAGATCTAGTGTCCTCTTCTGGTGTGCAGGTGTACAAGGAAGCAGAACACTGTATATGTAATAAATAAATCTTAAAAACAAAACAAAACAAAACAACAACAACAAAAAAAGAGTTCCAACCGGGCGTGGTGGCGCATGCCTTTAATCCCAGCACTCGGGAGGCAGAGGCGGGCGGATCGCTGTGAGTTCGAGGCCAGCCTGGTCTACAAAGTGAGTCCAGGACAGCCAAGGCTAACACAGAGAGACCCTGTCTGGAAAAACCAAAAAAAAAAAAAAGAGTTCCATCACAAGACGGGCATGGTAGTGCATGCCTTTAATCCCAGCACTCAGGAGGCAGAGGTAGTCAGATCTCTGTGAGTTCAAGGCCAGCCTGGACTACAAAGCGAGTCAAAGACAGTCAAGGCTACACAGAGAGGCCCTGTCTCAAAAAACAACAACAACAAAAAAGAGTTCTGCCACTAAGCCACACCCAGATCCTCACTGGGGGATTCTAGGCAGGTGCTCTACCACTGAGCCACACCGCAGCCCCTCACTGGGGGATTCTAGGCAGGTGCTC
Organism: Acomys russatus; assembly: GCF_903995435.1. Lineage (NCBI taxonomy): Eukaryota > Metazoa > Chordata > Mammalia > Rodentia > Muridae > Acomys > Acomys russatus. Next base: position 34,266,087 of record NC_067155.1, on the reverse strand, counting down.
TACCACTGAGTCACACCTCAGCCCCTCACTGAGGGATTCTAGGCAGGTGCTCTATCACTGAGCCACACCCCAGCCCCTCACTGGGGAATTCTAGGCAGGTGCTCTACCACTGAGTCACACCTCAGCTTCTCACTGAGGGATTCTAGGCAGGTGCTCTATCACTGAGCCACACCCCAGCCCCTCACTGGGGGATTCTAGGCAGGTGCTCTATCACTGAGCCACACCCCAGCCCCTCACTGGGGGATTCTAGGCAGGGGCTCTACCACTGAGCCACACCCCTAGACCCTCACTCGGTGATTCTAAGCAGGGGCGCTAACAACCCCTCAGATATTTGTCTATAGATGTTCTTTGTGTTTGTGTATCTTTTCAACAATGATTGTCATTTGATCAAAAGGTAAGCCCAACCTTCTAGAAGCAGCCGAGATAAGTAAAGGAGAGCATGCCCCATCCCTAGTTGTCCTTCTTGCAGGCCCCAGTCTCCCAGTGACTCAGTCTCCCAATGTGGGCAAAGTCTCCATCTGGGCACTTGTTCCTTCCCTGTGGGGCTCACAGGTTATTCAGAGAGACAGAGTTGGCAGGAGCCACCACCTAGGGACACTCACAATGTCTGAGGAGAGGGAGGGAGTATCAAAGATAAACAAAACTGGTGTGTTCAGGATAGATTCTAATCAGTAACAACCACTGCACTGGGCAAAGTCCAGCGAGAACTGAACTCATTGTGGATTTAGACAGAGGTGTCTGGGCAGCTGTGTGCGTCTGTGTGTGCATGTGTGTTCTGTGTGTGTTCATGTATGTGTGCATTGTGGAGGCAATAGATCAATGTCAAAATCAATGCTTAGGATCCAAACACTGTAGTTTTGTTTATATTACATTTATCTATGTATGCTGGGGAAAGGCACGCATGCCAGAGCCCTGGTGTGGGGGGTCAGAGAACACCTCGTGGGAGTTGATTTCCTTCTCCTACAATGTGGGTTCCATGGTTCAAACTCAGATCATTAACCTAGGCTGTAAGAGCCTTTCTCCGCGGAGCCAACTTGCCCTGTCTTGATTTTTGAGATGGGATTTCTTAGTATCGTGGAGCTTGGTAATTCAGCTGGTGTGGCTGACCAAGGACTCCCAAGTAACATCCTGGAGATGGGAGAATGAAAGGAAATCCCTCCAGAGGCTTCCTTAGACAGAACCCTGTTGTGTCAACTTTTTTCTGGGGTGACAAGAACAAACATCTTTTTGCCCCCACAGAGGAAGCCAAAGACAAACCGAAGCAATGATTCTATCAAAGTCTAACTTTATGAGCCAGTGAGTTTCCTGGCGTTACTAGCAAGAGTGTGGGTGGTCAGTTACTTGGAGGAATAGGATCACTCAAAAGGTATATGAATCCCTGAAAAGCCCACCCTATCCCACATGGGCAAGGACTCACGAAAGCTGCATCTCTGAAGCTCTCAGCACAACTTACAAGCAGCTTAGTTTCCTCTCCCAAGCCTATCATAACTACTCCTATAACCTTGGGGGGGGGGGGTCTTGTGAATCCTGCTGATTTCAGGAACTTCCTGAGATCTATAAGTTGTTCGCTTCCTGCATCTTAAGGAGTCACCCTTCTTCCTAGGAGGAAATGTTTCAAATTAGAAGAAATCAGTACATAATGAACTCCAAGACCTATGCTCAATTTCTCAGGCAGTGGTGGGCTAAAGGCTGGTTGGTTGGCATCTTCTCATGCCATCCTGTGTTGCTTCAGGGTTCAGGCAAAGCCAGAGCCTGGTCCTGGTCCCTCTAGATCCCCCTCTTAAGTCATCCTCCTGCTTAGTCCAGACAGCACCAAATAAATGACTTCCCTCTCATCTTTTCTGTGCAATTCCAATTGCCTCTTCCTCTCCTGGAAGACTTCTGTTTCTTCTTCAAGGCTTAGCGCTAAGCTTGGCAAAGCCTCGAGGTTGAAGGCGCACCTCCCTTCTATGCTTCCTTTAAACCAGCACTAGGCTTCCATGCTCCCTCCGCTCCACACATCTTGCCCACCACCACCACCAAAGGCCAACAACACAGGCTGGGCCGGCCCTTACCTTGAGTCAGAGGATCGACTCTTTGGAGTCTGAGGACTCTGGAACAAGGTGGCGAGAAACAGTTCCTGGATTTGGACTGGGGTGGGCCAGTTTGTAGCAGAAGCTAAGATCTGAGGTTTTGCTTTTAGGCAGATGCTAACAGGGCTTGGATTTGTTGTGCTCTGGTGCTGTGTTACATTTGCTTAGTTGTGGGGCACTGGGGGTTGGAAAACATCTGCTGTCGTCTTCCACAGTGTGGGTCCTGGGGGCAGGGCTTGTCATCAAGGTTAATGGCAAGCACCTTCCATCTCAGCCAGGCCTGGTTTGGCTTTGTCTTTTGAGATAGGGTCTCATGTAGCCCAGGCTGGCCTCTAACTTCCTGTGTAGCCAAGGATGGCCTTAAGCTCCTGATGCTCCTGCTCTCACCTCTAAAGTGTCAGGACCACTGGTATACACCACCACCACCCAGTTTTGCCTGGTGTCATGGATGCACTGTAGTACCCAAGCTGCAAGCCCAGCCCGTCATTCTTTTTCTTTCTTTCTTCTTCATTTTTTTAATGATTTATTTATTTTTATTTTGTGTGCATTGGTCTTTTGCCTACATGTATATCTCTGTAAGGGGGTGTTAAACCTCCTGAAACTGCAGCCACAGACAGTAATGAGCTGCCATCTGGGCACTGGGAATTGAACCCAGGACCTCTGAAAGAGCAGCCAGTGGCTCTTAACTGCTCACCTTAAGTAAATCTCTCTCTCTCTCTCTTTTTTTTTTTTTTTTTTTTTTTTTTTTTTTTTTGTTTTGGGGGCCAGGGTTTCTCTGTGTAGCCTTGGTTGTCCTGGAATGACTCTGTAGCCCAGGCTGGCCTCAAACTCTCAGAGATCCACCTGCCTCTGCCTCCCTAAATACTGAGATTAAAGGCGTGTGGCACCACTGCGCCGCTTTAAATCAATCTCTCTCTCTCTCTCTCTCTCTCTCTCTCTTTTTTTTTTTTTTTTTTTTTTTTTTTGGTTTTTCAAGACAGGGTTTCTCTGTGTAGCCTTGGCTGTCCTGGACTCACTTTGTAGACCAGGCTGGCCTTGAACTCACAGTGATCCACCTGCCTCTGCCTCCGGAGGGCTGGGATTAAAAGCGTGCGCCACCACGCCCGGCTAAACCAATCTCTTTTAAAATGTTCAGTTCCTTAACATTCTGGGAACTGACCACAAGGCTTGATAGGCATCCTTCCCGATCTCCTGCCTGTGTGCTTGACTGAGGGAGCCTCAGTTTCACAATATCCTGGAGCACGGCGCCCTCTGGTGGCCAGTAGTAAAGTCACATTTACGATGACTCCCCATAAAGGGACATGGTTTATTTAGAGTAATGGTTCTTAACCATTCACAGGGGACACATATCAAATATTTACACTAGGATTCATAACAGTAGCACAATTACGGTTATGAAGTAGCAACAAAAATAATTTTATGGTTAGGAGGAGGTTCACCACAACATGAGGAACTGTATTAAAGGGTCACAGCGCTAGGAAGGTTGAGAATTGCTGATTTAGATCATCAACAGGACTGCCACCTTTAGGAAGCATCCACCAAAACACATTATATTAATTAATTTAATTATAATCTCATACAATAATTATATTGTTTCTTTATTAAGATGTTCTCAGATGCTGGGTGCGGTGGTACACGCCTGTAATCCCAGCACTCAGTAGGCAGAGGTACGCAGATCTCTACAAGTTTGAGACTAGCCTGGTCTACAAAACGAGTCCAGGACAGCCAGAGCTACACAGGGAAACCCTGTCTGGAAAAAAAAGATGTTCTCAGATAGCCCTGGCTGACCTTGAACTCCCTATTTATGACTCTCTTCCTCCTCCAAGTGCTCGAAGTGGAAGTATAGGCTTGCACTGCCAACCCTGATTTACAAGATGATAGGGAAGGCCAGGTGTGGTGACACACGACTTTAATCCCAGCATTCGGGAGGCAGAGGCAGGTAGATTGGGAGCTCAAGGCCAGCCTAGTCTTCAAAGCTAGTCTAGGACAGCCAAGACTACACAGAGAAACCCTGTCTCGAAAAACCAAAACCAAGCAAACAAAAAACCCAGGGATTCACACAGCTAGACACTCTGTCACTGAGTTAAACCCTTAGCCTCCTCCTTCTTCTTCTTCTTCCTTTTTTTCCCCCCAGTATGGGGAGGTCTGGCTATGTAACCTAGGCTAGCTGAAAAATCACTATGGACTCAGACTAGCCTCAAACTCGCGATGATCCATCTGCCTCAACTTCCTGAGTACTGGGATGGCAGGTGGGCAACCCACTGCCCACTTCAGGATGGCCTGCTTCTGGTAAGACATCTGTAGCTTTCCCGGGCCAACAACCTCCAATCGGCACTCACCTGAGCCCTCCCCTTCTCCCAAAAGCTTTCCCACTGCACTGCCTGCGCAAATCTGCCAGTCACATTGGTAGCTGCTATAGCAAGCTTTGAGAAAATGGCTATTGCTTGTACTCATGTCCACTGAGCTACATAGAGGAAATGAAAAGGGGGAGAACAGGGAGGAGAGGGGAAGGAAAGGCTCTCAGGATGGCAAAGGCTAGGGGAGGGATGGAGGAATCCAAACACCTACTTTGGATTTTGCTGGGTTTGGTTTGATTTTGTTTTTCAAGACAGGGTTTCTCTGTGTAGCCGTGGCTGTCCTGGAACTCACTCTGTTCACCAGGCTGGCCTCGAACTCAGAGATCCCCTGCCTCGAGTGCTGGAATTAAAGATGTGTGCCACCATTGCCTGGCTTACTTTGAGGTGGTTTGTTTGTTTAGTTGGTTGGTTTTGGTTTTGGTTTCTTGAGACAGGGTTTCTCTGTGTAGCCTTGGCTGTCCTGGACTCGCTTTGTAGAGCAAGCTGGACTCGAACTCAGAGATCCTCATGCCTCTACCACCCAAGTGCTGGGATTAAAGGTGTGCTTGATTAAAGAATAAAGCTACCACCTCCTGGCTTGATTTTGAGTTTTTTAAGGTGGTGATACTGTGGTGTTTTTATTTACTTTTAAATTTTTTTTTTTACTAAATGTTATGACATTTATTAATGTGTATATGCCACAACGCCCATGTGGAGGTCAGAGGACAACCTGCAGGAGTCTGTTCTCTCCCTCCACTATGTAAACACTGGACATGAACTCAGGTCAGACTTCTATAAATGACTTCTTGCTGACCTGATTTGTGTGTGTGTGTGTGTGTGTGTGTGTGTTTTAAAGTAACTTTTATTTGCCTTTTATTTATTTATCTTCTTGGAGGCTTACTATCTTGGAGTTAAGTCTGCTAACTTAGGCCTAATCCTGGAAGCTTCTATCCTCCATACAATCTAATGTAGGCCTAGAATATTCCAGCCTCTGAGACCTACTGCTGAATAAGCTCATCCTTTCTAGTTCTTTTTGAACTCTGGCTGGCTGGTTCAACTCAGCTGTTCTGGCTCAAACTCCTCTCCAAGCTGACTGATTCAATCTGGCTTCTCTCAGCTTCTGACTGAATTGCTCTGCTTGGCCTCAAACTAACTCTAGCAATCTGTTCTAATCTTCTGGCTCCTTCTCATTCTCTGGCTTGTTCTGTCTTCACCTGAGTCTAGTTTGTTCTCTCTTCAACCTGTCTCTGCAACACTCTTCCAGTAAAAGCTGCCTCTGAATTCCCCAAACTGAACAGCTGTGAACTCTGCTCTATTGCACTCACTGCCTCTTACCTCACTGACTCAACTGAACTCCTGAACAGCACTGACTAGAGCACAGAGACTGCATGCCTCTGTCTCCTGAGGGCTGGGACTGAGAGACAGGTGGGGGTGCATTGCCACAGGACACCTATGCAGGGCAAAGGATAATTTTGAGGGGTTGGTTCTCTCTTTCCACTTTTATGTGGTTTCAAGGATCAGACCCAGGCCTCAAGGCTCCTGTACTGGGTAAGCCGCCTCAGGAGATTGTCTCCGGGGCTTTTTAATTTGGGAGAGCGGCAGGTGAAACTCTGGTCAAACAAACAGTTGGCTGGAATATTCTGCAGCTCGCAGGACTCAAACAGACAGAAGGAAAACAAATGGACGCCACAAACATGCTGGTTGCCCCCCAGGGCCTTCACTGCTGTAGCCTGCTGTAAAATCTCTTTTTGTTGTTGTTTTTCAAGACTGGGTTTCTTTGTATAGGTCCAGCTATCCTGGAATTCTCACTGTAGCCCAGGCCGGCCTTGAACTCATAGAGATCCACTTGCCCCTGCCTCACAAGTGCTGAGATTAAAAGTGTGCATCAACACTGCCTGCTGAAAAGAAAAAATTTTCCCCCAGAGCTGAGTACCGAACCCAGGACCTTGTGCTTGCTAGGCAAGTGCTCTTCCACTGAGCTAAATCCCCAACCCTGAAATCTTTTTTTTTTTTTTTTTTTTTTTTAATATGAGTGGGTGGGAGCCACTGCATGAGTAGGTACGTGCATGCGTGTGCAGGTACCCAAGCAGGTGGGAAGAGAGCATCCAATCATCTGGAACTAAAGTTAGAGATGACTGTGAGCTGCCTGGCCTGGGTGCTCAGGGACTAGAACTATAATCCCAGAGCCAGGGCCCCACCCCACCCCTGCGCGTGTGACACCCCACCCCGTTGCACCCCCAGCTGTGACTCTTCACAGCTAGTGCTTCCTGCTTCCTTTCCAATAACTTTGCCTGGCCACTTTGGGGGCAAATAAAGAACAGAGATGGTAATCCAAACCACAGGATCCACCTTGTTCCTTAGGGAATCGGTAGAGAGGAAGTGTGACTTTGTCTGAACTGTGGGAAACGGCGTTATCATAGAAACTCTATAGTGGAATAGCTGTCTCGAAAAGAGAAAGGATGGGAGGGCCAGAGACATGACTCACTGGAAAAAACTGCTTCCCCTATAAACCTGGTAATCTGAATTTGACAACCCTCTACCCTCATCCCCCCCCACCTCACCCTTCCAGACCCAGAACCAACAATAGAAGCTTCCTAAAAGCTGTTCTCTGACCTCCCCAGATATCTAAAATGAAGATAAATAGATGCATAGATAGAAAGCAGAATATTCAAAAAGAAAAGCGGCCATTACCCACACCCAGCCCCACCCAGGCCTCATTTATACAGCAAGCAAGAAAAGGCAGCCCTCAGAGCTAGCCAGGCTGCAGTGTCCCTAGGCTTTGCCCAGGAAAGAGGCCTTTTTTGTTGTTTTTTTTTTTCAAGACAGGGTCTCTCTGTATAGCCTTGACTGTCCTGGACTCACTTTGTAGACCAGGCTGGCCTTGAACTCATAGCTGGGATTAAGAGTGTGCACCACCACGCCTGCCTTTGTTTTTTGTTTTTTTAAGACAGGGTTTCTTTGTGTAGGCTTGGCTGTCCTGGATTTATTCTATAGACCAGGCTGGCCTCAAACTCACAGAGATCTACCTACCTCTACCTCACCTTTAATCCCAGCACTCAGGGAGGCAGAGGCAAGTGTGAGTTCAAGGCTGGCTTGGTCTACAGAGTGAGTCCAGGACAGCCAGGGCTACACAGAGAAACCCTTTCTTGAAAAATCAAAAAGAACAAAAGGTGTGCACCACCACACCCGGCTTGAAAGAGGCCGACTTTAACCATAGGCGCTCCATGGTGTCCCACCACGGGACTGACTTTATCTTAACCCAGAAGTTAGTTTCAGTGCAGAGCACTGGAGCATGAAGAACGGTAAGGCAAGGAACGTCCTTCCCGGCTCAGCAACAGCGCAGACAGGAGAGCTGTGTACTCGCAATAGGCTGCACCCACTGAGGAGCCGTGATAAGCCCTGGGTGGACCTGGCAATGCGCCCTTGCTCACTCAGACCCAGCATCGCTACATCTTGGGAGCAGATCGTCGTTAAAAGTTTCGACTGTACATCAGGGGTGGGGGGTGCACGCCTTTAATCCAAGCGCTGGGGAGGCAGAGGCAGGCAGAGTTCTAGAGCAAGTTCCAGGTCAGCCAGGCAGGTTTCAAATAACCAAAACCACAAAACAAACAAACAAAAAAAAACTTTGAGCAAGCAAGCCCTAAGCCACTTTGGCCAAAAGAACAAAAAAAAAAAAAAAAAAGGAAAGAAAGAAAAAGAAAAAAAGGCTATGCTAGGAAGCTAGATTATTTTTCCTTTTTTTCTTCTTCTTCTTCTTCCTGTTTTGTAAACAGTAAACAGACCCTTTTGTGTTTAGTATAAGAAAATGAGCCTGGCGTGGTGGCGCACGCCTTTAATCCCAGCACTCGGGAGGCAGAGGTAGGCGGATCGCTGTGAGTTCGAGGTCAGCCTGGTCTACAAAGTGAGTCCAGAACAGCCAAGGCTACACAGAGAGACCCTGTCTCGAAAAACCAAAAAAAAAAAAAAAAAAAAGAAAAGAAAAGAAAATAAAATGATAAGAAGATACCAGATAATAAGATATTAGAGTATATGAGGTTTTTAAAATGAGCATGGGGAGAGAAGGAAAGGAGGAGGGCTACCCAAGAGAGAGACAGAGACAGAGGAAGAGACGGAGGAGAGAGAGAGCCATGAGGAGGGTCTGTCCTTTATATAGCCCTGGGCACGCCCCAATGGCATCACAAGGAGGTAGACTAAAGCAGAGTTCTGACAGGATCTTAAGTACTTCATACTGAACTTGACTTTCTAGTCCTGCTCTCTACGTTTGCTTGTTGGTTTGTTTCAAGCCAGGGTCTCCTACTGGTCTCATGAAGGCCAGGGTGACCTCAAAGTTGCTATGTCCTGTCTCGAACTCAGAGATCTGGCTGCCTCTGCCTCCCGAGTGCTAGGATTAAAGGCGTGCACCACCATGCCCGGCCCCAACATGGCCTTTTCAACAAAAGGAGTAAATTCCCCTGCCTAACACAACACCTAATGGGAGTTATTTTAAGCGTGCTTAGCTAATGTTCAGGGATTGACTTAACTAGGGTGTCAAGGGGATGAAGAGACCACAAACACATGGACACAAAAAAGCTGGAATTGGGGCTGGAGAGATGGCTCAGTAGTTAAGAGTGCCGCCTGCTCTTCCAGAGGTCCTGAGTTCAATTCCCAGCAACCACATGGTGGCTCACAACCACCTATAATGCGATCTGATGCCCTCTTCTGCAGATAAAGCACTCATATGCAATAAATAAAACAAATAAATCTTAAAAAAAAAAAAAAGCTGGAATTGGGTGGTCTGGGGTTTTTTGATGGAGAAGCTGCAGTGCCGAGGAAGCTCAGCATATTTGTTACATAGGCGAGCTTGAACACTCCATCCTCCCATCTCAGTGTCTCACGTGGTTGCTGAGCCGTATTTTATTTTAATTTTGGGTTTTTCAAGACAGAGCTCACTGTGTAGATCAGGCTGGCCTCCAATTCACACAGATCTGCCTACCTCTGCCTCCCAAGTGAGTGCTGAGATTAAAGGTGGGAGCCACCGCTGCCTGGTGCTCAGCCATATTTTATTTCAATTAAACAATCTATTAATTTATTTTGAGACAGGGTCTTCCTACGTTGCCCAACCTGGCCTGGAACTCACAGAGATCTGCCTGTTTCTGTCTCTGGAGCACTAAGATTCAAGGTCCATGTCGTCACACGAGGCTGTTGTTTATTTTGAGATAAGATTTCAGTCATTGCCCCATTGCCCCAATCCACTATGTTTTTTGTTTTGTTTTGTTGTTTGTTTGTTTTCAAGACAGGGTTTCTCTGTGTAGCCTTGGCTGTCCTGGACTCACTTTGTAGACCAGGCTGGCCTCGAACTCACAGAGATCCACCTGCCTCTGCCTCCCGAGTGCTGAGATTAAAGGCGTGTGCCACCACCGCCCAGCCATCACCACTAGTTTTCAAGATTCAGTATTATGTATACTGTACACCTGTAGGCCAGAAAAGGGCACTAGATCTCATTTTAGACGGTTGTGAGCCACCATGTGGTTTCTGGGAATTGAACCATTCAGTGCTCATAACCGCTGAGCCATTTCTCCAGGCCCTGGTGTCATCAGTTTTTAAGCCTGGCTGTTATCTGGGTGTGGTGGCCCATGTCTGTAATCCAAGTATCTACAGAGCTGAGACAAGCTGGTAGTAGTGGCACACGCCTGTAATTCCAGCACTCGGAGTCAGAAGCAGGTGGATCTCTGTGAGTTGGAGACCACTGGTCTACGGAGTGAGTCCAAAACAACCAAGTCTTTACAGAGAAACCCTGTCTCAAAAAAAAAAAAAAAAAAAAAAACAAAAAAACAAAACAAAACAAAAACAAAAAAATCCAATAAAAACCAAAACCAGCCGGGCCTGGTGGTTCACGCCTTTAATCCCAGCACTTGAGAGGCAGAGGCAGGTGGATCTCTGTGAGTTCGAGGCCAGCCTGGTCTGCAATGCATGTCCAAGACAGCCAAGGCTACACAGAGAAACCCTGTCTCAAAAAAAAAAAAAAACAAAAAACAAAAAAAAAAAAAAAGAAAAAAAGAAAAAAAAAAAAAAAACAAAACAAAGAAAGAACAAACAAAAAAACAAAAAAAAGAAAGAAAAGAGCTGGGAGTGGTGGTGCACACCTTTAATCCCAGCACTCCGGAGGCAGAGGCAGGTGGATCGCTGTGAGTTCGAGGCCAGCCTCGTCTACAATGTGTGTTCAGGACAGCCAAGGCTACAAAGAGAAACCCTGTCTTGAATAAAACAAGAAAAAAGGCCTCTTTCCTGGGCAAAGCCTAGGGACACTGCCTCTCCAGGCAGCTAGTCCAGGACAGAGAAGACCCTTTCTCGAAATACACAAACCAGTAAGTGTGAGGGGGAAGGAAAGCGTGTGCTGTCTTTTCCTCAACAATGGTCCTTGCCCCTGTGGCTGGATTAGCTCCTCTGGATAAATTCAATTTTGATCCCATCTTAATTGCCAAGAACAGTCCATTGCGCTTGGGAGTCCTCGGCTTCTTGCCTACAGGTTCAGTTCTAAGTGTCCAGGAGACCCTGCCACCTGCTGTGTCTGTTCCTCCAGTCCAGTCCAGTCCAGTCTTCTCACCCAAACCCATGCTCTTCCTGAGGACCTCTGCCATCAGGGCATTTCCATCCCCTTGAGGGTAAGGGTGCTAGGGGAAGAAGAGAGGAGGAGGAAGAGACGGAGGGAGGGGAGAAGCATTTCCCGTATACTGTTGCATAGATTAACACATTTAAAGAAGGATCCTGGCCGGGCATGGTGGCACACACCTTTAATCCCAGCACTCGGGAGGCAGAGGCAGGAGGATCGATGTGAGTTCGAGGCCAGCCTGGTCTACAAAGCGAGTCCAGGATGGCCAAGGATACACAGAGAAACCCTGTCTCGAAAAAAAAAAAACAAAAACAAAACAAAAAAAAAAAAAAGAAGAAGAAGAAAAAAGAAAGAAACAGTCTCGAAAAAAAAAAAAAAAACTAAACTAAAAATAAATAAATAAATAAATAATAATAATAAAGAAGGATCCTGTCCCCAGGTCGGTGACCGGACCCGCCTGGGGACACTTCGTTTCCAGTCTCAGATCCTACGTTTGGCAAACTGTTTACAGTTCTGAGCCTCGCCTTCCAAGTGCAAAACGGAGAGAGAACATTCTCTTCACGCAAAGCGGTGCTCACGGGCCCACAGAGCCACGATCAGCACCCCCCCCAAGTACAGCCAGGTAACCCCGGGATCACTGACAGCAAGCACCCGCCCACTTTCCGCCACGCGCAGGCGCGCTCGCCAGCGCACCTTCTTTACGCACGCGCAGTCGACCGGAAACCCCCAGCCGGAGCCTGAGGTGAAGAGGCGGGGCCTTCGCGGTGGGCCTGCGTCGGACGGCGCCGTGCGTCGCGAGAGTGGGCGGGACGGCGCAAGCGCGCAGCCCGTCCCGGCTCTGGAGCATAAACAAGAGTGGGGACGGGATGAGGCGGCGGTTGGTCCCCGCGCAGCGAGAGGAGGCGAGCGGGGCTGCGAGCCGGACCGGCCGCAGATCCTGAGTGTAACGCGCCCCCAGCGGGCTGCCCGAGTTGCGCTGCGCGTGCTCCCGCGAAGAGGGTCCGAGCCCGTCGCGCGCGCGCGCGCAGCCATGAACCTGGCGAGCCAGAGCGGAGAGGCCGGCGCCGGCCAGCTGCTGTTCGCCAACTTCAACCAGGATAACACGTAAGGCCGGGCACGGGGCCGGGTCAGAGGTTAAGGCTTGTGTCAGGTTGAGGGGTAGCTAAGGTGGGCGGGGAGTCGGGTGGGCGCTGAGCCCGCGTGGCCGCTCGAGCGCCGCTGCCTCCTGGGCTGGGGCAGGTATGGAACTCGAGGTGTTGCCATCCACCTGTCCTCAGACCTCGGCTTTCGCAAAGTTGGGACGAATCTGTGCACGCCGGGTCCGCGCCGGCCACCCTGAATGTGTTTTGAGGCCGCCCTGGGCATCGCCCGCCTCCCTCCTTTCTCTGCATCTTCTCGCCCTTTTCATGGCTTTTCTTTTTTCTGTTTTCTTCTTTCTTCTCTGCTGTTCTTTCTAGCAAGTAACTTTGTCTTCAACAAGAACCAAAAGGGCAGTAACCCAGGCCTTCGATCTAGAGAGACTTTGTCCTCAAGGGGTTTGGGTGCTTTTAAGGGGAGTAAGGTGGGCTATTCTTGGGGTGAAAGAGAACCTTCGTGCCGGTCCCCTGTTGTGCCAGACTGATCTGCCATAGGCCCCAGTCTGGTTCCTCAAGGCCGCCTCGTTGGCATATCTGGGAGATAGGTAATAGATGAGGCTTCTGGGGAACGAGGGATGAGTTATGGGACTGGAAGGGAGAAGAGCCATCTTGGGAAGTGAGTAAGAGGAAGTGATGTAAGAGGAGGAGGACTGGGTCACTTGGCATCACACTGAGTACTTGGTTGCTGCTGGCAGAATAGCATTAGCAAGGTAGAGACCGAGGTTTTTCCTTTTCCTTAACTAGAAGTTAAATTGGAGCGTGGCGGGCTTCTGTATGGAAGTAAGCAACAGGTGCTCCGTTGGATCTTCTCACATTCTAGAGATTTGGAAGGGGGTGGATCACCTGGTCCAGCCACAGATGAGACAGTGAAGTCCAGAAAGGTCTGGAGCCTGCCAGGATCTTACAACTGGTTAAATAGTGGCATGGGGCAGGAGTTGGAGGGCTGCTCTCCTGGCGTTCTTTTCCATTCTACCACACTGGGCCTTTTCTACCTCCAGAACAGAATTCTAAAGACACCAAGTCTAGGCCGGGCGTGGTGCTGCACACCTTTTAATCCCAGCACTCGGGAGGCAGAGGCAGACGGATCGCTGTGAGTTCGAGGCCAGGACCTGTGAGTTCGAGGCCAGGACGGCCAAGGCTACACAGAAACCCTGTCTCAAAAAACAAACAAACAGAGACACCTAGTCCAGAAGTAATAGTGGATCTGTACAAGTTGAAGCTACCAGGGCGCTGGAGAGATGGCTTAGTGGATAAAGCACTTATCTCACAACTACAAGGGCCAGAGTCAAGATCCAGTGCCCACATAAAAGCTAGGTGGCTGTCTATAATCCCAGGACTTCCAGGTAGAGACAGGAGATCCCTGGCTAGTTAGATTAGCAGAGTCAGTGAGCTCTGGGAGAGACCCTATTTTGGTATATAAAATGAGCAGTAGAGGAAGACACCTGACATCAACCACTGGCCTCTACACAAGTGTATGCACACTGCCATTATGTGCACCCACTTGGGAAACAAAACACACACACACACATTCGGGCTGCTAAATAGTCTGTTGTATGTTCCCTAAAACCAGCCCGGCAAAAGCTGTGGGGACAACCTGTTGCGGTTTGTTAGTGAATGTGCAGGCGCCCTCCAGGTGGGAGGAAAGCATTCCCAACCAGTAGCAATTTGGCTCAGGATTTGGGGACCAATAAGAAATACTAATATTATAAGGTTTTACTTATGGGTCTCCTCAGCCCTGAACCCACGGTTCATGATTGTAATTGTTCAAAACAAGACTTGATGTGTCATTTTTGACTTGCCAAACAGACCTAGAAATACATAACAGTTGGAAGGAATTCTAGGTTGGAGTTATATTGGGGTTCAGTGGAGTGATACGATTTTGAAAGCTACACGTGAACCAAGCTGGGCGTGGTGGTGCACGCCTTTAATCCTAGCACTCGGGAGGCAGAGGCAGACCTGTCTCTGCGTTCAACGACAGCCTGGTCTGCAGAAGGAGTTTCAGGACATCCAGGGCTCAGAGAAACCTTGTCTTTAAAAAATAAAAAGGCTATAGGTAGAAGAAATAGGAGCGTTCCCAAGGAAAGGCTTTTGCTTTATGTCAGCTAATTAACTTATTTAGAGGCAAGATCCCTCTGCCTGTGTCTGTCTGTCTGCCAGCGCGCGCGCCTCTCTCTCTCTCTCTCTCTCTCTGTGTGTGTGTGTGTGTGTGTGTCCTGGACTCACTTTGTTGACTGGGCTGGCCTTTAACTCCTGCCTCTGCCTCCCAGTGCTGGGATTAAAGGCGAATGCATTCTTTAATCCCAGTTCGACACAGGGTCTCTCTATGTATCCTTGGCTGTCCTGGACTCCCTTTGTAGACTGGGCTGGCCTGGAACTCACAGTGATCCACCTGCCTCTGCCTCCTGAGTGCTGGGATTGAGGCTGTCTGTTTTAAATCCACCTGGCCTTGAACTCCTCTTGCCTCTATTTCCCAAGTGCTGGAATTTTAGGTATGTGTCGTTAAGCCCAGCCAGACTTTATTTTAAAAGAGGAATAGGGGCTGGGTATGGTGCTGCATATCTTTGACCCCAGGGAGGCTGAGGCAGGAAGATCTCTGAGTTCAGTATAGCTAGGATGGAATAGAAAAACCCTGTCTAAAGGCAGGAAAATGGACCTGGGGCAAGGGCATGAGGACTTGAGTTTGGCTCCTCAGCACCCATGTAAAAGTCAGGCCAGGGTTAGAGAGCTTCTGTAAACCTAGGACCTGTGTAGGTGCAGGAACAGAGGTAGGTTGGCCATCCTCAGAGCCCACTGGCCAGTCGGTCTAGCCAAAGAGTTCAGTAAGAGACCTTGTCTCAAAACAAAAAACAAAAAAGAAGAGGGTAGCCAGGTGTGGTGGCGCACATCTTTAATCCCAGCACTTGGGAGGCAGAGGCAGGTAGATTGCTGTGAGTTCGAGGCCAGCCTGGTCTACAAAGCAAGTCTAGGACAGTCAAGGCTACACAGAGAAGTCCTGTCGCAAAAAACCACACACACATGCACACACACAAACACACAAAAAATAGTAATGAAATATAATGCAGCAGAAGATGCCTATCCTGGTCTGTAGCCTCCATGAGCGCACGTGCCCGCACACACACACATACGCACACAAATGTACATCCACATGCACCTGTGCAGAAATGCTTTAAACACTACCACATACAGCTTTTTTCAAGCTTTGAGCAAGGTGTAGAACTTTGTGTGGAATCCCATTTACTGTGCTCAGGGATATATGGGGACGACTGTACATTAAGGGCACACCTGTCCGTTCTGTAGTAATTTCAGTGCGTCTTTTAAACACTCAAACACTTATTGTACTTCAAACTTCATTAGTCTCTTTCTCCTGGTACTAGTAATATGATTTCATATATCATGAGGTTTTTCTGCTTTTCGTGATTCTTACTCTAAAAGTGACTATGTGTGATCTGCTCTTTTTTTTTTTTTTTTTAAAGGAAAGCCATGAAAAGGGCAGGACAACCCAGTACTTGGAAGGCAGAGGTAGAAGGATCTCTGAGTTCAAGGCCAGCCTGGTCTACAGAGCAAGTCCCAGGACAGCTAAGGCTGCGCAGTGAAATTCTGTCTTTAAAAAAAAAAAAAAAAGCCAGGAGCAGTGACGCACACCTCTAATCCCAGTATTCGGGAGGTGGAGGCAGGTCGATCTCCGTGAGTTTAAAGCCACCTGGGCTACATAGCCAATCCAGGACAGCCAGGGCTGCACAGAGAAACCCTGTCTCAAAAAATAAAACAAAACAAAAAAGACAGACAGGAAGAACAACCTGTCCTGGTCCCCCTGTGTTTCGGACTTGAATTTAACCACTGAATAACTGGCATAGGGTCACTGGGGTCTTAGTTGCAATCTGGTGGATTTGGGGAAGTCAGAGAGGTGGCCGTGGCCGTTCTCAACCTCCTTTCCTAGAATACAGGGACACACACCCATGTTAGAAAGGCTGTAAAGATATTAGCTGTTTTCTCCCACTGAGCTGCTTCCATTTCCAGGAATATTCTGGAAGGTAGTACTCTCTGCACTGTGTTTACCTGTCAGTTGAAGGTAGTTTCCAAGTTCCTTCAGCCTGTGACCCACAGAACCTGTGTGATGTGTTCAAGGACAGCCTGGTTTCCAGTTCTGGTGCCTCCTTAGAGAGCATTGTTAGCACCCTAAGAAGACTAGCCAAGGCAAGAGCTCTGCTTTGGATATTCTGAAAGGCCTCGGGACTTCTGGAGCAGGTCTGGAGGTAGGAGAGGGCTGGGTTCTCCAGGAACTTGGCCTGACGCTGTGGTCCTAAGTGAGGGCATATCGTGCACCTGTCAGGTCACTGCAGCCACAGGGCAGTCAACTTCCTGTTTACAGTGGTGTCTTGTCCCACTCACCCACACAATCAAGTGTGCCCTTTTCCTGGGAAAGGTAATGACAGGGGAAGGCCTTTATAGACTGATGGCTGGAAAGCTGAAAGGCAGATCTGCTAGACGTTGTCATGGTGAAGTGGAAGTGGCTGTCTCT
This sequence comes from Acomys russatus, assembly GCF_903995435.1. Classification (NCBI taxonomy): domain Eukaryota; kingdom Metazoa; phylum Chordata; class Mammalia; order Rodentia; family Muridae; genus Acomys; species Acomys russatus. Next base: position 34,249,435 of record NC_067155.1, on the reverse strand, counting down.
TAGGTGTTTGGCTCATGTTTAAATTCAGTGACAGAGATACTATTTCAAGATGGCAGCTCCTTCCCTATATCCTCATGAAATAGCAAAAAGGTGTTGCACCAGGCTTAACTGGCAGTAGGGCAAGATGAGACAGGAGTGCACATATGTGCCTGGAAGGCCAGAGGCCAGCCACATCCCCTTGTGCTGGAGTTACAGGTACGTGAGTTAGCTGTTAGGGTGCCATGAATCGAACTCAGGTCCTCTGCAAGAGCAGCACAGCCTGTTAAACACCAAGCCATCTCTCCATCCCAAGCAAACGCAGAGCCTCCTGCATTTGCCTCCCCGGTGCCTGAGTTAGAGGTGGGCACTGTCACACCCCTTACATCTTTATTTTTTGAGACCATCTTTTTATGCAGCCTCAGTTGTCCTTGAACTGCAGCTTCTCCTGCTCCTCTTCCCAAGTGTGCTGCTTATCCTTTTTGGAGTTTGTATTCTCCCTGTCCATAAGGGTAACACTGGACAGCCAGGGATTGAAGGCACAAGGCAAGTGCTCTACCCCTCAGCTACATCTCTTGGACTTTGTGGACTTTTTAAAAAGGCATAAGCATTTATTGCTGATAGAACAAATCTTACCCCTTATGTGATCATGCCTCTTCCATGATTGTAAATTATTGTAAATGTCTGTATTTCGTGTCCAGAGAACCTTCCAGAGAGAGGTATGTGAACCTGGTGTTGTAATGAAAATGTTAACACTGACCTTGAGACCCAAGGCCCACCACAGCCGTACCTGGTACTCTGATATGCTGCACCCAAGCCTATTTTCAGTGTCAGTTAATTACTTACCCTCCCCTGGTAAAGTTCTTCTGTTTGTTACTGATGGGAGGGCACAATCAGTTTGGTAGACTTTGGCATTAAAATTCCAGCCCAGCTATTTAATACTTAATCAGTTCTGTGTATCTACAACACCAGAAAGATTCTTGTGCCCATGGGGAGCACTGCTGAGAACCCAGGAAGCCTCCTCTTAATGCTTGTAGGCAAGGACCTCCCTAAACTTACTTTTTTGATTTCCAAGCAAACAAGAAATGAGAAGAGTGGTGATAGGTAGTCATGACAAGAAAAGCTGACAACTGGCTATAAGGATAGGATTCTGGTTTTTCAAGACAGGGTTTTCTCTGTGTAACCTTGGCCATTCTGCAACTTACTCTGTAGACCAGGCTGGCCTTGAATTCAGAGATCTGCCTGCCTCTGCTTCCCAAGTGCTGATATTAAAGGCGTGCACCACCACCACTCAACTTTTTTTTTTTTTTTTTAAATGCTGGAGATTGAATCCGGAGCCTCACACATGCTAACAGCTCCAGAAAATATTTTTGTGAATTATTTTGGTCAGGGGCTGGAGAGATGGCTCAGTAGTTAAAAGCACTTAGTGCTCTTGCAGAGGACCCAGATTTGGTTCCTAGCTCCCACATAGTGGCTCATGACCACCTGTTAATCCAGTTTCAGGAGATCCAACACCTTGTTCTGGCTCGCCTGGCTCCTGTTTGCACATAGTGTGAATACACAGATTGGGACACATACCTCGCATATGCGCATGCGCATGCACACACACATTGCCAAAGCAGGCATACTGGTTCATGTCTGTCCCAGCATTCAAGAAGACGGAGGCAGGAGGATTAAAATTTCCAGGCCAGCCTCATTCTACTTAGTGAGATTCTGTTTCAAATAAACATAAAAAGAATGTCCTTTGGTTTTAACAACACAGGAACATATTCTTTGGGATGCTGGGATGGTGTCTATGTAAGAGCCTTGCTATTATTTAAAAGGACCCACTGCTTAGTTGCCTATTAATTCCACCTGCAGATACCTCCACACATGTGGCCGATGCTCACATAAATACACACATAAATACAAATCTTTAAGACCACAACCTCAGAATAAATTTTGTGCATTTTGTTTTTACTTTGAGACTTACTATGTAGCCCAGGCTGGCCTTGAACCTCTGCTTCTACCTTCCAAGGGCCAGGATTGTTTGTTTCTTAAATTCAGAAATAGTCAAGGTAAGAGAGTAAAATTTGTTTACAGTAGAATACTTGTCTAGAAAACACTTGAACATCAGTTTTCCCAAAGTTCTTAGCTGCTGGGATTTTATTTTTAAATTTCTAGAGAGTTATTTGTTTGTTGCTTTTATTGTGCTTTTTTTTTTTTTTTTTTTTTTTTTTTTTTTTTTCTCTCCTTTAAATTGAGATCTACTCCGGGCCCAGGGCCTCTGCTCAAAATGTGGCACCAACCAGGGACAATGCATGCAGTAAACATTGAACTTCTACCCAGATCTAGCCAATGGACAGGACATTCTCCATAGTTGAGTGGAGAGCGGGGACTGACTTTCACATGAACTCTGGTGCTCCATATTTGACCACATCACCTTCATGGGGCCGGTGGCACTCAGAGGAAGGATAACAGGCTACCAAGAAGAGACTTGATACCCTATGATCATATAGAGGTGGAGGGGGGGGTCCCCTCAGTCACAGACATAGGGGAGGGGAATAGGGTGAAAGCGGGAGGGAGGGAGGAACGGGAGGATACAAGGGATGGAATAACAATTTAGATGTAATATGAATAAATTAGTTTTAAAAAGTTTTTAAAAATTGAGATCTCGCTCTCCTGGCACTTGCCATGTACACCAGGGTAGATACCTGAGTGCTGGGACTAAATGTGTGCCACTGCAGCCACCTGTTACTACTTACATTGTGTGCAGATCTCCACACCTGATTACGTGGTTCAAAGAAGTCAGTATACTGATGTCTTGCAAAGACAAGTTCTACCAGCAAGTCTATGGTCCTCTACACTCCTGAAACAAGCCCATATAACTTGGATTTCAAAAGTGCTCACAGAGCCTCCAGTCTGTTTTGTTTTTTGAGACAGGGTTTCTCTGTAGCTTTGGTTGCCTGGAGTCACTTTGTAGACCAGGCTGGCCTCAAATTCACAGCAATCCACCTGCCTCTGCCTCCCGAGTGCTGGGATTAAAGGCATGCGCCACCACTACCCGGCCAGAACCTCTATTCTGGAGTGTGTGGCTTTCTTTCCTTTCTCACCTTTGGTGATTTGAGTCAGGGCTTCATGTAGCCCAGGCTGCCTGTGAACTTGGTATGTAGCCAAAGAGGACCTTGAAGTTCTGATCTTACAGTCTCTACCTCCCAGGTGCAGCCATTACAGGTGTGTGCCACCATCCCTAGGTCTAGAAATGTATTCCACCTCTCTGTGGGAGGGCCAGAAATGTCAGGTGATGAGCTGATTGTTAAAAGTAGCCTCGGGAGTCATCTTCGGGTACAAACCAGTTTGGGTGGAAGTCCTTTGGTCTGCCCATTGGTTTTCCTGTTCTCCCAGGCTTTAAAACCAAAACCAGCCAGGCGTGGTGGCGCACGCCAGTGATTCCAGCACTCAGGAAGCAGAGGCAGGTGGATCTCTGAGTTTGAGGCCAGCCTGGTCTACAGAGTTAGTCTAGGACAGCCAGTTATACAGAGAAACTCTGTCTCCCAAAACAAAAACAAAACAAACACAAAAACAAAAAAAAACACAGCCCTGGTGTCTGAACCTTCTATGACTCCTCCCTTCCTCTTCTCGCTGACCATCCTTTGTGCTGGGAGAGGCTGTGTGTGCTATTTGCTCTTGCTCCTTCAGTCTGTTGCATTCTGGAGATGGAAGTTTCTGATCAGGAATCTATTCATTTGGTGTCACCAAGCTTCTGTACTCCAAACTTTAGCCAGAGCTAGGAGTTGGTGAACACAGCCTCTCAAACATAAGCCATCAAGGGCTGGAGAGATGGCTCAGTGGTTAAGAGCGCCACCTGCTCTTCCAGAGGTCCTGAGTTCAATTCCCAGCAACCACATGGTGGCTCACAACCATCTATAATATGATCCGATGCCCTCTTCTGGCCTATCGGTATACATGTAGGCAGAGCACTGTATACATAATAATGAATAAATAAATCTTAAAAAAAAAAAAACCATAAGCCATTGAAAAGAACCCCTCCCTTCTCCATCTAGGGCAGTGGTTCTCAATTTTCCTAATGCTGGAACCCTTTGATAAGGTTCCTCATGTTCTGGTGACCCGCAACCGTAATAAAATTGTTTTTGTTACTACTTAATAACTGTAAGTTTGCTACTTAAGAATCGTGACGTGAGCTGGGCGGTAGTGGTACACGCCTTTAATCCCAGCACTCGGGAGGCAGAGGCAGGTGGATCACTGTGAGTTTGAGGCCAGCCTAGTCTACAAAATTAGTCCAGGACAGTCAAGGCTACACAGAGAAACCCTGTCTCAAAAAAAAAAAAAAAAATCGTAACGTTGATATCTGACATGCAATCGCCCAAAGAAGTCAAGACCCACAGCTTGAAAATCAATGGACTAAGGCAACAAAGATAGGCTTCCGAGACCAGGGTCTAAATAGCTCCTTAGTTCCCAGCACTCGGGAGGCAGAGGCAGGCAGATCTCTGTGAGCTCCAGACCAGCCTAGTCTACAAAGTGAGTCCAGGACAGCCAGGGCTACACAGAGAAACCCTGTCTCAAGTTAATGTATACAGTATTCTGCCTGCATGTACACCTGCATGCCAGAAGAGGGCACCAGATCCACAAGAGGACACAGATGGTTGTGAACCACCATGTGGTTGCTGGGAATTGAACTCAGGACCTTTAGAAGAGCAGCCAGAGCTCTTAACCTCTGAGTCTCCAGCCCCTGTTTTTATTATTTTTTAGTCTTCCCATGCTTTATTGAGGAGTAACTGACAAACTTGAATATATTTAAGGTCTATAGCTGAGTACCTGCATACACATATACGTGAAATGAGTGACTATTGGGCTGGGAAGATGACTCAGGGTAAAAAGCATAGTCTATACAAGTGGAAAGGAAAGTTCAGATCCCAAGAACACGTGTCAGCCAGGCATGGTGCTGCACACCTGTAACCTCGTCTTCCTAAGGTCGGGAGGGAGGCCACACAGGAGAATGCAGATGCTGGCAGGCCAGGCAGCTATGTTGAGACCCCTGTCTCAAAAAAGGTGAAAGGGGAGGTCCAACACCTGAGCTTGTCTCCTGACCTTCACTTGTGTGCTGTGGCATGTGCTTGCTTGCATACGCACGCACACCAACTGTCACCTAATATGCTTGGTGATACCACGTCCCAGCACCCTGTTAACTATGGTGACTATGCTATATGCTTTACAAAATTCTGTCCTATAGCATCCTCTGCTAAATCCTTGATACAGACCCACAAGCTGACTCTGAATGTGCTGATGCTTACTGGTAGAAACCCTGGTTACATGTGGGTAAGGTGGGCATTGGTTTATGCATGATCGCTGGCTATGAGCATCAGCTCTTACTTCTGAATTTGGCTTTTTTGCAGGTCCCTAGCTGTTGGTAGTAAGACCGGGTATAAGTTTTTCTCCCTTTCTTCTGTGGATAAGCTGGAACAGATCTATGAATGCAGTAAGTGCTTGCTTTATTTTCCCCTTGTTATTAAATAAAGTAGACCTGTTGGTCTGGAATTGGAATGCAGTCTTCTACTCCAACACTGGGCAGTTCAAGTCAACACAGCCTTGGGCCAGTCCTCTTCCACCCTAGCCACCCCAGGAAGCCACAACTAAGGACTGACCGTCTGGGTGTCGTAGATCTCTGGATATTTGAAAGGTTGTGTTTAGGGGCTTTCAGCGCCTGGATCTTGCCATACATAGTCTGTCATTCTGCCTGCCCTCCCTCTTAGCCATTGTTAAGGTGAGATCATTTTAAGTTGATGTTCAGCTGGGAGATGCAGCCCTTGGTCACATGCTGCAGCCAGAACATTACTGTTCATCTTTCCTCGTCAGCTTTCTGCAGTTTTACTTGTATCCACCATGACCTGATACAGCCCTTCTTACCCTAGGGCCGTGGTTCTCAGCCTTCCTGATGCTGTGATCCTCTGCATAGTTCTCATGCTATGGTGACCCCAACCATAACATTTTTGTTGCTGCTTCAAAACTAATTTTGCTACGTTATGAATGTTTTCCTATGGTCTTGGGCAACCCTGTGAAAAAGTTGTTTGCCTCCCAAAGGGCTTGCAACCCACAGCTTAACAACTACTGGTCTAGAAAGACCCTGAGGTTGAAGTCAGGCACAGTGGCCTTTCTGTGATCCCAGTACTTGGATTCTCTGTCAGCCTGGGTACAGAGTGAGACCCTGTCTTTAAAAGGGCAAACTAAAAAAATAAAAAATAAAAGGGCAAACTACACAGAGAAACCCTGTCTCAGAAAATAAATAAATAAATTAATTAATTAATTAAAAATAAATAAAAGGCAAACTAATAGTAAAGAATACATAAATAAAATCCCTTGAGGTTGACAACCTGCCTCCCTAGTTCCTCCTGCCCTGGCAGCCCCTGACCCACCGTCCGGTTCCTGAGTCTCCTGCCTCAGGCTCCTGAGTACTGGGCATGTCAGGGTTGAAAGTTGTATAAGTGAGCTTGTTTCTGTGGCCACTAAAAGTGAGCTTCCTAAGCCACAGCTAACCAGGAGGAGAGTATATGACAGACCTTTGGGTGTCACTTTGGTTATTACTGCCTCAAAAGTGGTTACCCAGTGGGAGAGAGTAGCCCCTGGGTTAGGCCCCACATGCCTGTGTCCTGACGCCACTCCTACACATGGCTCCTTTTCTATCCTCATAGCTCACCTACTTCCTGGTCTCTCAGTGTCCTCTAGCCTCACTGACTGGCAGCTGGGGACTAAGACAGACAGCACCCAGTGGTTACTGACACCAGGTATGGGTAAGCACTCCTGAGGCCTGAAGAAGGTCTCCTGCAGAAGAATTGCCCACCTCAGGGAGAGGCTCCCTTAGCTTTTACCAGTGACCAAACTTGTGATCAAGTCTCCAGAGAATGTGCCTCGCCTTTGCTCTAAGGTTGTGGCGTCACTGTCGGCGGCTGTGTGGGAATCATGGGTCTCCCTTTTCTGGGAGGCTCTGTGTAGAGCGCAGAGGAGTGCCAGAACCCATCCATTTCCCTCTGCCTGAACTTCCTGGCTGGCTTTTAGTGGGAACACAGTGTGACGTCATAGTAGCATTTTGATTTTGTAAGTGTGGGAAGGTAGCCTACCGTTTCTGTCTCCCCTTAGTGAACTTTGATTCTTTGTGGTTCCCCCTTCCCCTTTTTGGTTTTTGAGACAGGGTTTCTCTGTGTATCCCTGGTTGTTCTGGAACTTGATCTGTAGACCAGGTTGGCCTCAAACTCAGATCCCTTGCTTCTGCCTCCCAACTGCTAGGATAAAAACATGTGCCAATATGCCTGCCAGTTTAAAGTTTTATTCGCTTACAGGGTCTCACTGTGTAGCTATGGTTGGCCTGGAACTAACAAAGATCCACCTGCTTCTGAAGCCTCAGGAGTGCTGGGATTAAGGGTATGTGCCACCACACCCAGCTTGAACTTTGCTTTTGTTGTTGTTGTTGTTGTTTTCTTTTTTCTTTTTCTTTTTTTTTTTTTTTTTTTTTGGGGGGGGGAGGATTGTTTCAGTTTTTCAAGACAGGGTTTCTCTGTGTAGCCTTGGCTGTCCTAGACTCTGCCTTCCATGTGCTGGGATTACACGTGTGCACCACCATACCCAACTGAACTTTGATTCTTAAAAGCATGCTGCAGCAGACAAAGAGCATTCTAGTTAATACTTTTAACTTTATTTTTTTATGATTTGTGTATGCATATACATGTTCAAGTATTCATATGCCAGGACAGGTGTGGGAGGTCTTGGAATCTCTTCAGTCCTGCCACCTTTTTGTGTTTGTGAAGGTTGAGCACAGATCTCTAGGTTTGTGCAGCAAGTGCCATCCTTCACCTGCTGCGCATCTGGCCGCCTCATTTGAGGTGATCCTCCACCCAGAAGCTATCTACTTCTGCTCTCACATAGGAGCAGGTGACTCCTGGGAAAACCAGTTTACCACTGAGTGAGTGTCAAGGTTGCCTAGTGCTCTTCCGCAAGTAGAGTGAAGATTTTTTTTTTCCTTGATTTTTCAAACATGATTTCTCTGTGTACCTTGCCTATTCTGGACTCTGTTTGTAGACCAGGCTGTCCTGGACTCAAAGCAATCCACCTGCCTCTGCCTCCCCTCCACTGCACCTGGCTGGAGTGAAGACTTACTCTCAGGTCTGTCCTCTTGACTTGTAGCAGTCCATCATAGCCACACCTTTGCTATCAGCCCCTGTCACCCCCTCCAGTGGAGTCTGTGTGACAGCACTACACAGGCCTAAGAACTAAAGCCCCCCAAAAGGGGAGAACTCCTGCCAGCAGAAACTGCAGTTTCAAAACTCATTGCTGAGAACTATTTTCTGTTTCTCTCTAAATTCTAACTGCATTTCACTCCTCAAAGGTAACAGTGGTTGCTATGAGACCCTGGCCCAGGACTGCAGCCAGGGACTGTCTGTGGCCAAGTAGTTCTACTTCACTTCCACTTAGATAAAGACCTGTCTGTGTGTCGCTTTGCCTTAGTTCTGTTCACCAACACTCCAAAAATCCCTGATCCCAAAAACCTATCCTCAACTGAACTAGTAGTCCGTGGCCAGCCCCTGTTGCCTTATCAAAAGAATGGGCCAAGGCAGGTCCTGGAGAGCAGGCCAGGCCACTGCTCCCTCTTCTTGAAAGCGAACAACAAATAAAAGCAATTTGTTTATTTTTACTTTATGTACATTGGTCTTTTGCCTGCATGTGTGAGGGAGTCCAGTCCTCTGGAACTGGAGATACAGCTGTGAGCTGCCATGTGGGTATTGGGCATTGAACCATTGCTTTTAATTACTGAGCAAGCCATCTCTCCAGCCCCGCTGTTGCCATTTTAGACTTTATGTACAGAACCCCTTGGATACAGGTTCTTTTTTGTTTGTTTTTTGTTTTTGTGGGGTGGTTTGGTTTATTTTTTTTTTTTTTTGTTTTTTGAGACAGGGTTTCTCTGTGTAGCCTTGGCTGTCCTAGACTCATTTTATAGACCAGGCTGGCCTCGAACTAACAGTGATCCGCCTGCCTCTCCTCCTGAGTGCTGGGATTAAAGACCTGCACCACCACTGCCTGGCGGTGTGGTTTTTTTTTTTTTTTTTTTTTTTTTTGTTTTTGATTTTTGGGTGTTTTTGAGACAGGGTTTTTCTGTACAGACTTGGCTGTAGGTGTTTCGAGACAGGGTTTCTCTGTGTAGCCTTGACTGTCCTAGACTCACTTTGTAGACCAGGCTGGCCTTGAACTTTCAGCGATTCCCCTGCTTCTGCTTCCCAAGTGCTGGGATTAAAGACGTGTGCCACTCCCCTCGGCTGGATTTAGATTCTTAATGTAGACCAGGCTGGCCTCAAATTCAGTGCTGAGATGACCTTGAACTTCATGTTTGATGCAGATCTGGGGATGGAACCTTACCCACTGAGCCACAGATGATTTCAGACCTTGGGTCTTCTGCCTGTTGTTTCTGCCCCTGTGTTCTCTCCTGCCTTCTCTGTGGGCACATGTCTCATTGTTGGAACGTTCACAGTGCACTGTTAAAAGTGTCTAGTTGTGGGATATGGCTTTCTTTTCTTAAATGTCACTGCAACAGCACTGTCCACTATTAAGTAAAATACATAAAAGATTTTTGTAAAATGTCAGAGCTTCTCCAGATGCCACCCAGGATCAGAAGCCTGAGAGTGGAGATAGTAGTGCTCCTCAGAAAACATGCACTTCTGAAAGTTTACAAAGGGAGCCCATCTGTGGCTCAGCAGTGTCTGCAACCTCGCTGGTTGAGGGAGCCTTCCCCGGACACAGCACCTTATGGGCACCTGTGTCCCATTTGACAGGCCATGTGCCTGTCACAATAATAATTTGTGAGATTCTACAGTAGTGGAGTCACTTCTGCCTCATTGTGCTTCTCACCCTGGGAGGGCTCAGGCGTGCACAGGCTTGTGTAGAAATATGGCCCATTACTTACTTAATGTCTCTGCTCTTTTCACTTGAGGAGCATCATTGTTGCCAGCTACCCACGTGTGCCACAGAAGCAAAGCAGCATTTACTTAGCCAAGTAACTCCTTTCCCAAGGTAGACTTTTAGACAGACAGTCTTGAGAAGGTGGACAGCATTGTGCCTGAGGCCACCTGGAAACTGCTTCCTTGCTACTTGAGGTCACTGAAGTTTGTGTTTAAAGTTTTCTCTGCGTCAGCCTGGGTGCACTCTTGCACTGGTGTGCCTCCTTAAGGACATAGCCTTGTTACTTGTGTCTTTCCCTCATCAGCCTGTTTACCATTGTTTCTCAGGATGAAGCGGAAAGGGGCTGTACTGAGTGTGGAGCTCACAGGTGGTGCCGAGATGCTTAATGTTTATAACAAGGGGCTGCAGAGAGGGCTCAGGGATGAAGCACTTGCTGCACACCCCCAATAGCCATGTGAAGGCAGCTATGGTGCCAGGGGGAGGGGGTCAGGCAGGTGGATCCTGGGAGCTAGCTGGCCAGCCAGTCTTGCCACTATGAGCACCAGGTTCAGTGGGAAACCAACAGAGAAGAAAAACTGTCAACAACTCTTTGTTTGGCCTGCCCAGCTCACAGGCATGCACACAGAGCCAGTTCTTCCTGGCCAGTCAGAGACAGGAAGAGGCTCCCTTGTCACTTGCAGAGGTCTTAATCTATTTCATGGTTACTGGCCCCTGTGGAAGTCAGATAAAAGCAGCCCCAGAAAACACAGTAGCAGTCAGATGTCTTTAGCGGCTAAAGAGACATCCCCAACCCCAACTGATGCCCATCGCCTTGGATTGAAAGACTGAAGTCCCTCGAGAGTCTGCTTGTACTTAGTTTCTGTCTTGTCCCCATGGTCTGTATTCCCCAGGTGGCATGACTTGTACTGAGAGTCCCCTACCACTCGGTGTCAGTAACTTCTTGTATCAGGTCTTACTATATCAGCTCGAGCTCCTATGTCTACACTAGGCTACCTAAGATGGGGTTTCCTGTGATTCAAAACAAACAAGATCCAGCCTCTTTGGGATATAGTGGAATCTCTTTACGGCCTGTAAATCTATTTAAAGCATTCAGCTGAGTGATGTGTGGTACACGTGCTAGGTTGAGCAGCCGACCAGCCTGAGATTCTCAGATGTATCATCTCTTAAAGCGGGTGTCCACTGGCAGTCACTCCCCATTCCCTCCCACCACCCAGCCAGCCGCTCATCTCCTCTCTGCATCCATAGATTTGCTGTCTGGGCTTTGCAGATATATGCAATGGAGCACAGCTGCCTTTGTCATGTGTGCAGTGTTTTTACAGCTTGTCTCTGCACGCCCATGTGTTAGGCCTTCCTTTGTATTATTGCTATACTGTCCAGCTTTCCTGTTAGGTTCATCTACTCATCTGTGCACACGTGAGCTGTTTGCACTTCTTGGCTAGTGTGAATAGTGCTGTTCTACACATTGATGTGCACGCGCTGGTGTGGAGATGTAGGAGTCCTAGAGCTCACTGTGTAAGCCGTGCTGGCCAACTCACACCCGCTGAGGTTAAAGATGTGTACCACCATGCCCAGCCAAGAGAGATTTTCCAACAGTGATTTTTCTTCCTGTTACTATATGTCCTTTCTTTTCCACCTGGCTGGTCTGTAATTCAGAGATCTGCCTGCTTCTTCTGCCTATGCTAGGATAAAAGTGCACATCTCACACACACACACACACACACACACACACACACCTGCTGCCTATCCAGAACTTTTCTGATCCTGGTTTGGTGAGGGGGGGTGTTTGGTTGCTTTCTTTTCTTTTTCTTTTTGGTTTTTCGAGACAAGGTTTCTCTGTGTAGCCTTGGCTGCCCTGGACTCGCTTTGTAGACCAGGCTGGCCTCGAACTCACAGCCATCCGCCTGCCTCTGCCTCCCAAGTGCTGGTATTTTGGCGTGCACCACCACTGCCTGGCCATTGTGTGTGTGTGTGTGTGTGTGAGAGAGAGAGAGAGAGACAGGGTTTCTCTGTGTAGCCTTGGCTGTCTTGGACTGGCTGTGTAAACCAGGCTGGTATGGAACTCACAGAAGATCCTCCTTCTGCCTCCCCAAGTGCTGGGGTTATGGGTGAATGCCACCACACCCAGTGCTGCTTTCTTTAAAAAAACAAAACAAACAAGCCGGACGTGGTGGCGCACGCCTTTAATCCCAGCACTTGGGAGACAGAGGCAGGCGAATTGCTGTGAGTTCGAGGCCAGCCTGGTCTACCAAGCGAGTCCAGGACAGCCAAGGCTACACAGAGAAACCCTGTCTCAAAAATACAAACAAACAAACAAACAACAACAACAACAAAAAATACAGTTTCACTGTGTAGTTATGACTAGCGTCAAACTTGTTGGTGTCTGCCTACCTCAGCCTCCAAAGTACCTACTAGTTGTGAGCACCACTCCAAGTCCACACTGTGTTCTGTATTTGTTTTTGGTTTTGGCCTCTATAGCATTGGTGTAATTTTGTTCCAGTTGACTGGGTCTGATCTCCTGGCTGTGATGCCCTGGGCCCTGCTACTGTCTCTGTTCTAACGTGCTGCGCTTGCACTTAGGAAACATCCCGCTTCTGCCCTGCCCTCAAAGCCAGTGATGACCCATGCTCCAAAGCAGGTTTGGTGCTCACAGCAAGGAGCGCCCAGCTCCTCCCCAAGATGACTTTCTGCCTACTGGCTTCTGGACCTGGCTGGGATTTTCCCTCCTGTTCAGTAAGAAGTGGTGAGGTTTCCCACAGATTAAACTTATTTTTCTTGGATTTCGTTGCTCCTGACATTATTAAATGGCACAGTCCTGGCCCTTCGGTGAGCCTTTGTCTGCTAAAGTGCAGGTTGGGTGAGCACACAAGGGTTGCTGTTACTGCAGCGCCAGCCCGCACAGCCTCTGCTTCAGCACAAGGAGTATGCGCAGGTCCTTCCCGCTCCCTCTCCTTCCTTTCCCTGTGAGTCCTCACTAGCAATGTGTGCAGACAAGGGTTCCCCACCATTCTGCCTGTGGAGCTGGGGACAGCTCCTCAGATTCAGAATCTGTGAAGGGCGACACACATCTGCATGTAGAAAGTATTAAGACTATCTTACCCATGGTTCAAGTTAAAGGGCCAGTGGATTTATGCAGCGTGTTCTGAACAGATCAGTTTACATTATGGAGATGACCAAGTTGCTGGTAAAGTATTTGCCTTCCAACCCTGGGAACCTGAATTCTAATCCCCAGAACACAGGGAAAGGACCTGTATCCCCAAGCTGGAGGATTTGAGGTGACCAGAACTTGAAACTGTTCTCTGACCTCCCCATGCATGCCATGAATACATGTGTCGCTGCACACATGCATGCATGCATGCATACACAATCAGCTTTATGCAGGCTGTGCTTTCCCATAGTGTGCCCAAAACTGTAATCCAGTCAGTCCTTTCTGCATCTTTAAGGATATTGGGGACAGGTTCTACACAGGCAGCTAGTCCTGGCCGGCTGCCTTGAACTCACTGTGTATACCAGTGTGCCCTCAAATTTACAGAGATCCTCCTGTTTCCGGTGCCACTACAGGTGGCATTTTAAAAACATGTGTGTGTTGGGAGGGTGGGGTTCATGTAATGACTAGCTTGACAGTCTGGTTAACAGTCCAGTTAGCTAGTGAGCTGCAGCCCGGCACACTACCATGCCTGCTTTGTACATGGCTGCTGGGGATCAGCTTCTCATGCTTTGGGAGCAAGCATTTCATTTTAACAATTTATATTTACTGTTTTAAATTAAGGATGTGTTTGCATTCACAGGAATGTAGGTGCCCTCAGGTCAGAGGAGGGCATCAGATCCCCTGGAGCAGTTTGTTAGCCACCTGGTGTATGCTGGGAACTAAACTCTACAAGAGGCTTTTCACTGTTCAGATACCTCTCCAGCCCAGGCTCCTCCTTTCCCCCCCTTCCCTAAAAAAGACCAGTCTCACTATGTGGCCTTGGCTAGCCAGGCTAGCCTCAAAGTCACAAGAGATTCAACCTGCCTATGCCTTCTGGATGCGGAGATTAAAGGCATGTGTCCCACACCTAGTAACTGTTAACTGATCCTCTTTCTACATCCTGAGTGATGTGATTATGTACACCTTGCCCAGTTAGTGTTACTGGAAGTCGGCCCAGTGTTTTGTGCATGCTTTTCACCACCCGAGCACATGCTGGTGCTAGTCTTTATTTGTGATCTGGAGGCTGGCTCCCAAGGCCTTTCTAGTGCTAACTACTCCCCCCACTCCCAGCCAAAGGCCCAGACCTTGAATCTGATTTTCCCAGCACTGGCTCTACCATCATCATCCCCACTACCTCCCAAGGCTCCTGGCCCTTACAGGGAAAACAGTCAGGGCAGCTTTGTCCACACACAGCTTTGCTGCTTAGACCAAGTCTCTGGGGATAGTCTTGTACCACCAGAGCCAGGTTCCATGAAATCTAGGAGAGTGTTTTCTGAAAGGAAAAAAAAAAAGTTTTCATTAAAGGGCCATGGGAATTCAGAAAGTGGCTTCTCTGTGTAGCCCTGGCTGTCCTAGAACTTTTTCTTTAGATAGAACTCAGAGGTCTGCCTACCCCTGCTTCTGAGTACTGGGATTAAAAGCACGCAACAACCACTCCAGTCTTTATGATGTTTTTGCCATCACATTAGTACCTGAAGAGCCTGTTTGCTTGTCAGAGTACACCTGGGCCGCAGCTGTGCTGAGTCAGCCACAGCCCTTCACTGAGCCCAGCTGGGAACTGGGACATTGTTCTTTAGAGCCTGCTGCCCACCAGGGACAAGTGCATGGCATGCACCTGGGCCTTCAGATGTTCACAAGGCAATGGTTTTGTGAGGGAAAAAAACTTGGGAGGAGGGTCCCATCCCAGGCTGCCCAGTGAAGAACCAGTGCAATGGTATAGCCTATGGGGCCAGTCCCGGAGGCCGCCTCACAGCCCTGCTGATGCCCTTCCTGCCTGCCAGGTTTCTGGTCATGACAAATGTCCTTGTGATTTCTTTGGGGGGGGGCAGTTGGGAGGGTTTTTTTGGGGAGAGGTTTCCTTTGGTTTTTCAAGACAGGGTTTCTCTGTGTAGCTTTGGCTGTCCTGTAGCTTTGTAGACCAGGCTGGCCTCGAACTCACAGTGATCCACCTGCCTCTGCCTCCTGAGTGCTGGGATTAAAGGCGTGCGCCACCACCATCAGGCTCCTTGTGATTTCGTGAGGGAGGATCTTCCGCACTTTAGAGTGTTGACATTCTGGGTCTTGTTTGGCTATGTCTTGAATGCTTGTCATGTACAAGTCTCTGACACCTCTAAGAGCCAGTAGTGCCATTTGTACCTTTTATTGCAAGGCACATTTCCCGCCTCCTACCCTCTGGCCTGCTCCCCAGTGGTGGCAGCTTGCTGGCACTTGTGGAAAAGAGGCGAATGTGATTTGTGTCATGTGGCTAACAGCACCTGTAAAGGGTTTAGGACCCTGCCTGTTGTGAATAAAGGCACATTCTCACGCTTTGACCAAATGGGTGTGTCTGGTTCTAGCTTATGTCCAGTGTGCTAAGCTACATTTTGTCTAGTATGCTAATATACATTTGAGGTCTGGCCTTTCAGGTCAGGCAGACATGATGAAACCATGTACTTGCCCCCTTGATTTACATGGGGTTGTGTCCTGATGCACTCAGCTTGTGGAGTGCTGCAGTAGGCAGGGGCCAGCTAAGCTGTGGTTCACTGCCCAGTGCCACAACAGCTGTGATTTGGCCCTTACCCTGCACCCCTTGCAGCTTCTCATTCTTTGACCGTATTGGAATCAGTGACGTGGCTCAGGGTAAAGGCACTTGCCACAGACCTGACATGGTAGAAGGAAAGAACAGACTTCCACAAGTTTCCCCTGACCCCCACCCTTGCCGTGGTGCACTGTGTGTATACATAACAACAGACTGTAGCGCCTGTGCTTTGAAGCCCAGCCAACAGCAGAGTGCATTTAGAAGTGTACTTTCTTTTCTTTCTTTCTTTTTTTTTTTTTTTAATATATTTTATTTAACTTTAATCTATGTACATTGGTGTGAGGGTGTCAGATCTTGGAGTTACAGACAATTGTGAGTTGCCATGTGGGTGCTGGGAATTGAACCCGGGTCCTTCGGAAGAGCAGGCAGTGCTCTTAACCACTGAGCCATCTCTCCAGCCCCGAAGTGTACTTTCTTGACACTGCTTTACCATCTAAGCTTGCACATAGGGTGTGATCTGTATTTATAATGACAGCAACCATGGCTCCAGTTATGACACTCTTCCACCCCCCTGCTGTCCTGTGACTCTCAAGAGACAGATCAGCCCACTTGTCCCTTATAGTGTTCTGTGTCCTGCGCCTGTTAGAAATGCCCACTTGTGTCTGTGGGCAGATTGGGTACCTTGACTTGGATGTATATATCCATGCATGTGTTTTTCTTCTGGTTCCAGCTGACACCGAAGATGTCTGCATTGTGGAGAGATTGTTCTCAAGCAGCTTGGTGGCCATTGTCAGCCTCAAAGCTCCCAGGAAGCTGAAGGTTTGCCACTTTAAGAAGGGAACAGAGATATGCAACTACAGCTACTCCAACACAATACTGGCTGTGAAGCTGAACAGGCAGGTGAGTGGCAGGCACCCTGTGCTGCAAGCAGCTCAGCTTACCCCTTACATGTACATACTGGATCCATCCCAGGCACAGCATAAAATTGCCTGTAATGGGCCACATCTGTAGCCTGAGCACTGAGAGGTGCTCAGCATTGAGAGGCAACGGTGACCAGAAGTATGAGAGCAAGGCTGGGGAGGGCTCAATGTGTTAACATAAGTACAAAGATCTGAGTCTGGACCCCCAGTAGCTGCATAAAAAGCCAGCCTGGCCATGTGTATCTCGAACCTTGTTATTTTGGCGCAGAGGCAGAAGGATTGTGGCTTACTGGCCTGCCTTAGCTCTGGGTTCAGTAAGAGACCCTACCTCAAGGGAATAAAGCAAAGGATAATTGAGCAGGGTGGATGATACCTCTGGCTTCGAACCACAACTTGTTTCTCACAGATGCATACACCCAAGCAAAACCAAGTGTGACCTGCCTGTCATTCAGTGTCCCTCCCATGTCCCACACTGAGCCATTACCTCCCCGTCCCTTCACCATCATCTCTACTTCCCTGTGCAGGTCTTTGTGGATTTTTGAGACACGGTCTCTGTGTAGCCTGGCTGTCCTGGAACTTGCTCTATAGACTAGGCTATCCTCAATTCACAGTGACCCACCTGCTTCTGCCTCTGTAGTGCTGGGATTGAGGTGTGCAACACCACTGCCTGACTCCTGTACTGAGTTGTTACTGTGATGTGTATTTTTCCCTAAACAAAACAAACCCACAGGGCACAACTTTGTACAGAGCCTTTGATGTGTTTCCTGACAGGCCTGGCCTCAGATAGCCACTGCAGAAGCACCTCCAGCATTTTCTGTGTGCAGCAGTGTGCACATTCTGCCGAGAAAGGTGCCTCAGGAACAGGCTGTAGCATCTCCCTTACTTCGAGAGCTAGATTTCAGCTAACTGTGCATGTGTCTCCTGGCTGCCTGGTTACCTGGGAATCGGCCCCATCATCCAGCTCAGCTGGAGGGTGTGCGACATACTGGCTTGAACTTCTTTCAAGTTGAAGACATAACATACATGTTCCTATACAGCTGACATGGAATACGTGTGCCAGGCCCCTCACTGGCACCAACCTCACTGCATCCCTAGGAGCCTGTCTTGAAGTAAATAAGAGTGAGTGGAGCCCTGCAGAGAGAAGACTGAGTTCAGTCCCAGCACCCACAGCAGGCGGCTCACAGCTGTAACTCTAGCTCCAGGGGATCCAATGCTCTTCCAACCTCCTCAGGAACTAGGCACACACAGCACACAAGGCATACATGAATTCAGTCGTGAGAATTCATAGTACCCTTGGCTATGCTGTTATGGGAGCTGATGCTGATGGCTTTGGAGCCTTATTGGCAGTGGAAAGGCAGCTGCACACACTGTGCTGTATGTTGGCCTGCGTGGGGTCTTAGGACTGGAGAGGGTCTTAGTCCAGGAGTCAGCTCCATTGGAACACGGAACATGCTGCCTCAGATGCGTCTTCATGCATGGTGGCCTTTGTTCTTGCTCTCTAGAGGCTCATCGTGTGTCTGGAAGAGTCGCTCTATATACACAACATCCGGGACATGAAGGTACTACATACCATCCGAGAGACACCCCCAAACCCTGCAGGTAAGTCACTGCTAAGAAGACCCTGAGCTGGCGAGGTGGCTCAGCATGTTAAGGCATTTACCGCTGAGCCTGACTACCTCAGTTTGATTCCTAGCATCCATGTTGTGGAAGGCGAAAACTGACTGCTACAGCTTGTCCTCTAACCTTACCACCTGCACCATGGCATGCACCTGACCAGACAGACACACACACCAAAAGTAAATAAATAAGTAAAAAACAATTTAAAGGAAGATCCTGGTGGGTTTTTTGAGGCGTGGGGAGTTAAGGATAACTGTGGGCCAATGAGATGGCTCGGCAAGTAAATGGGTACTTACTGCCAAGCCTGATGACCTGGCTGCCACTCCTAGAGCACACATGGTGGAAAGAGAACCAAGTCCTTCAAGTTGTCCTCTCATTAACACACACCTTGGCAAACAAGCATGCACACTAAATAAATAAATGTAATAAAGGTGCGAGTTTCCTCTCTGGTCTGAGAGTTGGGTATAAAATGTGGTGGGTGTAAACTGAGCGACCATCCGTCCTTGCTGGTCTTTCATCTCTGAATGCCACTGGCGTCACTTGGGTGGACAGCTTAAGAGAGAGAGTGCAGAGAAACTTCACCTGCTACTTTTTATTGCCTTTGTTCTAGAAATGTTAGGTCCACTCTCACACTAAAAGGGATCCTTCTAGACTCAGTGTGCGTTCAGTTGTCGTGTGTCTCCACAGGCTTGTGTGCGCTGTCAATCAACAATGACAACTGCTACTTGGCATATCCAGGGAGCGCAACCATTGGAGAGGTGCAGGTCTTCGACACCATTAACCTGGTGAGGTCCTTGCGTGGCTCTGTAAGATGTTTTGCTGGGAAGGCGTGCAGCAGCATGGCTTCCCTGGTGCTCTCCTCAGGTGCAGAGCAGGTCTGGCTAAGCTGCCTGTGTCTTCCCAGTGCTCACACAGTGCTGAGCTCCAGGGGGTGCCTGTTGGCAGTTCTGCTTGTTGTAGTCTGAGCAGTGTTGCATAGGCTTCCAGCCATGTGCCTCCACTGCTCACATTGACCTTAGTGATGGAGTCACACCTCATGGCCCAGTGGGGACAAGGCTCTGTGACAGTCATGTTTTCTCTGTCTCCCTTTTTCAGAGAGCTGCAAACATGATCCCAGCTCATGACAGTCCCTTAGCAGCCCTGGCGTTTGATGCAAGTGGGACCAAGCTTGCCACTGCTTCTGAGAAGGTGTGTCTGCTGCCAGCCCGGCTCATTCTTTTTACACAGTCCAAGTTAATAAGCAGGGTTTATGTTCCGCATTGCACAGAGAGGCAAAGAGAGCCCACTGTGATCAACTGCCAGTGCTAGCTTTCCACCTTTGAGATTGCCCTAGGGCAGCAAACGGGTTAGTTAGTGGTTATCTGGCTCTGCCACTTGGAGCCTATGGCTGAGAAAAGCTGTTCATGTGGTAGTCAGGGGAAGGGGGGGGTGGTACTAGCGTCCTACATTCCCTTTACAAGCTCACTTCAAAGACTGGACTGCCTTCTCTAGGCCTCACCTCTGGATGGTTCCACCACCGTCTATTAGTGCAACAAACAGGCTGGGGGCCTTGAAACTATAGCAGTGTGCCATCATTTGACACATGTGGGGACCTGTGAAATGGATCAGCAAGTGTATGTGTATGTGTTCATGTATGCAGGTGTGTGTAGACACGTGCAGAGGCCAGAAGGTGACATATGACCTAAGTTTGATTCCTGAGACATGTAGGAGAGAAGTGATTCCTGTAGGCTGTCTTCTGGCCTCCACATGTGCTTGTGGTGCATGCACCCACAAACCCACACAGACAGACACACACATACACACACACACACACACAAATAGAATTAGTAAAAGAGAGAAAAGCAAATGCTTGTTTGTGGCATAAAATTGGAAAACATCAGGCATGGCTGTGACTCCAGAAGCAAGTGAAGGGGCAGGGCATGGTAGCACACGCCTTTAGTCCCAGCACTCAGGAAGCAGAGGCAGGTGGATCACTGTGAGTTCAAGACCAACCTTGTCTACAAAGTGAGTTTAGGACAGCCAAGGCTACACAGAGAAACCCTGTCTTGAAACACGCCTGCTCCCCCCCCCCAAAAAAAAAAAGCAGCAGCAGCAGGTGAGTCTCAAAATTCAGAGCCAGCCAGGGACATAGTGGGGCATTGTCTCTCAAAAACAATAACCCCAAAAAAAAAAAAAAAAAAAAAAAATCACTTTAATGGCTATAATTTTGGGTTTGGGTTTGGGTTTTTGTTTTGTTTGAAAAGAGTTTCTCTGTGTAGCCTTGGCTGTCCTGGAACTCACTCCAAAGAGCAAGTTGGCCTCAGACTCATAGATCCACTGCCTCTGCCTCCTGCTGAAATATTTTTAAACATCACTATTTTGAGACACTAATGTTGTCTCTTACATGTTGTATAACAGGTAATGGCGTGTTGAAGTCACGTGTAAGCCCCCAAGTTTATGTCTCTGTGGGTTAGATTGCAGTGCTTTAGGGTCTTCACATTTGGCTTCCAGGCTGCTTTGTCTGGATGAGTAGGGCTGCCTGTAAGCAGTGCCGAGGTGGTGAGCAAGAGCAGAGCAGACATTCAGGTCTGCAGCAGCAGGGATGTGTGCCACCCCAGAACTGGAGCTCAGAGAGACCAGAGCTTGCCCTGCGGCCTAAGCCATATTGCCCCTGGAAACAGGCTGCATGGCTTGTTCATGTAGAGAGTGACAAAAAAAAAGGAGGGAAGCCAATATTTTTGCTCAGCTAAAATTCTGTTTCTCTATCCCTTTTCCTTTCTCTGACCTAGGGGACGGTGATTCGGGTGTTTTCTATTCCAGAGGGACAGAAGCTATTTGAGTTCCGGAGAGGAGTGAAGAGGTAACATGCACACACTTGTTCCCAAGCTGGCTCCAGAGGGCCCTTCTGGGTCTCAGTTTCTGTTGCCCTGTGGCTAAGCCAGGGCAGGCTTGGAGGGTAGGCCAAGCACTGCTGTGGAAGCTGCCTGGCTAAGTAGAGGGAGCCCAGCGCCAGGACAGCAGCCTCACCTGCTGTGCTGCTCCCCCTCTGTGGCCTGCATCCTGTTCATGTGCCCAGTAGCCCCTCCCTGTTTCTTGTTGGGATGTCCTGGGAAATAGAAAAGACATGTCTTGGTGTCCCCTTTCCAAAGTCAAGAGCCAGGCGTGATGGCCACACTGTAACCCTAGCCCTAGGGAGACTGAGGAGGACCATCTTGCAGTCTTGCCCAGCCTGGGCTGAGTAGTAAGGCTCCTATCTCAAAACACTTGAAGAAAAACTCAGCTCAGACGCTGTCGTCTCCTTTGGGGACTGCATGTCCAGTCTTGGTCATATCGCCGCTCCTGACAATTCATTCTCCTGTGCTCCTCTTGGTTTCCTGCATTTGCCAGGAGCCTCTCTGCACACACACACCCCCCCCTTGTGCTCCACATCCTTTCTCATGCTGTCTGTCTGTTTGTGCTGCTGAGTCGAGTCTTGGTGTGGACACGGGGCCCAGCCTTCCTGAGGTAGATCTGGCACTTAGACTACAGTCCAGAGTGTGCCGCCTGCTATATACACTCCATCAGTGTGGGGTCGATGGAAACATGCTGGAAGTCCTAACATACCTTGAAGGATTCGGAAAATCCTTCAAGTGTTTATTAAGGCTGTAGACTGCTTAGTGACCTTGGAGACGTGTGCTGGGGGATTGCCCTAAAACCCCACCAGGCTGCTACCTGACCTGCCTGTTCAGACACCACAGCTCCTTCCTAATCCACCTAAAGCTGGTCCCATACAGTTACAGTTTCCACACAGCCACACAGTGTCGGTTCCTTGGAATGGAAGGGAAATAAGCCTTCACTGATTGTTGTCTCCTGAAGTTTACTGTATCATGTCAGGAGTTCCTTGAGTTTTTGTTGGTTTGCGGACTTTCTGTGGGGAACAGTTTGAGTTTTCTCTTCTTGATCCTAGAGGCTTGTCTCCTCCTCGTTGCCGTCATCAGTGTTGGGGTTTTGCTACTTAACTGATTGATAGGGCTAACGCATTGGCTGTCTGTGTCCTGATAAGCTGCAGCCATCCACATTTCAGAGCCCACAGTCATCTGAGGGAGCCTCAATTGAGGAAGTAACCCGTCAGAGTGACTGGCTGCTGTACCCATGAGAGATTGATGTGGGAAGGCTCTTCCTCTGAGGGTGGCAATATCCCTAAGCACGTGGGCCTGGCTGGATAGGAGAGCTGTCCGAGCAGGAGACAGTGACCAGGTGGGAGAGCAAGCCAGGAAATAGTATTTGCCCATGGTTTTGGCCTTCGTTCTCTTGGAGCTTGAGTTTCTATCCTAAGCTCCTAAAATGATGGACTGTGATCTGGCATACTAAGGCCAGCCAGGGTTACACAGTAAGATCCTGTCTCAGCAAACAAACAAAAGAATTGCTCTCACCTGGTTTTATTACAAGTTGGTTCCTCTGTCTAAAAGAGGTGGCCAAGGAGAACAGAAAGACTTCTGTAGAGCCAAGTGTGTCTCTAACAAGTGTTTCTTCTGTGGCCACAGTTAGAAGTCCCTGGGACAGCACTGCTGTGCTCTCCCACCCTACCCCGCAGCTGCTGCCAGTGTGTTCTGTGGTGGGGGGCTGGGCCTCTCTCACACCCCTGCTCCTCAGGTGTGTGAGCATCTGCTCCCTGGCCTTCAGCATGGATGGCATGTTCCTCTCCTCGTCCAGCAACACTGAAACTGTGCACATCTTCAAACTTGAGGCCGTGAGGGAAAAGTAAGTTGCAAGTCTTCCTTTTCTTTTTTGTTTTGTTTAAAGACAGGATTTCTCTCTGGCCCTAGCTGTCCTGGAACTGCTTGGAGAGCTGCCTACCGAGCTAAGGACCGGCTTTTCTTAGATGGCTTGTTGGGCATGAAGGCACTGAGGATCAAACACAGTCTCAGGAAGGAGGGTTGCAGGATACGTTCCCACTGAGCTAGCTGGGCTCTGCTTTTAAGGGTTGGTAAGATGGCTCGATGGGTATAGGTGCCAAGCCTGACAGCCTTCCCCAGGGAGCCATGTGGTAGAAGGAGAGCACACCACACAAGACGATTTTAAATTAATCTAAAAATAAAAACATACATGAAATTGTAAACTGTCCACACTCACCAGAAAAGCATGGCTCAGAGCCACCCTGCTATGCAGCACCATTTCTGAGTGCCAACCCAGGTCTGGCTATAGGGTGGGCTGGACACCACCCACCAAGTCCAGCTTCACCATGAGACCTGTTCTCAGGCTATTTGATGCCCTGGGGTGCTGAGGCATGAGAACAAGTGTTAGAGCCCCAAGGTGTCTCCTGGTCAGTGCCTGTGTGTCCCCACTCCACACCCTTTGTACCAGGGCAGCTGGGATCAGCCAGCTGAATATCACAGCTCTGACAGGTCAGCAAGGAGCTAAGTGCTGTTGCTGCGACAGATGCATGGTACAGAAACTTGTTGTATTTTCCCTCGGCACATTCAAAACTATCCCAGTGGGGCCAGTATTGACAACAGGAGCCTGTGTCCCTTCATCATTGGTCTCCACATAGTGAGGAGCACACATGCTGAGGAAGCATGTGATGGGAGTTAGGGAAGCTGGTGACCTGTGTGCTGAGGTGTGGGAGCTGCTGCTGCCCCAGAACACTCCTGATGCTATGCTGTCATGGCCTCAGCTGTCGAACAGGGAGAAAACAGGACTCTCTGTGCTTTCCATGGCCAAGGTTTGCCAAGTGTGGAGGGTTGGTAGGCTGGCTCTGTAGTTCTAGGTGAGAACCCAGCCTCACCTGCGTGATGGGGCTTCCTTTCAGACCTCCAGAAGAGCCCACCACCTGGACTGGCTACTTTGGGAAGGTGCTTATGGCATCTACCAGCTACCTGCCCTCACAAGTGACAGAAATGTTCAGCCAGGGCAGGGCCTTTGCAACCGTCCGGCTGCCTTTCTGTGGCCACAAAAACATCTGCTCAATCGCCACGTGAGTACACGCTGAGTGTGTGTGTGTGTGTCCAGCCTGTCCAAACCTGTCTTCCGGCAAGTCCTGCCTAGAGCAGAAAGACTCACAGGCCCGGAACCTAGGTGTCTTGGCATTCTCACCACAGAATCTTCTTTGCATTTTGCAGGGTGTTTGTGTTAAAGGAAGACATTAAGACAGACAATAGGAAGTTGACACTATTTAGTGGCAGTGCCCAGGAGCACATAGGTCCTGTTTGTGCAGTGGGGATTTTTGGCCATGGAGCACAGGAAAGCTTTTCTGTAAGATGAGTGACAGCACAGCTCTGACTCAGGAAATTGTTTTACAACTTGAATAGCTAAAAAGCCTGTAGTTTTAGTGTTCTGCTAAAGTGAGCACAAGCAAGTTTGAAAGTTTGGACAGGCCCATCCTCAGGCTGGGAGGGGCTCAGTGGGCAACAGCTCTGTCCTCAGCACCCATGGCTGCTCAGGTGTGGCCATATGCTGTTCCCAGCACAGGGGGAGGCAGAGGAAAGTGGGTCACTGGGAGTTACTGGCCACCAGCCTACATGCAGATTCAGTGAACTAAAGCCCAGAGTGGTAGAGCAGGGCCTCATACCCTCTGGCTTCCACATGGGCACACATAGATGAGTGCACATATATGCGCACACAGGACAGAAATGCCCACCTTAGTGACCAAGAAGCGGACAGCTACCCTGCTCACTACGTGCTCACACCTAGGCCATCCCTGGCCTTGCCAGCTTCATTCTGAGGAGCCCAGGTACTGTCTTCACCTACTGTGCTGGCTGGTGGGTCTCCTCCTAGCTCAGCTGACATGTAGGTTTAGTCGCATGTCTTTTGTGAGGAAGAGCCCTCCTGAAATACAAAGCATCCCTGCTTTCCTTCAGGATTCAGAAGATCCCACGACTGCTGGTGGGAGCATCAGATGGCTATTTGTACATGTACAATCTGGACCCCCAGGAAGGCGGCGAGTGTGCCCTGATGCGTCAGCACAGGTGAGGCTGTTCTGCTTGTGGTCTGGAGCAGTGGGCACTGTGGTAGGTCTGTGCATTCATCCCCTTAAGGCCAATGTGTTGGCCTGTGCTGTTGGCAAGCATTGTCTCCCCGTTGAAATTCATTTTTCTGCTGCTGAGACTCTTTTACTTACTTTGCTGGCCACCTATTATTCAGTGCCAAGAAAGGGAGGTACTTGAGACTGTGATGGTGACCATTAGGTGGGCTCCCCCAGGCCCCTGCTGAAGGTGAGGTTCTGGGTTTACAGTAAGGTTCCCTCTCAGGACCTTGCCTCAGGATGTGAGTTGGGAATTTTCAGTTGGTGATTGGGACCTGTGGGACTTAATCAGACTTCCTGTGCCACCGTCACTGGGAGATTTCAGGGGCAGATTCTTGGTGTTGGGAGTTTTGTGTCAGGTGGGAGCAGGCTTCTATGGTGCACTCTCCTTGGCCAGCGTCTCAGGCCCCAGGCCATGCTATACCTCTGTCTATCTGTCCTGCAACAACTTACTTTGTTTCAATGGAGTCTTGCTCTGTTGCCAAGGCTGGCCTCAAACTACAGGGAACTCTTCTGCCTCAATCTCCCAAGTGCTACAGTTTTGAGAGTGGACCGTACCCTGGCTTGAAGCAGTGAGTCTGACCTTGCTGTTCATTTGCTGTCTCCAGGCTTGACGGCAGTATGGAGACGACTAGTGAAATTGTAGACTCTGCTTCTCATGACTGCCCCTTAGCAACACAGGCGTATGGCACAGCAGCTGCCAAAGGTGCCTATGCACCCTCGTCCCCAACAAGACTTGGTAAGGGGCAGGACGCCAACTTAGAAGGTAATTGAGCAACAGCCCCCGGGGTCCTTTCATACCATGCTGTCACCAGAGTTGCCACCTTCCACTGAATGGAACTTCCTTCCCAGGCTTGTGAATGTGAATTTATATTCTTTGTTTGTGGGGAAAGGCAGCCATTGTGGCCAGTTACTCAGGCTGTGTGTGTCCCCACTCAGCCTGCTCCCTCCTTCTGTGTTGATAGCCAGGATCACTCGGGAATGGCCCTCTCCACTGTGTGGCTGACTTTCCCAAAACTCAAGGGGTTTGCTTGCAAGAAAATTGCACTAGCCCCCGTGTTGTGGAGCATCCCTTCCACCTTAGCACATGACCTGTGTCTCCAGCTCGAGTCCCTTAAAGTCTTCTTGGTCACTCATAAGAGTGCAGCCTGTGCATTCAGTTACCACTGTTTACTGTTCAGGGCTTGTTTGTGCTGTACTCTTGCATGCTCGGAAATGGGTGACATCATTTGGCTCTGCCTGAGGCTATAGGCCTTGGTCTATGACCAGTTTGGGAAGGTCTTAGTGTGGCCACAGCTCATAACCGAGTGCCATATCCTGACACAGCTTGTCAGTGGTGCCGCAGGATCAGTAACTGGTCCCAGCTCTCTGAGGATGCCACTCTTATCTTTTTGTAGCCTACACAGATGACCTGGGTGCCGTAGGTGGCGCATGCCTTGAGGATGAAGCCAGTGCCCTGCGCCTGGATGAAGACAGTGAACATCCTCCCATGATTCTCCGGACTGACTGATCCTGACCTGTGAACTCTGGCCCAGGAGCAGACAACACTGGCCTGGCAGAGGACTCGTGCATTGCTGCTATGAACTTTGACCTGAATTGAAGGAGAGGATGGCAGAGACTTTAAAGCAAAGAGATTGTAGTTATAGTCTATCCATACTGTTGAGAAAATATACTGTTTTCACTTCAGTGACTTTAATCCTGCTTATGAATTTTAGCTTTTTATTTTCTCTCACCCTTTATTTTTTTTTAATTTTTTTTTTTTTTTTTTCTTTTTGCCAAAATTAACTGGTGAAATCTGTGGAGTCTCCTTGCTTTGCATGTGTGATGTGCCAAGCCAGTATAGGAGATCAAGTGGAGTGTCCACTCCATAGTGAACCACAGTTGTCAGGTCTCATGCCAGGGCACGCATGAAGAGTGTTGTGCGTGCAGTGATTCTGCAGGGACAAGGCCCCTGTCAGGAGTCCTCTTGCCCCACTGCCTCATCTGGACCATTTTCCCTCTGATTTATTAAACTTTCCAGATTGGATCATTCTGGGACTAACTTCCGCCGTGGGGGACCATTGTTTTGGGTCTTATTCTCCATGGAGATCTTGAGAGGGAAAGAGGCAGTTTCTGCTCTCTATGCCTTCTCTTCTGGCAGATGAACTTAGCCGTGTGCCAGGGGCAGCCTGGAGCCAAGGAAAGTGATTTCATCTGTGACATTAAGTGCTCTGTCCCCTATCATCCCCACCCGATAACTGTGACTTGGTGTTTTCTGTTTTTGTTTTTAAAGGAGAGTCTGTATCTACTGCTATCCCCCCAAAAGCACAATGTGTAAGATGCTGCGTCAGGAGTCAGTCCCTGCTGACCTGGAGCTGTACTGTCTGCCAGAGGCTTTCCTCCCTTTTCCAGAGGTAGCACCAACAGGTAGAGAGGCCCCAGGAAGGTGGCAGTAGACCTCCCCCCCACCCCCCACCCCAGGGTAATGTGTCTTTTCTAGTTCGGTGCAGGAAAGTGACATCAGATGTCAGTGCTGCCCTCACTCCTGATTGCTTTTGCTTGTTTGGTGTGACACTACAGCCCAGGCTGCCCTGGATCTATCTCACTGTATAGCCCAGGTTGGTCTCGAACTTAAAGCAGTTCCCCCCCTGCCTCAACTTTCTGAGAGCTCCGTTCTCAGCTCTACAGAATGAAAAGGTCAGGGCCTCAAGTCTGCATTCTAAACAGCCGAGCAGTGGAACCCAAGGGTGTGCACTGTTGCTTCTGCATAATGTGGCTTTAGAGCGGGGATAAGGAGGACAATGTTGGGGTACCAGATTCATGCAGCTCTAACAGGCGTCTAAGGGCCTGCAGGTAGCCACCTTTAGTCTAGTTTCTTTATGTCTGGTTTGTGTAACGAGGCAGATCTGCTGAGGTCCCCTGCTCTGTTCTCAGTGTGGCTGATCACACGGGTGGGGTATGAAGGGCACACACAGCCACATCTGGCTGCTGTCTGTGCCTGAGTAGCCAAGCTGTGCAGTTTATGAGGTGGGGCGGAGCTTTAAACTGCATGTGCATGACTGTCCTGGACCCTGCTAACATGGGCTCCCAGCCCATCTGGGGCCTGGTGCACCAAGCACAGCCTGAGAATGCAGATGGGAGCAGTCTGGGGAGCCCACAGGGTGGATCCGGAGCTGGGTTTCCTGGAACCAAAGTGAATGTCTGGGTCCAAGTGTGACTTGAAGTGTGGTAGTGACCTTGGGCCTGCACACTGTATGAGTTTGGGGCTCAGCTCCATCTGCTGAGAATTCTTCTCTTGGAACTTAGTATCCTGGAACCATGTTGGAATTCATTTCTCCCTTCCGGCCTGGGTTTCCTCACTTGAAAATTTGGTCAGGAAAGGCCACGTGTGGTGACCTGGGCTCTGCCTTCAGTCAGTGGCCTTACGGGGCTGGGCAGATTCCACAGTGCTCAGGGAAGAGGACTAGTCTCTGCTGACCTCTGAGAGGCAATCTGCTCACCACTTGTAGGCCTCCGGCTCTCTGAGGTGCACACTTGGAAACTCACACTAGTGGAGCCAGTGGAATACACAAAGTGATTGCTCACCCCAGGGCCCACACCAGTGGTTATTTTAAAAGTTATTTTTCCAAAGTTAAGAGAAATTCTTGGAATCTGAAATTCCAGGTACACACTCCTATAATCCCAGCAGTCAGGAGAGGCAGGAGGATTGCTGTGAGTTTGAGGTCAGCCTAGACCATATACTTCTCTGACAGCCTGGCCTACAGAACGAGATCCTTCTCAAAAAAAAAAGAAAGAAAGAAAGAAAGAAAAGAAAAAAACCAAAGGATGGCTGGCTTAAATTAAAAAAAAAAAAAAAAAAAAAAAGACAATGGAGAATGGGAGTTGGAAAACCCCTCAGTTTTTAAGAGTGGATTGGGACCAAAGCTTTTTTGTATTTTCTAAAACAATGAAAGCGAGAGTTGGAGTCCCTTGTCCTGCGTACGCCAATGGCCTGAGCTAGAGGCAGGTCTCGGGGCCTCCCTCAGGTCAGACTGTACAAGAAGAACCCTACCTCACAGGGCTGTTGTGAGGTGTGGGGGCGGGGGTGGGGAGGGGCGCCTGTGAGCACCTAGCGCTGAGTCTGGCCAGCAATGGACTCCAATAAACACTAAAACTGAAACACCTCACAGCCTAAAACGCATTGTGTTTTGTTCAGCTCTGCTCTCTGCCCCCAAAGCTAGGTGGAAGAAACATCTTGCATTGGAGGACTTGTGGAAGTCTGCACGTTCCAGTATTGTTCCTTAGTACGAAGAAGAAAGTGAGAACGGTGTTTTGTCAGGGAGGTTGGTGGTGTGGAGATGTCCCTGCTGGGCGGCAAATGTGGACCATTCGCCGCAGGTCTAAGGCCACAGGGACCCAGGGCTGCCAGCCCCTGCAGCAAATGCTGTGCCCAGTCAGAGCTCCCTCCACCTGGAGCTGCCCAACTCCACTGTCTTGTGGACCTCAGAGCTTCAAGGCTGCAACTCCTGCCAAGTCGGGCTTGGTAACTTCATTCTCACAGTTTGACTTGAAGACAGATCCGACAGCAGGTGGGCTGCTTGGAACAGACGAGAATATTTTGGTCACAGCTCAGCTGAGAAATGTGTTCCTTGCTCAACTCTTGGTTTTGTCTTTTGAAATGATCTTACAGTTTAAGCCCAGGCTGCACTCGACTCAAAGATCAGCCTGCCGCTGCCGCCTCCCATGTTCTGGGACTATAGGCACAAGACAGCATGTCCGGCTCATTCATCCATTATTTTACATAAAGGTGCATGCCTGGCCCTGTGGTCCCTTACCAGATCACTTGTTCCCAACATTGGGTGTCCCAGGTGTGGAGAGGCCCTGTGTGGGAAGCGTGTCTTCTGGCCAGTGAGCCTCCTTGCCAACACATGCTGATAGCTGTTTGCCAAGCATATGGGTTTCTGGTATCTCTTTAATTTTGAAAAAGCTTTAAGTTTACTATAGTTTATTCATATTACATTTCAATTGTTGTCCCCTTGTTTGTACCTTCCTGTTTCCCTTCCACCCTATTCCCCTCCCTTAAACCTCTAACAGAGGGGGCCTCTTCCTCCCCCCCCTCCACCTGACCATAGCCTGTCAGGTCTCATCCAGATAGCCTGCACTCTTCTGTGTGCCTGAAGGACCTCCCCACCAAGGGGAAGCGATCCAATCCAGGACACTAGAGTTCATGTCCAAGGCAGTCCCCGCTACACACACACACACACACACACACACACACACACACACACACACACACACACACACACACACACACACGTAGAGAATGAGCTATAGCTGAGCAGGGGCTCTAGCTCAGTTTAAGGGGACTGTCCTGATCTCTGTCTCATTCCAAACTGAGATGCAACTGAAAAATACTCGTTTTTACATTTCCTTCCAAGGTAAAGTTGTTTCAGGTGTCTGTCTGTGTCTCTAAGCCACAGTGATCATGAGTTCCCGTATCGGGGCTGGGTGGTATGGTACATGCCTACTATGATCCCTACACTAGAGAGGTGGAAGCAGGAGGGGCAGAGATTTGAGGGCACCCTCATCCACAGCGGGAATTCAGTGCTGGCCTGAGGTGCTGGCATTAAGACCCTGTCTTACTAAGCAGCCATGATGCACACCTTCAATCCTAGCACTTGGGAGGCAAGGCAGGTGGATCTTTGTGAGTTGGAGGCCAGCATGGTCTAAAGAGTGAATACCAGGGCTACACAGAGAAACCCTGTCTGGGGCTGGGGGAACCTATTTCAATGGGCTGGAGATAGCTCAGGGGTTAAGAGCCCTATCTGACCTTCCAGAGGACCCAGGCTCAGTTCCCAGCACCCACTTGGCGACTCACAACAGTTCGCAAATCCACCGTGTCTGTAGTCCTCTGTTGACACCAGGCACTTATGTAGTGCACATACATACCTGTAGGCACTAACACTTACATACAAAAACAAAACTTTTTTAAAAGACCCTGTCTTAAAATTGGACAAAGCCAGGCTGGAGAGGTGGCAGCGCACACCTTTAATCCCAAAACTTTGGAGCAAAAGCAGGTGGATTGCTGTGAGTTCGAGGCCAGCCTGGTCTACAAAGCAAATCTATGACAAGGCTACACAGAGAAACCCTGTCTCTAAAAACAAAACAAAACAACAACAAAGAAACCCCACCCATACACTCAAAATACTTAATTAAAAAAAAAAAAAAGGAGCCGGCCATGGGGGTACACACCTTTAATTTCAGCACTCAGGAGGCAGAAGCATATAAATTACTGTAAGTTCAAGGCCAGCCTGGTTTACAAAGAGTCCAGGATAGCCAAGGCTAAATAGAGAAACCTTGTCTCAAGAAACAAAAAAAAAAAGAAAAGAAAAGAAACAAACAAAAAAAACCAAGCAAGGCCAGCATGGGCTATGTAATGAATTCAAGGCCTGTCTCTAAAAATCAAATCAGTACCGTTAAGATGACCCAGCATGTAGGTGCTTTTGCACACAGGCCTGGCAAGTTAAATGTGACCCCCTTCATTCCACAACGCAGGAAAGACGTGACACCTACAAGTTGTCCTCTGGCTAAAAAACGCAAGCCAATAACAGACTGGACCCATGGTGTATAGCTGCAATTCCAGGTATTTGGGGGAGACTGAGGCAGGAATATTGAAAGTTCAAAGCCTGCCTGAGCAACCTAATGAGGCCATCTCACAAAAGGAAAAGACAAGGCTACTGAGCTGGCTAAGTGGTTAAGAAATGCTTGCTGCTCTTGCAGAGGACCAGGGTTTGGTTCCCAGCACGTGTGACAGGCAGTTCACAACCACCACCTGTAACTCCAGCTCCAGGATCTAGCGTTCTCTTCTGAACTCCAAGATCACCGGCACTCACCCTAAGAGGCCCATATACCCACATATCACACACACACACTTTAAAAAATCATGTTGAAAGTGTGAAAAGCCTGGGACGTATATGGTAGACAGAGCTCAGGTAGGGCTTGGAATATGGTAGGCCCTGGGTTCAGTTCTTGACACCATCAAAAGAATAGTACTAGTCAGGTGTTGTGACACATGCCTTTAATTCCAGCACTCAGGAGGCAAAGGTAGGTGGATCTCTGAGTTCGAGGCCAGCCTGGTGTACAAAGTGAGTCTAGGACAGCCAGAACTGCATGACCCTGTCTCAAAAAACCAAAGGGGGGAGGGAGCCTCCTGGGCCACACTATCCAGGAAGACCCTGAGCATCTCCAGCCAACCTTGCCCTTGGTCCAGAGCACCCACATCCTGTGGGGATGGACTCCCAGCTGCTCCAGCAAGGTCTTGCAGTCCACCAGTGTCCCAGCTCATCCATGTTCACCACACAAATACAAACAAATAATAAAAGGTGGGTTTTTGTTTGGGGGGGAGTTTTCTCTCTATGTTATCGACTCACTTTGTAGACCAGGCTGGCCTCAAACTCACAGAGTTCCTCCTGCCTCTGCCTCCCTGAGTGCTGGAATTAAAATCGTGTGCCACCAAGCCCGGCTCAGAAGGGGTTTTTGATTGTTTGTTTATTTAACGATAGATAATTAAGGGAGCTGGTGAGGTGGCTTGGCGGGTTAGAGCATCTGTTGGTCTTGCAGAGGACCAGGGTTCTGCTCCCAGGGAGCAGCTGTCTATAACTGTAGTTCTGGAGGATCCATTGCCCTCATCTGGCCTCCTTGGTCACTGTGCAAGTGGTGCACAGACATACGTACAGGTGAAACACAAACTAAAGAGAAACAAAACATTAAAAAGTAGTTAAGGAGGCTGGGCGGTGGTGGCGCACACCTTTAATCCCAGCACTCAGGAGGCAAAGGCAGGCGAATCGCTGTGAGTTCGAGGCCAGCCTGGTCTACAAAGTGAGTCCAGGACTGCCAAGGATACACAGAGAAACCCTGTCTGGGGGGGGGGGGGAGTAGTTAAGGTTAAGTGAGATGGGTCGGTAGGTTAAGGCACTTAAGCTTGATGAACTGAGTTCAATCCCAGGCCCCACAGGAAAAGAATCAACTTTAGCACAGTGCCGTGGCATGTACATGTGCACACACAAACGCCCTAACATTGTGAACAGTTAAAACATGCTAACATCTGGCAGACATGGTGGCGCACACCTTTACTCCCAGCACTCGGGAAACAGAGCCAGGCGTTTGAGGCCAGCCTGGTCTACAGAGTGAGTCTAGGATGGCCAGGGCTACACAGAAAACCTGTCTCTAAAAACCAAACTAAACGAAACCAAACCAAACATGCTAACATCTGGAAATAGAGACATCCCAGGCTAGGGGACTTGAGTGCTCACCGCAGCCCGTCCTTGGGAGTCTATGAAGGCAGCCCTCCCTGTTGGTTGCGGCTGCCACCTGAAGCCACAGGATCACCTACAGTTACTGGATACCCTGCCAGGGGCAGCCTGTGAGCCCTAGGCCCCAAAGTCAGGACTGGTCTCTGAAGGTCAGTGGACTAGCCTTGCTGTTCTCACAGCCAACCACTAGGTGGCACAAGTCTCATGACTGCCTGTGTCCATAGGGCTGGACTAAACTGCTCCATTTAGGGGTCCTCGGGCAGAGTGGGGCATCCTTGAAGCTGAGCAGTTAGAATCCAGGAGCCTCAGCAGGGCCTGGTCTGGAAATCTCAGAGGCAAATATGACATACAAAAAACTCCATTAAGCTGGGTGGTGGTGGTGCACGCCTTTAATCTCAGCACTCGGGGAGGCAGAGGCCAGTGGATCGCTGTGAGTTCGAGGCCAGCCTGGTCTACAAAGCGAGTCCAGGACAGCCAAGGCTACACAGGGAAACCCTGTATCGGAAAAAAAAAAAGCAAAACAAAAAAAAGCAACTCCATTAAAAAATATTTATTTGGTGTATATATAGTGTATAAATGTCAGAGGGCACCTCAGCCCTCAAAAACAACTCGTTCTAACAGTGAGAATGTCATCATTACATCAACACCCACTTGGGTGGTGATCAAAGGTGTGTTTCTGGGGGTACTTTGTCCTCCAGAAAGAGGTGGGGGAACAAGGTAACAATGCTTCATGAGGTATGAAATGCTCCCACAGACTGAACACTTGGCCCCCAGCTCGTGGCGGAGGTCATAGAATCCTGGGGACACCTTTCCTAGGCAAGGAGAGAAACACAGTCACTAAGTGGATAGCCAAGTGTAATGGCTGGCAAGAGTGGGTCTAAGTGCCTATTGCCCAGGAGAATGGATTAGACTGTGAACGAGAGACAGAGTGCCAGCCAGGGGACCTCTGCCTGGTCTCCAAGGCTACCCTCCTGGGATGTGGACCATAGCGATGCAGCAGGAATTACCCTGGTCCTTGATGTGCCTGCCTCCCACTGTTGACATATCACCCACACTAGCCCTGAGCCATCTGCCACCTCTCTGACAAATGGCTCCCTGAAGGGACATGGCCATTGCAAGGCTGTCACAGCTAGGCCCTGTGTCCACCACCCCTGCTCCCTCAGGTAGCTTCTTGTCAGCAGGCATTACTTATGCCCTCAGTTACATCAGCAGATGAATTGTGGTGTCTGTGGCCAGCAAAGTCATCCATTTGCTTTGAGTGGACTCAGCAGGCAGGGCTGGGGGTGGGAGGATGAGTGGGGGGGTGGGGGGGGGCAGACCATGATGGATGCTGCCTCCCACGGATGAGATATGATCTGTTCAAACAAGCCCTGTGCTCTGAGCTCCAGCAAACACCTGCTTCTGTTATTCTTCACTTGCTTCCTCTTGTGCCTTTGGACAAGTTCAAGGGGTCGGCCCCTTCTTTCCATCTCTAGGACAGTGCTCAGCTTTGGGCATCTGGAGTTCCACAGTTTGGGAGATGACTCAATCCCACATGCGTGGAGGTGATGTGGGTTGGTTGGTTTGCTGTGTGATCCTGGCAACTGAACTCAGGGCCACTGGACGCCTTTTTCATTTTCTTTCTTTTGTTCATGTGTGGGTGCACACATGCACAGGTGCACACGTGGCTGCACATACACACTCACACATTCATCTGAGGACACTGGTGTGCTTCCTCAGGCACCTCACACCTTTTGTTTAAGATATGATCTCTCACTGGCCTGGACCTGCACCACTGTCCATTACCACAGCCGAGGGACAGGGGTGGCCATCTCACCACATCCTCGCCTATGTTTACAGCTACAGTGCACTTGTGGGTTGCAGCCAAGCCAGAGGGCAGGAAGCACTGTCTATTAAAACTTTAGTGCAGCCAGGTGCTGTGGTGCACACCTTTAATCCCAGCACTCAGGAGGCAGAGGCAGCCAGATTTCGGTGAGTTCAAGGCCAGCCTGGTTTACAAGGTGAGTCCAGGACAGCCAAGGCTACACAGAGAGACCCTGTCTCAAAAACAAACAAACAAACAAACAATAAACAGGTGTGGACTTGGGGCGATGTCTCTGTGGCTCAGCTGGTGCTGCCTTGTAAGCATGCGGACCTGAATTCAGATCATCAGAGCCTAAGTGAAAAAGCACAGTGACGTGTGCAAAATGCGTGAGAGACAGAGATTCCTTTTGTAGACTAGGCTGACCTCGAACTCACAGCGATCCGCCTGCCTCTGCCTCCCGAGTGCTGGGATTAAAGGTGTGCACCACAGCACCTGGCTGCACTAAAGTTTTGTGGGGCTTTTTTGTTTGTTTGTTTGTTTTTTAGTGTTTTAAGGAATTTAAATTAGATTTTCTTTATTCTTTGAGACGTCATACTTATATGCATTACTTTAATCATATCCACGCCCTGCTTCGATCCTCCAACTACTCACAGATCCCCCCAACATATGTTTCTCTTTTAACTTCAAACTCCAAGCCTTCTTTTCTTTCTATAACCCATTAAATCCAATTTAGTAACGTCCCTATGTGTTTGCAAATAGGACCACCCACTGGGATATGCACTAAAGTTTTAATAGACAGTGCTTCCTGCCCTCTGGCTTGGCTACAACCCACAAGTGCGCTGTAGCTGTAAGCATAGGGGAGGATGTGGCGAGATGGCCACCCCTGTCCCTCGGCTGTGGTAATGGACAGTGGTGCACTGATCGCCAGACCCAGCAATTCCATTCCTGTGCTTGTGTCTGAGAGAAGAGGAAACAGCACCAAACCCCGGCTAATACACAAATGACAGCATTTAACACAAAGCCCCAGGGAAATAACGTCCTGTACATCACAAATAGTATTTAGCTTTAAAAAGAGACTGAAGTTCTGACACATTCTACAAAATAGATGAACTCCATACATTGTGCCAAAGCCTGAGTAGTGTGTGATTCTGGAAGGACAAACTCCCTTAGCACAGGCAGCCATGGGGCAGGGGGCACCATAGATAGGTGGGGAAAAAAACTGCTAATGGGTCCAGGGTTTTCTTGTAAGTGAGGCAAGGGCTTTGGGACAGATGGAGGCAGCAGCTGTGCAATGCAGTGAATGTAGTATTTGTTTGAAAATGTAAATTGTGCCAGGCAGTGGTGGCACATGCCTTTAATCCCAGCACTCGGGAGGCAGAGGCAGGAGGATCACTGTGAGTTCGAGGCCAGCCTGGTCCACAATGCGAGTCCAGGACAGCCAAGGCTACACAGAGAAACCCTGTCTTGAAAAAACAAACAAAAAAAGTGTAAACTGTAGCCAGGCAGTGGTGGCACACGCCTTTAATCCCAGCACTCAGGAGGCAGAGGCAGACGGATCTCTGTGAGTTTGAGGCCAGCTTGGTCTACAGATTGAGTTCCAGGACAGCCAGTGCTACACAAAGAAACCCTGTCTCAAAAAAACAAAAACAAAGTGTTAATTGTAGCTGTGAATGTAACTGAGTTCGGACTGTGCTTGAACAGTGTACACAAGGTCTTGGCTTTGAATTCCAGCACTCAGGAAATGAGAGCAGGAAATCAAGCCATTCTCATAGTAAGTTCAAGGTCAGCCTGGACTAACATGTCTGGGGAGTAGTGGGGCAGGGACAGGGAAGAGGTTAAGAAAAAGCAGGGTGGAGTCAAAATTTCTATCCAAAAACGTCATCAGCAGAGCTAACACGGGTTAATACCGCAGTATATGCCTTCTGGGTAACTTTCCTGTCAAAAGCAGATTCATAAACTGATTTTTCTAACCGCTCGCGCCTCCACAACGGCTTCTATTCTCTCTGCATTATTGATGAAAGTCTTTATTTTTACAGTCACCCCCCCCTGCCCCACATTGGAATCTGCTCTCCAACAAATGTGTATGTGCTGAGCAAAAGGACCTAAAGCCAAATGTGGGGCTCACACCAGAGACACCAGAACGCAGGGCCTAGAGGCAGGGGAGGATCCTAAGTTCAACGTTATCCTTGGGTAAGTTTGAGGCTAGCCTGAGCTACCTGAGACCCTGTCTGGTGGAGGGGAGGGGGAGCCAGATCCAAAAGCAGGTGACCTGGAAATAAATGATGGAGGCTGAGTGGTGTGCTGTGGGAGCTTTTAGAATGTTTGAGGCCATGGGTGGAGAAACAGGAAGCCATGCAGAGCCAGCCTGGCTGACAAGGACCACAAGGACGTTTGGTGTACACGTGAGGGCCTGGTGTGTGGCTCAAGTGTGCTTCATGGGCTTTTTGTGGGGGTCATAGGGCATGTGTGTCTACAGGAAATGTAAAAATGTGCATTGTGTGTGTGCACTGTGTGTGTACAATTTGTGTGTGCAATATGTGTGTGCACTGTGTGCCTTAACCCAGGCTCCTGGGAGTATTCCAACACCCCCACTCCTGTGAAGGACCCGATACTGAGGTTCCCATAAGAAGCCCCTCACTCAAGGTTTTATGGGGAACCTGCACTCCAGTTCCTGGGTAGGATTTCTCACTTACCCCCAGTAAGCTCACTGACATACAAGGTACCCTTGGGTGGAGTGATTTCCTTGGTCTGTTGTTGGTGTCCATTCCAAGGTGAATATTCCTTTGTTCACACCCCCCCCCCGGAAAAGCATATGACGTGGGTATGGGGTGAGCATCCTCAAGTCATCTTTATCCCCTGGGAGGTGTTCCGGGCCAGAGATTTCACACAGAGAAGGATGCGAGACTGCTTTAGTTCAGTCATCCAGCTCGGAGCCCCTGACCAAATTATGTAGAGACATAGAGGCCAACCCCTGTGACAGTGACCTTGGCAGGCCCACCAAATTGGCCTTCCCGGGCAGACATGATGCCAGCAGCTCCTAGGAGATGACCCTCTGGGTTCAGGACCTGGCCCTCCCTCCCCCAGCAGGCCACAGAACCAGACAATTCCCTCTCTGCAAGGCCACGGGCAGGTCGATAAAAACCTGTCCTCTCTAATTTATCATTTGCTTAAGCATCACCTAGCAGGGCCCTCCCGGGAGACAGCGGCTGTGACCACAGCTACTTGCTTGTCACAGATGGCACAGCATGGAGGCTGCAGCCCCGTGGCCTCGACCTGGCTCTTGAATGGCAAAAGAAACCAGTCTGAAAGCCAGCCTGAGTCAGCACCCACCCTCGAGTCTGTGCCACGCACAGCTCCCCTGTCAGCAGATATTTGTCCTGGATGGGTGCTTGGGTTGCACTCTGTCTCCCAGCCTGGGCAGCTCCACCCTATACCAGAATGCTCCCAGTCTGTGTAGGCTGAGATAGCCCACAGGGCCAGGGTGGGCAGTGGCTCCCTGAGTATTTGAAGAAGAAATTTGCTCAAGGCTCTCCAGAAGAAGGTAACTTGACCCCCCTGACCTCTGTGTGTGTGTGTCTGTCTGTCTGTTGTCTGTGTGCCTCTCTCTCTGTCTCTGCCTATCTCAGTCTCTGTGTCTCTCTCTCTCTGTCTCTCTCTGTGTGTGCCTTTCTCTGTCTCTGTCTCTGTCTGTCTCTCTATGTGTGTGTGTGTCTGTCTGTCTGTCTACCTGTCTGTGTGCCTCTCTCTCTGTCTCTGTGTGTGTGTGTCTGTCTGTCTGTGTGCCTCTCTCTCTGTTTCTATCTTTCTCTGTCTCTGTGACTCTGTGTCTCTCTGTCTCTGTCTGTCTTTGTGTGTGTGTGTGTGTGTGTGTGTGTGTGTCAGGTGCACATGAGTGGGTGGGTGGGCGCACACAAGCAGAGCTCAAAGGAGGCCATCAGATAGCTTTTTCTATCTCTTCCGTTTTATTGGCTCAGGATAAGATCTCTCCCTGAGCCAGAAGCTCTTTATTAAGGCGAGGCTAGCCAACCAGCAGGCTCTCAGAATCTACTAATCCCTGCCCCCGACCATGTCCAGCTTTTTGTACATTGTGAGGGTTCAAACTCAGCACCTCATGCTTGGAGAGCAAGCCACCATTCCTCACACTGCCACCTCCCCAGCCCCTTCCCATTTTGCTTTCTGAGACGTGGTCTCTCACTGAATCTGGGGCTCACTGATTAGGCAAGGCAGGTTTGCCAGTGAGCCCAGGGATCTGCCTGCCTCCGCAAGGCCCAAGCTGCTGGGATTACAAGCATGAGCCACTCCTATTCAACTTTTTCATATGGGTGCTGGGGATCGAACTCCGGTCTTCATGCTTGCGTGCTAAGCACTTTGCCAGCTGAGCTGTCTCTCTCCAGCCAGCCCGGGATTTTATTTTATTTTTTTCAGCACTGAAGAATGCAGGATGAACATTATGGGGTTCATCTTCATCATCTGTCAATTTGACTGGCTTTTAGGAAGTCAGCTCTCTGGGCATATCTGAGGATGTTGCCAGAAAGTGCTGCGGAAAGACTCACCTTATATATGGAGGTGCACCATGCCATAGGCTGGGGTTCTGACTAAATAGAAAAGAAGAAAGGAGAAAGTTAGCTGAACACCAGCATTCACCTCTCTCAGTTTCCTGACTGGCTACAATGTGACCAGCTGCCTTGTGTTCCTGCCATCATGCCCCACCCTCTGCTGTGGAGGACTGTGCACCTTCAAACAGTGAGCCAGACAAACTCTTCCTTCCTTTGAGGGTTTTTTTTTTTTTTTTTTTTTTTTTTTTGGTTTTTTGGTTTTTTTGGTTTTTGTTTTTGGGTTTTTTGTTTGTTTGTTTGTTTGTTTTTTGAGACAGGGTCTCTCTGTGTGGCTGTCCTAGACTCACTTTGTAGACCAGGCTGGCCTTGAACTCACAGTGAT
Source organism: Acomys russatus (assembly GCF_903995435.1). NCBI lineage: Eukaryota > Metazoa > Chordata > Mammalia > Rodentia > Muridae > Acomys > Acomys russatus. Next base: position 34,209,290 of record NC_067155.1, on the reverse strand, counting down.
CCTCCTGCCTCTGTTGAGTTGCTTTTGTCTAGTGTTTTGTCATAGCAATAAGAGCAGCAACTATTGCACCACTCTAATGTGACAAACGAGGGCTTTGTCACCACCAATCAGCTGGGTCAGTGTGCTGGGGCTGCCATAAGAAAGTACCATAAAGAGCCAGGCATGGTCACATGCTTTTAATCCCAGCACTCGGGAGGCAGAGGCAGGCAGATCTCTGAGTCTGAGGCCAGCCTGGTCTACACTGTGAGATCCAGATCAGCCAGGGCTACATGAATTCCCGTCTCAAAATCCAAGCAAACAAATAATTATGTTCTTGGGAGCCAGTAAAATGTTCAATGTCAACCTGAATTTAATCCCCAGAACCCCATATAAAGATGAAAGAAGAGAACCAGTCCACAGTGTTTTCATCCGACCTTCACAGTGCACTGTGGCACACTTGAGCACACACAGACACACACACACACACACACACACACACACTGAGGGTTCTCAACCTGAGCGTCACAACATCTGGAGTTCATATATCAGATGTTTACATTACTATCATAACAGTGGCAAATTCACAGTTATGAAGGAACAGTGACATAAGTTATGGTTGGGGGAGGGGTCACCACAACATGAGGAACCGTGTTCAAGGGTCGCAGCCCTAGCAAGGTAAGTCCTAAACGGTTTTAATTCCTCTGAGCAGCACAGCTACAAAACACCCAGATGTCTCCCTCGCCACTCGGCTGCCTCAGCCTCCTTCTAACATGGTGGCACCCAGTCCCCAATGGTTAGGTAGCTGCTGCTTCAAAGGGCAGGAAGAAGCAGAAGCTTCTAGGAGTTTTACAAAGTTGGCCTGGAAGACATTTAAGGGAAGAAGGAGACCAGTCCATTACGGAGAAGCAACACACACAGGAGGCGACACTGGTGGGAATCAATGGCAGGTGGATGCAGCAAGGTCAAACATCACAACACATTAATTCAGAAGATTTATTTTGGTTTTCCCTCCCTCTCCCCCTCCCCCTCCCTCTCCCCCTCCTCCCTCTCTCTCTCTTCTCTCTCTCTCTCTCTTGAAACAGGCCTTCTCTTTGTAGCCTTGGCTGTCCTGGACTTGCTTTGTAGACCAGGCTGGCCTCGAATTCACAGAGATCCACCTGCCTCTGCCTCTTGAGGATCAGGATTACAGGCATGTGCCACCATCACACAGCAGTTTAACACGAGAGCAAAGAAGCGCTCTGGCGCACCCCATGTCTTGAGCATGTCCCCACACTACAGGAGTGGGTGCTGAATGAAAACTCCAGAGACACCACAGGTGAGGCTGTATGGCCCACACAGGCCCATTTTTGTGTTTCCTGTTGGCTGTGAAACCCAGAACCCAACTGTGGCATTCGCAGTCTCTGTCAGCGCCAGTCGGTGTGGGGGCTTGAGATTTGCATAAACTGGAGGAGAGCTAGCTGCAAAAGAGCTCTGAGAGAAGGTTCTCGATAGCAACCCAAATGCTCTGTGGTGCTGAAAATAAAGCTGGGGGGGGGGGGTAGGGGGAGTGTAGAAAGAGGCCAGCGAATAGATGTGTGTGTACCCAGAAGTCTCCAGAACTTCATTGTTTGGCTTTCCAATCTTCTTCAGCGGCCATTCAACTTTATGCTTGAACTTGTCATTGGACAAGTGCAGAACCCTTCCCTCCCCTCTTTCTGAGTGTATATATGTGTGAGTGGGCAGTGTGTGCACTCTCAGAGGTCCAAGGAGGACATCGGCTCTCCTGCTTTATTACTCCCTTGAGGCAGAGTCTCTTTTTTTGAACCTGGAACTCAGCTGGCATCTGCCAAGCCCTAGTGAGGTCCCCATGGCCGCCCCACCCCCTACCCCACACACATACACAAAACTCAGGTTACACACAGCCATGTTTTATAGGTGCTGGTTATCCAAACTCAGGTCCTCGCTCTTGGCACGATACCTCTAGGTGTTTCCAGGGAGGTCTAATGGAGGAGGGGCAGTGCACCCTGAATCCACCCTGAATGTGGATGGTTCTGTTCCATGGAGTGGTAAGCCCACACTGAATAGAAATGAGGAAGTGTGCTGAGCCCCAGCATTCACTTCTCTCTGTTTCCTGACCGGGGACGCAGTCACAACTCTTACCCTACAGCGATGGACTGTGTGCTCTGAAACTTAAGCCAATATAAACCCTTCTTTCCTTAAGCGGCTGTGTTGGGGTTTTCTTTGGCTTTTTTTTTTTTTTTTTTTTTTTTTTTTTTTTTTTTGGTTTCTTGTTTGTTGGTTTGGTTTGTTTTTTCGAGACAGGGTTTCTCTGTGTAGCCTTGGCTGTCCTGGACTCTCTTTGTAGACCAGGCTGGCCTCGAACTCATGGCGATCCGCCTGCCTCTGCCTGCCTGAATGTTGGGAGGCATTTTGTCGTTGCATACTCTGTCACTAAGTGGGTGCATCACACCACAGATGTGCTTAGCACTCCTGAGCTGTACACATAAACATGGCTAAAATGGCAAAATTTGTGTTGTGGCTCTTTTACCACAATTTAATAAAAAAAAGGTTAGAAATGAGGATTTGTCATTGTTTGCAGATAATATAACTGTCTACCTGGAGCTGTGGAGACTAGCGTGAGTCAGTGAGTTCTTAATGTGCCAGCAATCACTTAAATGCACAGGGCGCACACTTTGGTTTCAAGACGCACTTGAACTGAGCTAGAAGGTTCCTCCCTGCTGGCTAACAATGCCCAGTGCTAGAGAATGGTAACCACCATGAGTGGTCTTACCTAGCTGAGAACCCTGTGGAATACAAGACCAACGTGCCGGCAAGACATGCCCACTCGTGCAACAGTGGCTTGCACCATTGTAGGGGTAACCAACCCCTTTCTGCTTGCACTTGAGGCCTCCTCTACAGGAGGGAATCCATGCCTTTTATAATCCTGCTCAAAAGCCTATGGCTTGAGAGGTCACGTGTCCTAGGGAGGAACTTAATAGTTGTTTTACTAAATGGACATCGTATAAAGTAGGTTCTAGATAGTTATTTTTTTAAATATTTTTTGCTTGTCTATTATGTGTACCGTGCACATCAGATCACATTACAGATGGTTGTGAGCCACCATGTGGTTGTTGGGAACCGAACTCAGGACCTCTGGAAGAGCAGTCGCTGCTCTTAACCATCGAGCCATCCCTCCAGCCCTAGATAGTTATTTTTATACCCATAGATAGTTGCTACTCAGCCCTGGTTAGAAAAGCTACTGTTCGTAGTAAGTGTAGGTGAATTCAGAGACCCACAGCTGAGTGCTTAGTCCTGAACAGGGCATCCACAGCAACCCCTATAAGGCTCAAGGAACATCACAGTGGAGGTGTAAGAAAGATGGTGAAAAACATAGCATGAGGGTGGGGGGATGGATGGGGGGATGGGAGGTGGGGGAGCTGCAAAACCCTGGCTCCTGGATGTGACCCAGCCTCTGTACTCATGAACTCGCAGCTGATATGATTGCCTGCATAAGGCCAGCACATAATGGGGCCAGTCAGCATCCCAGCATGGGTGGGGAAGGAGCCCGTCCGTACTGCTCTTCCCTGTTAATGGTGCTTGGGGAGGGGAGACCATTTTTTTTTTTCAGTGGTGTAGCACTGGCCAGCTGCTGCTGCCCTAGGAAATGACCCTAACCCATGCTCATGTAGGGGACCCTAGTGAAACTCAGAAGTCACAAATAAATAAGTAAATAAATAAAAATAAAAGAGAGGCTAGTTGGGATGTGAAGGGAAATGACAGAGGCCAAAACGTGTCATATACATTTATTAACTTGTCAAATCGTCATCACTGACGTCACCACCATCATCATCATCACCATCATCACCATGACTGTGAAGTGACCACTAAGGTGCTTGTCACAGAAGCATGAAGACAGGAGTTTGATTCACAGCACATGGCATAAAAAAGTCAAGCGTGGTAACTCACACTTGTAATCCCACGACTGGCCACAGAAACGGGAGGGTCCTGGAGCTTGCCAGTCGAGATGGATTTATAAGTCCTAGTCAAGTCCTAGAGAAAGATTGTTGGCCTCTGAGGAATGACACTGAAGGTTGATCTCTGATCTGTACACGCATGCACATGCACACACGTGCATGCATGTGCGTGCGCACACACACACACACACACACACACACACACACACACACACACTTTCCCCTGTTTCCCAGGGGACATGTCTACCCAGGTTTATTCAGCAAGCTGGCAGAGCCCCAGCCCTGGCCCTGGGGCTGCACCCTCTCACCTTCCAGGCTGTGAAAGATGAAGCTATTTTTGTGCAGCCAATAGCTCTCCTCTCCATGGGAGACAAGACTGCGGAACCTTTTTTTTTTTTTTTTTAGGTCAGGAGCCCCTTAGAAATCCAATAGGAGCTGGGTGTGGTGATTTACATTTATAATACCAGCACTCAGGAGACTGAGATAGAGGGAGTGCACTGAGTTCCAGGCCAGCCTCGGCTACAGAATAAGACCATGATGATGGTGATGGTGGTGATGGTGGTGGTGGTGGTGGTGATGAGGGTAGTGGTGGTGATGGTGGTGATGGTGTTGGTGGTGGTGATGGTGGTGGTGGTGATGGGGGTAGTGGTGGTAATGGTGGTGATGGTGTTGGTGGTGGTGATGGTGGTGGTGGTGATGGGGGTAGTGGTGGTGATGGTGGTGATGGTGTTGGTGGTGGTGATGGTGGTGGTGGTGATGGTGGTGGTGATGGTGGTGGTGGTGGTGGTGATGGTGGTGATGGTGTTGGTGGTGATGGTGTTGGTGGTGGTAATGGTGGTGGTGGTGATGGTGGTGGTGGTGATGGTGATGGTGGTGGTGGTGGTGATGGTGATGGTGGTGGTGGTGGTGGTGATTATGATAGTGGTGATGGTGGGCTGGAGAAATGGCTCAGCTGTTAATACTTGTTGCTCTTTCTGAGGACTTGAGTTCTATCCCCAGAACAGGTAACTCACAGCTGCTTGTAACTCCAGCTCCAGGGAATCCAGTGCCCTCTTTTGGCCTCTGTGGACACATACACAAATAAATAACATCTCTTTAAAAAATAATAACAGGAGAGCTAAACTAATAAAAGCCACTTGCTGAGGGCTGGAGAGATGGCTCATCAGTTAAGAGCACTGGCTGCTCTTCCAGAGAACCCAGGCTCAATTCCCAGCACCCACATGGTAGCTCACAACTGTCTGTAACCCCAGCTCCAAGGGATTCAACGCTGTCACACAGACATAAGTGCAGGCAAAAGGCCACTGCACATAAAATAAAAATAAACACATTTTTTAAAAAAGCCATCTGCCGAAAAAAATGGCACGGCACACAAAGGCTACAAAGCTCTGATGTCATGAGACATGAACTGTCTAGAAGGAAAACTGCCTCCCATCGGAGGCTCCGCAGAGTGCACACAGCCCTGAAGACAGCTCAACAGGGAACCCGCACTTCATAAGCCAGAATTGGCCACGCAGCCTCTGAGTCCCAGCCGCCAAACATCAAGAGACACTGTGACAAGCCAAGGCAGACAGAGGCCCATGATGACAGGAGGCCAGTAGGAAGCTTGCTGAGATATGGCTTCTGGGGGCGGAAGACAGTTGATGCTCCTGGACCCTGACCCTAGGACCCAGGCCTGAACACCCTTGCCTGTAACCTGTGAGAGGAAAAGCCATTTTTGTGTGAACAGGCAATATTCCTTCTATGCTTGTGTGTGTGTGTGTGTATGTGTGTGTGTGTATGTGTGTGTGTGTATGTGTGTGTGTATGTATGTGTATGTGTGTGTGTGAGAAAATGTGTGTCAGACTGTATGGCTAAGCATTCGTGTGTATGTGATCTATTATGTGTGAAAATATACGTATGTGATTGTGTGTGAGAATGTACCTTTGAGTCAACCTGTGTCCCTGTGCGTGTGTGTGACTTATGTGTCTGTGTGTGTGTGCGCGAGTGTGTGTGTGTGTGTGTGTGTGTGAATTGGCGTGCGACTGTGCGCATGCGTCACCATATCTGGTGTAGGTCTGCCACTGTGATTGTATGTACACGAACCAGTGTGTGCCCCTGTGCCTGTGTGTGATTTGTGTGTACACATAGGTTAGTGTGTCTGTGTAACTATGTATGCAGCTGACACTGAGCATGCGTGTGAGGGGCCTGCCTCGCTGTTTGTGGCCTCTCAAGTTGAAGATGATCCTTTCGAGTGACAGCGAGAGCGTGGATGAAGCTTTTCCACAGAGTTCTCAGGTGCTCTCAAATGTCCTTCAAGAGGCAAAGAGAGGAGGGGACACACAGCAGGAGGTGACAGAAGGAATCTGAAGTGGCCTGGACAGCACCTACCCCAAGGGCCCAGGACTAGGGTTGTGACCCACCTGGAGACCTTGAGAGTCCCACTGTGCCTGCCACACCCCCAGAAAGGGAGCATTTGGCACTGTCTGAAGAGATGAAAAAACAAAAAAACAAAACCCCAACCCATTACTGTTGTTTCAAAAATCCCTCTGGGTTTAAACACACTGCCTCCTGTTGTCATGGAGCTGACAGTATAGACAGGGATCAAAGGGACAAGAATAGACTTAATTCCATTTCCCACTACACTCTGCGGCGCTTGTTCCCCCAAACTTCAGACTCAGTTTCCTCTAAAGAACATTCTAGATCAGCGGTTCTCAACCCTCCTAATGCTGTGTCCCTTTAATACACGTTGCTTCCTCACGTTGTGGTGAACCCCCCCAACCATAAAATTATTTCTGTTGCTACTTTATATCTGTAATTTTTGCCACGGTTATGAGTCATAATGTAAATATCTGTGTTTTCCGATGGTCTTAGGTGGCCGCTGTGAAAGGGCAGTTCAACCCCACCAAGGGCTCACGACCCGCAGGTTGAGAACCATTGTTCTAGACGCTACGGGGCAGGCCTCTACCACTCCAAGTGCAGGGACCCCAACCTTCCTACACAGTCAGTCCTAGCTGGGCAAAGCTCCATCCCCATCCCCCACCCCACGGCCCTGTTCCCCTCTTGCACATTAGCGAACAGTCCAAGCTGACTGGGAAGTTGCAGAGTCCCCCTGAGCCAGAAAGTGTGAGTGCTCTGAGGCAGAGATAGTCCTCTGGGACTCTTGTCCCAGGTTCCGGCCACTTTGAGCCTCTTCTCTACCTGTATGGGTTACTGTGACAAAACACTTGAGGGGAAACAATTTCAAGGAGGAAAAGGTTGATTTGGATTCCAGGGCTTTCTCTTAGAACACCTGAAGCCTATTAAATCCAGTCCATGCTCAGCTGGCTGTGGCTTGGGCCTGAGGAAAGACAGGACAGCATGAAAGAGAGGGTGGGATGAAGGAGGCCGGCTTACCTCATGGCAGCTAGGAAGCAGAGAAAGAGACAGAGACGGAAACAGAGAGGCAGAGAGACAGACAGAGAGCTCCCAAGGGAAACAATGGATGGAAAAGAAGATACATCCTTCAAAGGCTGTGTCCCACCCTCCCACCCTAGTGACCAGCTTCTTCTAACCAGGCCTTATCTCCAAACAGCTCTTTCAGCTTTGGACCCATCAATGGATTAATATATTAATTTGTTGAGGCACACCCAGCCCCTCACTGGGGGATTCTAGGCAGGTGCTCTACCACTGAGCCACACCCCAGCCCCTCACTGGGGGATTCTAGGCAGGGGCTCTACCACTGAGCCACACCCCAGCCTCTCACTGGCAGTGTGTGTGTGTGTGGGGGGGGCAGTGTTCTAGGCAAGCTCTCTACTGTTCACTGCATCCCAAGGCCCTCACTGCCAGTCTATGATTTGCCCTACATGCTGGATGGTGAGCAGGGCAGATGGGCGGGGCAGTGTTCCAGAAGGACAAACTGTCACCACTACAACCCCAGCCTTCTAAACACAGCTCATCCTGGACCACCTGCCCAATACCAGGCCTGCTCTTTACAGAGACCCACAGACCAAGGTCACACGCGGAGTCAGGAGCTGAAGTAAGTCCTTCAAATTCCTCATCCAGAGCTTTCTCTTGGAAAGCCTGAAATCCATTAAATCTTTAAAGGACCTTATCAAGGGAACCACGTCAAGTTTCCCTAATCCTTGAAGAGGATTAGAGAATTCAATCGTGATAAACTCCTTCTGCCAACACAGCCACACTCCCCCTGGGTCCCCAGCCCCCGGAGGTGGGGGGGGGCAGGAGGAAGGGGAAGGATGTCTCCACCTGCGATGCTCACAACTCATACTTAACACCCCCTGAAAACATCTGCATGCTCTGCCAGCTGAGAGGAAGGGGCCAGCAAACCAGCAAGAACAAAGTGAGTGTTGAGCTTGGCCCTAAATGAGCAAGGCCTGGGGGGGTCAAAAGCTGAAAGGCTCGCACTCCGCAGAAAAGTACTACAGTGCGGGGCGGTTGCTGGATTGCTGGGCTAGCAGCGTGGATGGAGAGCGGGATAAAACTGGTATGGTGTGTGCCTGTAATCGCGACACTCAGGGTAGAGAAAGGAGGCTCAGAAGTTCTAGGTCATCCTCTTTTACACAGTAAGTGGAAGGCTAGCCTCAGCTGCTTGAGACCCTGCCTCTAAATCAGTAGCAGCAAAACAAATTAGAAAGCTGTTGCGTTTGTTCATCTCTCGCCTAACTACCCAGAAGGATTACAGAAAACTACTGACCCGGCCCCCAGTCTCCTGCTCTTAGGCAGCCAAGGCCCAGCCAACGCCCCTATTTTTTTTTTTCCATGTCTACCAGTCTGCTCCGACTTTTGCTCCCCTGCAAATTGGAACAGACTCTCAATCTAAGGGACACGTGCAGCAACCGTGGGGCCCGCATCAGCAAAGTCCAACCAAGGAGCCTCAGGGCTGCTTGGACTCAGTGGGACTTAACATTCCCAAGGAGGGCACAAGGTGGGGGGTGGGGTGGGGGGCGGAGGAGGGGGAGGGCTTCCAGCCACGGCTTAGCTGTGCCTACTTGGGAGTCTGGACAGTGTCGGAGATGGGCGAAGTCAGCCATGGCCGGCCTTGCAGGACGTGGAAGCTTTGGTGTTGCTGAGTGTAAGTGGGAGCCACAGGACAATTCAGAGGCACTGGTAACATGCTTAGCTCTGTTGTGGGAGAGATTCTGTGCAGAGAGGTGTCCTAAAGGGGCCTAGTGAAGGCCACAGCTGCTTAGGCAACGGCCAAAGGGACAGGGACCTGGAATGTGTCTGGGGGACACTGCTAAGGATGATGACAGGAGCCCCTCAATGTGGAAGATTAGCAGTGGTATGTGGGTGTCAGTGGGCTGTTCAGCCAGTGAGAAACACCCTGATTTTTATCACTGGTTAATTTCTTCTTTTTTTTATTATTATTGCATTGTGTGTGTGTGTGTCTGTGTCTATGTATGTGTGTGTGTGTGTCTGTCTCTGTGTCTTTGTATGTGTGTGTATGTCTATGTATATGTGTGTGCATGTGTGTGCATGTCTGTATGTGTGTGTGTCTGTATGTTTCCATGTCTTTGTGTGTGTGTGTCTGTATCTATGTGTCGGTGTCTATGTGTCTGTATGCCTTTGTGTGTGTGTCTGTGTGTCTCTGTGTGTGTATGTTTGTGTCTATGTGTGTGTATCTATGTGTCTGTGTCTATGTGTCTATATGCCTCTGTGTGTGTCTTTGTGTCTCTCTGTGTGTATGTCTGTGCCTATGTGTCTGTGTGTCTATGTGTCTCTGTGTGTGTGTGTCTGTGGCTGTGTATGTGTGTCTATGTGTCTCTGTGTGTGTGTGCCTGTGTCTGTGTGTGTGTATGGCTGTGTGTGTGTGTGTCTATGTATCTCTGTGCATGTGTGTCTGTGTCTATATGTCTGTGTCTATGTGTGTGTGTCTGTGTGTGTGCATGTGTGTGTATAGGTATGTTGGTGTGGGTGCACGTGTGCTACAGTGCATGGCTGGAGGTCAGATGACAACTTCAGAAGTTAAAGTCTCTACATTTTATGTGCCTCCCAGAGATCGAACTCAAGTCTTAGACTGGGCAGCAAGCTTCCTTACCCACTGGACCACCTCGTCTGCCCAAGTACTGGTTAGTTGCTATGACATAAATATCACACGATGGCTGACCTGACCACAACCATGTCACATGGCGTCATTGACTGTGGGGCTGGGGACTGGCCCGGCACTGCCACCATGAAGACAAGCATAGGAATAGCATGTCCTATGCTGATACCAGTAAATTACTCAACGGTGAGTCTGATCATGGATCACTCCCATGGGTTTATCCAGTTTAATTTTTAATTATGTTGGAGTTTAACAGTCCTCTTAAAATGTTTACTGAAGAACATAATCAGGTCTCCAGAGCTGGTGGTCACAGCTAGCATACTCAGATAGAACTGGCCAGGGCAGGCGTCCATTTCAGGGCTGCTCAAGAGGCAGACTCCAGCCTCACCAAGATGCTCTACCCAACCAATACTGGCCTCACCCACCAGGCACAGGCCTCACCCACTGGCACTGGCATTACCCACCAGCACTGGCCTCACCCACCAGCTACAGACCTCACCCACCACCAATGGCATCACCCATTGGCACTGGCCTCACCCACCAGGTACAGGCCTCACCCACTGGCACTGACCTCACCCACTGGCCACAGGTTCTGCCCAGCAGACACAGGTCTCACACCTAGGCAAGTACCCTCCAGCCCCACACAACAAGTTTTCACTAAGTAATGGAATGCTCAGGACGTCTGTTGCTGTTACTGACTGCTTAGGACTTATGACCAACTTCGTGTTAGCCATTGGATCATAATTATCACATATCAATTAATATGACCCCCATCATCACTGTGATGTGGTATCCTGACTTACAGGTGACACAGCTGAATCTAAAACACTTGTCTTAGGTCACAAGGAGAAGGAGGGCATGTTTTATACCTGTCACCTCTCTACTCTCTGGAGTGTGAGATAAAAGACAAGGTTTATGGGCGCTGTCCTCAAGGAGCCACACTCTTGGGACTACAGCCTCCAAGGATCCTGACAGGGAACTAAAGGCTCTGGGGATAGAGCTGGTGGTTCCTTGTCTTTCCCTCCTGTCTGTCTGTCTGTCTGTCTGTCTCTGTCATTGTCTCTCTGTCTCTCCCCCTCCCTTCTCTTTTTGTGGTGCTAAGAATCAAACCCATGGTCTAGGGGAAAAAATGCTACTGCTGACTGACCCCACCCCAGACCTTCATTAGTAGATTCTAGGCAAATGTTCTACCACTGAGCCACACCCCAGCCCCTCACTGGGGGATTCTAGGCAGGTGCTCTGCCACTGAGCCACACCCAGCCCCTCACTGGGGGATTCTAGGCAGGTGCTCTGCCACTGAGCCACACCCCAGCCCCTCACTGGGGGATTCTAGGCAGGTGCTCTACCACTGAGCCACACTTCTAGCCCCTCACTGGGGGATTCTAGGCAGGGGCTCTACCACTGAGCCACACCCTAGCCCCTCACTGGGGGATTCTAGGCAGGTGCTCTGCCACTGAGCCACACCCAGCCCCTCACTGGGGGATTCTAGGCAGGTGCTCTGCCACTGAGCCACACCCCAGCCCCTCACTGGGGGATTCTAGGTAGGTGCTCTGCCACTGAGCCACACCCAGCCCCTCACTGGGGGATTCTAGGCAGCTCTATCTCTGAGCTTTATCTCTCAACTCCCATGATTCTCAAAATACTTAGTTAAATCTCCTCCATCCTGGACCCCAGACATGGCAAGCCATTTGGAGAGTCATCTGGAAAGTCAGTGTCCTCGGCAGATGTTTCCCCTGATGGAAGGGGCTATCTCTCTCCACTTACCCTCCTACGTCATAAATGTTTGGATTGGAAAGTGGTTCTCTTTATTTTCAGAGGAAACAATAAAGTTATTTTCAGCCTGGGAACAAATGAGGGCACTAGTCATAAAAGCCTAAAAGCTGATCCTAGGTAGTGCCCTGTCACAGATGTCAGCGGCTTTCTCCAAGTTGGAGGCACTTGGATTCACGGGGTAGTGGTGGTATGAGGGCGTAGGTACAAAGAGGGTGTAAGAAGGGAGCAACAGGGGGTCACTGAGCGTATCATGGAGCCACACAACTAGATAAGACCCTGGGTTGTTGTTGTTGTTGTTGTTGTTGTTGTTGTTTTTAATAGACCTAAATGCTAAGACTCACAGTAAATGAGTGCCTCGCCTTAGGACAAGTGGCTCATGGGTGCCAGGGGCCCGCTCTGCAAGGCTCTGCTGGGCACCTCGGCTGTAGCGACGGCTACGGTGTTTTCTCAGCGCCTGGGAACAGATGGCCTCAGCTCCCACCCACGGAAGCCAAACATTTTCCCTGGCTCACTCGCTCAGAAGCTTGCTCTTGTAAATAGAGAGTAGCAGGAGCTTTTCCAAGCAGCGCGCGCGCGTGGCTCGCATCGACCTGAATCCACGAGGAGAAGCCTTAGAAAGGAATCCTGCCAGACTCAGGTAAGCAAGGCCTCTGGGGGGTTTTTGCTGGGGGGGGGGGTTCCCCAGCCAGAGCCAGGAGTCCAAGCTAGCGATGAGTCACAGAAGGTGCAGTGCAGGCGAGGCAGGCTTGAGACCGTTCTTGCCTCTGCCACTCCCATGGGGGGGGGGGTCTGCCTGGGCCTCTCTGGCATCAGTTTTCTTGCCTGTGAAATAGGCACGCTGTGATTCTTCTGGGGAGGGGAGGGGTATCTGTTGGAGTCTGGTACTCTTCCCTCCCTTCACGTGGAGGGTCACTTCGGGTCATCTCACTTTATCCTCTCTCACCAGCGAAGCTTTGTGTGTGTGTGTGTGTGTGTGTGTGTGTGTGTGTGTGTGTGTGTGTGTGTGTGTGTGTGTTCATTAGTCTTGTTCCCTCCGCTGTGTGACCTTGGGTAAATGCCTTCCCTTCTCTGGACCTCATCCCACTGGCGAAGGGAAGTCAGAGGAGGCTTCCTAAGGAAGGGGGGCGGGGAGGAGTGTGCTGGAACTACAGGAAAGGAGTACAAAGGGAGTGAGGTTCTTGGGCGGGCAGCTTTGTGTGTATCACGGACAAAAAAAAAAAAAAAGAAAAAATACTTTGAGGCTGGGCAAAGCGGGGCATGCCTGGAACTCCGGCACTGAGGGAAGGGGAGGCAGGAGAGCGAGCGCAGAGGAGAGAAGAAAGGGGGAAAGGAAGAAGAAAGGAGAGCTGAAGGAAGGAGGCCATAGGATGGGGAAGCCACAGAGCCATTGGTATACTGCCAGGCTTCAAAGGAGAGGCTGGGAAGGTGCCTGGGGGTCCCTGAGAGCCGGAGTTCACAGGAGTCCAAGACAATAACCAATGGGAAGAAGGGAGGGACGCAGTTGGCGCTCTGGTGGCAGCAATAAGGCTGGGTGTCCCTTGAGGTGTTTCACCCCATCCCCTCCCAGCCCTGCCATCCATGCCCACAGCAGCCAGTAATGAAAAGTTATTCCCAGCTAAGAGCCCTTGGAGCTGGGCCAGGCACCTCCTGGATCCGGAGCCAGCCTCCAGCAGTGTCGGCCTGCAGCCCTTGCTGCTGCCGCCCTCAGGGGTCCTCCTTATCCACCTCGCCAGGCCAGGTCCTGGGAGCCACAATTGTCCGATTGCCAGACTAGTCCAGGGGGGATTCAGGAGAGCAGTAGATGGATAGATTTGGGAATCTGGGGGAAGGATATGCTGAATATCTGTCCCGTTGCCCTGTGTGACTCGGACAAGCTCTTCCAAGAAGTTGGATGCATTTGCACCCTACCGCACCCCCCACCTGAATCTGGCATTGTGCAGCGGTGGCCAGCATGTCCTTACCCTCCTAGGACAGTCCCCGCTGCCGTTGCTTCCTTCCTTCTTTCTTTCCTTCCTTCATTCCTCCCTTTCTTTGTTTTAATTTTAAAATGTTTCTTCTTCCTGTTTCTTTCTTTTATTCTTATTTCTTGTTGCCTTTATTTGTTTGCTCTTTTTGAGACAAGGCTAGCCCAGAACTCGCTGTATAGCCCAGACTGCCCTCAAATTCCTGATCCTCCTGCCTCTGCCTCCTCAACTACTAAAATTACAAGAGTTCGCTAACATATCCCGATAAATACGTGCATAGCACTGTGGGATTTCACAGTGTCCTCAGAGCCAATTGATTAAAAAAATGAAGTTTAAATAGATTTCGTTGAGAAACTGATTTAATTTTTATTTTAGTTTATGTGCATGTGTGTTTTGACTGCATGCACATCCGTGCACCATGCATGTTCTTGGTGGCCATGAATGCCCTGGGATTGGAGTTACAGATGGTTGTGAGCTACCTATGGTGTGGATGCTAGGAATCGAACTCAGGTCCTCTGGAAGAGTAGGCGGTGTTCATAACCACTATGCTATCGCTCCAGTTCTGAAAACAACCTGATTTTTTAATTGCCCACCCGGACCCCAGCCTCCAGTGCTGGGACTGACCGTGGAGCTTTATGTAAACTAGGCAAGCCTTCTGCCTTTAGAGTTTTGTGCAGTGTTGGAAGCTGAATTCACAGCCTCTTACACACTAAGCAAACACTTGAACTTTGAGCCGTACCCCAAGCCCCTCACTCGTAGATTCTAGGCAGGCATGTTACTGCTGGGCCACACTCTGGTTTCTCCAGTTACCTTTCCGCCTGGGAGGACTTGGGAAGCTGTCCGTGGTGCTGGCTGGAGTGTAGGGCAAGCCACGCGGGAGACCACGCGGGAGTTGATGGCAGGTCCCAGCCAGCGGCTCCCTTCGGCTCCCTCTGCAAATCTTCTGGGGACACATCCCTGACTCCCCACCACCACCACCACCAGGCCAGGTTTTGATGCCTCTGACTTGGTCCACCCAAAGGGATCCCAGAAATCCCAAGTTCTGGCGTTGCTATGAGGATAAGCATAGGTAATTTGTGACAGGGATGTGTCACTGTATTTTATTATAATACACCCTGAGCAGGGCCCTAGCTTCTCCTTTTACCAGCTGGCTCTTCTTGTCACCTATAAAAGGACTCCCTGGGCACCTGAGAATAAGAGCAGGTGTCAAAATGGAGGCCACACCCACATGGGCTCACTGTGATCCTAGCAATGGCCCTCCCTCCTTCCCGCCCTCCTTCCTTCCCTCCCTCCCTCCTTCCCTTCCTCCCTCTCAGAGTGTCTCTGTTCAGTGTCCTGCACAGGCTTCTGGCTGTTTCCACCGAGTTGATGGGAAAGATCCTAATGGCTTTAAGCTAATAAGTTGGGAACAAATTAGGTTTGTGTCCACAGAAAGCGGATGGCAAAGGGTGGACCTGAAAGAGCTTCGGGGAGGGTGACAGGGGACACCTTTGGGCTCTTTCTCTCATTTTAAATGTTAAAATTGCATCTATTTGTCATAGGGGAGGGCAGGCTGGGGGAGGTCAAAAGATAACATGCAAGCTGGATGCGGTGGCGCACGACTTTAATCCCAGCACTTGGGAGGCAGAGGCAGGCAGACAGCTGTGAGTTCGAGCCCAGCCTGGTCTACAGAGTGAGTCCAGGACAGCCAAGGCTACACAGAGAGACCCTGTCAGCCCCCCAAAAAGAAAGACAACATACAGGTGGATGATTTCTCCTTCCACTCTGTGATCCCGGGATAGAACTCAGGTCCCCAGGTTTACCTGCAGGAAACGTCTTTGCCCATTGGGCCACCTCACCACTCCCTCCGAGACTGTTTTATTATGAAAAAATGTACACACAAGTGAAAGCAAGAGGTGTTGCCATGGGTGCTCACAGCCTGTGCTGTTGCTTTTCCCAGCTATCAACCCACCTCCCCATTCCACAGGCAGTCCTTGCTCCACCTCATGCTTAATAGATTTATTTATTTATTTATTTTGGTTTTTCAAGACAGGGTGTCTCTGTGTTAGCCTTGGCTGTCCTGGACTCACTTTGTAGACCAGGCTGGCCTCGAACTCACAGCGATCCCCCTGCCTCTGCCTCCCAAGTGCTGGGATCAAAGGGGCCACCACGCCTGGCCCCGAAGAGAGGATTCTTACCCACTGAATCATCTCTCTCTTCTGTTGTTTTGCTTTTAAATAGGTCTCAGGTAGCCCAGACTGGTCTCAAACTCATTACATAACTAAGGATGACCTTCAAGTCCTCACCCCCCAGCCTCCACCTCTGGAGTGCTGGGATGGCAGGCACATACCACCATGCAGGACCACACTTGTGCTGAGTTTTCACAAACACAATGTCCAAGGCACACGTTACCAGGGCACGGAGCACACACCTCCATGGCTCCCTCCAGTCCTGCTCAACCGACAACAGGGTAGCCAGCATCTGGCTGCCTTAGTGTCCTTTTGTCTGTTCTAGGAATGTACAGAAATGCAGCCACGTGGTGAGTTCCCCCCTACCCCCGTGTCTGTCTGTTCGCTCCAGTAATACATCCGAGGCACACGCAGGTGCAGGGCACGAGGAATGGTTTGCTTTACATTCTGAGTGGGCACGACGTGTGGGCGGGCAAGCGGCAGGCTTTTCTCCATCTCCCATTCGTAACACATGGCTTGCCTCCATTTACTACTATGAATAAAATGTGCAGTTGTCCCTCCATCTCTGCAAGGGATTCTATATAAAACCCTTCTGGCACACAAGGCTTGCTCGATGGTGCCGGGCTTTGCATTGAACCCTTACACACCGACCTGTGCGCATCATTCCATGTGCTTTTTGTTTTCCTTCGAGGAGTGGAAGACAGGGTCTCATGCAGCTCGGGCCGGCCTCAAAGGTGTTATGCAGCCCAGGATAACTTTTAAACATCTGGTCCTCCTGCTTCCAGCTCCCAAGTGTTAGAGCTGCAGGGGCACACGCAAACCGGCATGCCCCATTTTATGAAGGGCTGGGGGTTGAACTCACGGCCTCACCCATGCAAAGCAAGGGTTCAACCAACTGAGTTACATTGTCGGTCTTATTACATTTAATCAAAGGTTTTTTGGTTGGTTTTTTTTTTTTTTTTTCCTGTTAGTAACTATGTGGATAATTACATGATTTTTTTTCCCCATTCTCATAGATTAGTGATAAATTACTGGAAGTGTTGCTCAGTGGCCGGAGTACTTGCCTAGCATGTGTGAAGCAATGAGTTCCACCCTCAGCACGTGCGTGTGCGTGCACGCGCGTACAAACACACACACACACACACACACACACACACACACACACACGGTGGGGAGTTAGAGAGATGGCTCAGTGGTTAAGAACACCAGCTGTTCTTGCAGAGAATCCAAGTTCATCCATGTCAGGCTGTTTACAGCCGCCTGTAACTCCAGCTGCAGGAGACCTGGAAAAATGGCTCAGCAATTAAGAGTATTTGTTCTTGCAGAAGGGACCCACTCTGGGTTCACTCTTCAGCACCCAACTGGTAAGTCACAACTGTAATTCCAGTTCCAGGATACCCAGTGCCTTTTTCTGAAAACCTTGGAGAATAGGTACACACCGATGTGTGTGTGTGCGTGCACACACACACACACACACACACACATATATTTGCATATATGCAGATAAAGCACAAGCATAAAAAATTTTAAAATAACATTCTTTAGAGAGACCACCGTGTCACTTGCAATGTAGCATATTCCTGTTTTCCAAAATTTCCTCAGTTCTTGTAGCTATATTTAGGATTTTTTTTTTTTTTTTGCTACTATCCAAACATGAAATGGCTTTGTTGTTTTCTTAAGTTTTTCTTCATTGAGTTGCACAATCTCGCTCTCCTCTCTCCTTGTGTTTTTACATAATGTTGGGTTCTATCACCTTTAAAACGTTCATAAGATGGTTTTCTTTAATTATGTGACGCAGTTGAAGCCCAGGGTATAGGAGAGAAATAAGAATTTTTTAGTATACTCACATCTCTGCACTCCAGGCTTGTTCTACAGAAATTGCTTGCTTTTGGTGTGTGTGTGTGTGTGTGTGTGTGTGTGTGTGTGTGTGTGTGTGTGTGTGACATCTTGTTGACCCCACTGTTGAGGCAGAGTCTCTCAGTAACCCTGGAGCTAGGTGGTTTAGCTAGAACAGCTGCAGAGTAAGCCCCAGGGACTCTCTCATCTCTGCCTCCCCGGTAGTGGGATTACAAGCACATCACCATTTTTTCAGGTGGGCTCTGGGGATTTGAACTCGGTTCCTCAGGCTTGCACAGCAAGCACTTTATTAATTGAGGCATCTCCCCAGCCCACAAGTTCCTTTTCTTCTGATGGCAGGTTTCTGCTCATTTATTGTTTCCCAGAAAGCCATTTTACCCGGCTCCTTTGGTTTTTTTCTATACCGAGAGAGTGGAAGCTGCCTTTTGGATTCTGCCTCACTTCACTTAACACTCTCACACTCCTGGCTTTCCCTATTATTCTAAATCCTTCCTAACTATGTACATATCTCGGGGACTTAGGATTTCTCTGTAGAGCTTACACATGACTCCCCTGATTTTCTTGGCTTTTTCAATATAGCATTCACATTGTCTCTTGCTGGGAGGCATATGACGTCTGTACTGTCTCCAGCTACGTGACCCCCTGCAGTGCTTGATATTGCCACAGCATCTTAGAATGTAAAGCCTTTCTATATTTAGAACTAATTCCTTGGGTTAGATTTTTTTCTGGACCAAAGGCATGGGGTTTTTTGTTTTGTTTGGTTTGGGTTTTGTTTTTTGTTTTTTGTTTTTTTTTTTAGGCCAATTTATTTTACAGAAGAATTGTTTCAATTGACACTTGAACCAGAAAGAGGAATATTGATTTGCTTATTTAATTTGCACTTCTGGGGATGGCACCAAAACCTTCATGTTACACAAATGCTCTACCACTGAGCCAGGCTCCCAGCCCCTCACTGGGGGATTCTAGGCAGGTGCTCTACCACTGAGCCACACCCCAGCCCCTCACTGGGGGATTCTAGGCAGGGCTCTACCACTGAGCCACACCCCAGCCCCTCACTGGGGGATTCTAGGCAGGGGCTTTACCACTGAGCCACACCCTAGCCCCTCACTGGGGGATTCTAGGCAGGGGTTCTACCACTGAGCCACACCCTAGCCCCTCACTGGGGGATTCTAGGCAGGGGCTCTACCACTGAGCCACACCCCAGCCCCTCAACTGGGGGATTTACAGAAGTGCTCTATCACTGAGTCAAAAGTACCCTTAAGTACATCTTAAGACAGAATCTAAGTTGCTCAGGCTGGCCTTCAGCTCACTCTATAACCAGCCTAGCCTTCCCTTTTGGTATTTCTGCTTCATCCTCTCAGGCAGAAGATGATGTTAAAATCTGGATGTATTCTTGTCCCCTATTGACAAAATGTCTCCCCAAGTTCCAGCTGCTTCCTGGCCTTGCCTGATTTTATGTCCTGACTCCACCTCCCTTCCTTTTCCCTTCCTCTCTTCCTTCCTCTCTCCTTCAGTTCCCTATATATTGCCTTTGCAGGTTAAGGGCTAAGGACAAGGTCTCTGTAGCCCAGGTTGGCCCTTGAATTTCTAATCTTCTTGCCTCCACCTCCCAAGTGCTAGGATAGCAGACATGTGCTGTCACACCTCGTTTATCCAGTGCTGAGCGTTAGACTATGTGAAGACTCAGTGCTGAGCGTTAGACTATGTGAAGACTCATGTGTTTCACATTGAGAATATTACAGTTCACTGGGACCTTCAACAAACCACCGTCTGCAGCTTACAGAGCTATAAATGAAGGCCATGGGTCGCAGGCTGTGCTGTCCTTGAGTGTATACATGACACTCTATTGAGCCGGGTATGATGAGTCACCTGTCATTCCAGCGCTCTAGAGGCGGAGGCACAAAGATCCTGAGTTCCAGGCCAACCTGGGCTATGAAAAGAGAGGCTATCCCACAGGACACTCCCAAGAACTCTGGTCTTTAAGAGAGGCTGACAAGACAACAAGAAAGACCTCAGCCATGGGCAGAACCAATCAGGCTTCCAGGATGAAGTGGGGGTGCAGGCTAGAGTGGGAGGAACCCAGACAAATCTTCAGTCCTGAAGGTTACTGGTCCCATAGACAGGTCTCAGTCTGTAAGAATTTAGGGCATTGTTTCCACCTAATTCCTGACTCCATCTTTATAGCCCCCATCGGCCACAGGGCCAGGGCCAGGGTCAGGGTCAGGGCCAGGGTCAGGGTCAGGGTCAGGGTCAGGGTCAGGGCCAGGGTCAGGGTCAGGGCCAGGGTCAGGGTCAGGGTCAGCAATCAGCATAGGCCCAGGTCAGGAGACTAAACCTGGCAGGAAGGTTGAAGGGGTTGGGCAGCTAAGATATCAAGCCACACTATGTGCTAGACTTGTCAGATACGGTGACCTGGGGGTGGGGAGAAGGATGTGGGGCAGAGACAGGTGGGGTGTGAGTGGGTAGAGGGCTGCACTTATGCTGAAGGTCAGGGAGCAGGATGGGGTGGGTCCATGCTGGGGGGCGGGGGGACGGGGGGGGGGAGGGCATGACACAAGCACAGGAGTTAAAGAGAGGTGGGGCAGAATGGCAGGGCGTGTGTGAAGGCTGTGGGAGGAGTCGTGGGGGGCAGAGTGTATGGGAGGTGATGGGGTGGAGCTAGTGGAGGGAGATGAGGGGAAGTACAAGTCACATGTAAAGGCTGGAGGTGGAGCCAGGTAGATTGGACAAAGTGGGCCCAGAGGAGGGAAATGGAACATGTGGGCATAATGAGGGTGGGGCTAGGCAAATGAAGTAATAAGGCGGGGAAGAGGGAAATGTGAGGCCAGACAGGCAGCAAGGGAAAGGAAGGAGAAGGGGTGTGGAAAGAATAGAGGTGGGGTTAGGCAGGCAGAGGGGAAGGCAGCGAAAGGGGCGGGGTCTGTGGTCTGGGTTGGGGTTGGCCAAGGGCACAGAAGAAACAAGGGTGAATACAGCAAAGAGAAGTGGGGGGCATTAGTGTGGGCAATTCAGAGGCGGATCTAGAGGCAGGGTCATGTAGAGTGAGTGGAGCATGGGTAAAGAAAACGGGCGGGGACTATGAGGACTGGGTAGGGCTAGGGGCGGAGAGCGAAGGTGGAGATGGGGCGGGTGGATGGAGGACAGGAGGAGAGATAGAGAGAGCCTTCTGAGTGGTGGTAGGCTCCGCTGGAGGCTGGACCTAGGTGGAACCGTGTGGAGGGGGCAGAGTGTGGTGGGGCGGAGTCACGACGATGGGGCGGAGCATCTGGATGGCGGAAAGCAAGAGTAGAGGCGGGAACTTGGGCGGAGCGACGCCGTGGGCGGGGCCTGTGGGGCGGGGCCAATCGGGCGGACGGGCGGGGCGTGGGCTGGGCTTGCTCGCCGCAGCTG
The DNA here is from genome assembly GCF_903995435.1 of Acomys russatus. NCBI lineage: Eukaryota > Metazoa > Chordata > Mammalia > Rodentia > Muridae > Acomys > Acomys russatus. The sequence goes on along the minus strand of NC_067155.1, from coordinate 34,188,187 downwards.
CTGCGCCCCCCCCACACGCGCTCGCGGACCCAGGCCCGCGGACCGGGACACCAAGGAGGACGCCCGCCGCGCCCGGCCCAAGCCTCGAGGAGCGGGGCGCGGCGCACAGGGTCCGGGCGCGGGCGGCGGGCTGTCACCGAGGATCCCAGCCTGGGGCCGGCCGAGGTGAGTGTCGCCACGGAGGTGGCGGGGAGACGCTGGCGGGGACCTGTCGGAGCCTTTGTCTGCGGCGCACAGCCCCAGTCGCGCCGCCTCCCCCTCCCTCCCTCCCAGGCTCTAAATCGTTGCCGCACCCCTTGTCCTGGGAAGAGGGGTACTCTCACCCAGTGCCAGATCCCCTGCGTCCCAGCTGCGAGTGCGGGACGCAGGCTCTAGAAGGGCACAAATGCGGGTGGCCTTGGCCGAGCCGGGTCATGCCAGTACCTCCTTCCTTGGTCACACCCCAGGGGTCCTCGCACCTTAAGTTTCTTCCGAACCCTCCTCCTTTCTTCTCTCCCGTTTGCCCAGCCAGACCCCTTCTAGTTCTGGAAGAGGTTATGAGTGAGGCGGGGCCTGAACACTGACTGGGTCACGACCTCCGGGTTGCCCCAGAAGTCTCCCCTTTGCTGGGGGCCGTGTGGGCCCGGGGTTTAACTTCAATGCTGCTGGGGCTGCCTAAGGAAGAAACAGTCTGCTGGTGTTGGAATTGTTCAAAACCTAAAGCAGGGAGGGGGGTGGGCCCGGGCTACCCCTCAGCCCTGTGGGCATCCCAGGCCTTGACCAATCTGTGGTACTGACATCACATTCATCTGTCCCCTGGAGCTCAGCGGAGCTGCCCCCAAGGGGACTCAAAACCTACGCTCCTGTAGCAGCGGGGAGTGGAGCCTTATGATGCGTCGGGAGACTCCCTAAACGTCTGGGCACGGGACAGGGGCATCCAAGGGCATATAGTAAACAGGACTTGTGGCTGGAGCCCGAAGTTCAAGGCTTGAGGAGGTTAAACAGGCTGGCTTTCCAAGTAAAATTTAGTTTCCCTGCAGTTTCTGCTGGCTTCAGGTGTGGGGCAAGTAGCTTGGGAGACAATCTCTATAGAAACCGGGAGGGGCCGGTGGTCGCGATCCAGTTAGAGCTATCTGGCTTTCTTCTCTCTTTTTGGTCATCTCTTCTGCACACTGGTGCTGTGTGCCTAGTTTTACAGGACTGCTGAGGGCTTGGAGCCCCCTTTCATCCACCGGGTGCTAAGGGGGCAGTTTGTGTCGCTATTAAAACACTCAAGTGTGGGCAGTTAAGTTTTTCCTACCAACCACCCAGTCCCTCTCTGTGACTCTGTCATTCTCTGCATGGGTGAGCTCTAAGTGGGTGAACTGGTGCCAAGGATGGTCTGAAAGCTAAAGAAATGACCTGTGTCATCCCCAGTGACAAGTGACAAGCACTGAGGGGTCCCAAGTGGGGAGTGTAAAAAAAGCTTCCTTGCCCGTCTGTCTATCTGCATACTCTTACATTTTTAATTAAAATGGATATAGGGAAAGGAAAGAGCTGAGACCCTGGATACTGAACGTGGGGGTTTGGGAGAGGAGAAAGATGAAAGCCGTGGGGACAGTGTGGGTGGCAGCTGCCCGCCACGCTGACTGAGCCAGAGCGAGCAGCCTGGCAGGATGCCGAACACGTCCGCCTTCCCGGATGGTGTGGCTTGAGCCAGGCAGAAACCTCTCATGCTGGCCTGGCTTGCCTGGGAGACTGCATCCTGGGAGTCCCTACTGAATAGGAGCTAGGCTCTTTTGGATTCCCGGTGTCCTCTAGGACTGAGCTTCCATCCTGAGTGACTCAGTGGACACTGTGAATAGCCAATAGTGTCCCCTTCCCCAGCCCCTCCTGTCTAAGGTTGGCGAACTGCAGTCTGATCTGGTAACCCAGCCCCTTTGGAGAGCAGGCAAGTGTATGCCCAGTAACAGACAAGACTAGGGTTGTAGCCAATACCGCTGTCGTTCAAGCCCTGGCCAGCTATGCCTTAGTCCTTCTAAGGCTCTCCCAGTTCTAGACACAATTACTAGGACCAGACTGCCTGAAGAGGGGCTCTTCAAGAGCGACTTGAGCCTGGAGGGGAGGTTCACCTGGCCTCCCAGCTCCCAGTAGGACAAGTTCCCAACCTCTTGTCCACTGACCACGAGTACGAGTCACCTCTGGGTCAGCCACCAATAGGGACAGAGTTCCGTACCTTGGGACCCCCAGATCCTAAGTATGCTGCAGGCTCCAAGGCCCCAAGGAGACCCCAGTCTGAGTCCCTGACCCTAACACAACTCCGTTAAGAATGAGAAAATGGGATTGGGCATGGTGGCAAAATCCCAGCACTCGGGAGGCAGAGACAGGTGGATTGCTGTGAGTTCAAGGCCAGCCTGGTCGACAAAGTGAGTCCAGGACAGCCAGGGCTACACACAGAGAAACCCTGTCTCAAAAAAAAGAAAAGAAGAAGAAGAAGCCAGGCGTGGTGGCGCACGACTTTAATCCCAGCACTCGGGAGGCAGAGGCAGGCGGATCGCTGTGAGTTCGAGGCCAGCCTGGTCTACAAAGTGAGTCCAGGACAGCCAAGGCTACACAGAGAAACTCTGTCTCGGAAAAAAGAAGAAGAAGAAGAAGAAGAAGAAGAAGAAGAAGAAGAAGAAGAAGAAGAAGAAGAAGAAGAAGAAAGAATGAGAAAATAGGGTAAAGACGTAGCCAGGAGGGGGGATTTGGTAACTGGTGGGAAGAACCCACCTTGGGCTCTGGGAAAGAGGTAAACTGAGGCAGAAAAGCGACAGAAACAAGGGCTTGATAAAAAAATGAAACCAGGTGGATCTGGCACAGGGCATGCTGGTAGCACAGGTCCAGAAATATTTGATGCAGTTCTGAAAGGTGGGGTCCCTTAGGGCTGGGGGCCTCCCAGCTTCTTCCATGGTCTCTTCTTCTGCTTCCTGAGAGAGAGAAGCTGTCTCCAGCCTTGATCTGGGTCCAGAGGTGAAATGTCATTTCTATGTATGTCTCATACTCTATGAGAATTGTGTATCTTTTTGTTCTTTTGTTCTTGTTGTTTTTTTAAAAAATAAGATTTTATTTACTATTTATACAGTATTCTACCCATACGTGTGTCCGCGTGCCAGAAGAGGACACCAGATCTCATTGTAGATGGTTGTGAGCCACCATGTGGTTGCTGGGAATTGAACTAAGGACCTTTAGAAGAACAGACAGTGCTCTTACCCTCTCAGCTATCTCTCCAGCCCCCTTTTTTATTATCAGATAAAACTTTCAACAGGGTTTGAAAATTCACCTAATAGAAGTTAAAGGAAGAAAAGCTAGACACCCCATGCACACGGGGTTACTGACATACTGACTGGGACATTTCCCAGACACAGGTTTCCTTTCCTCCAAAGATAAGGGCTGTCAGATCTGAACTGAAGCAAGAAACACTGAGGCAAGACTACAATGGATGTGGCTCAGTGGTAGAGCACCTGCCTAGAATCCCCCAGTGAAGGGCTGATATGTGGCTCAGTGGCAGAGCACCTGCCTAGAATCCCCCAGTGAGGGGCTGGTGGTGTGGCTCAGTGGTAGAGCACCTGCCTAGAATACCCCAGTGAGGGGCTGGGGTGTGGCTCAGTGGTAGAGCACCTGCCTAGAATCCCCCAGTGAGGGGCTGGGGTGTGGGTCAGTGGTAGAGCCCCTGCCTAGAGTCCCCCAGTGAGGGGCTGGGATGTGGCTCAGTAGTAGAGCACCTGTCTAGAGTCCCCCAGTGACGGGCTGATATGTGGCTCAGTGGCAGAGCACCTGCCTAGAATCCCCCAGTGAGGGGTTGGGGTGTGGCTCAGTGGTAGAGCCCCTGCCTAGAATCTCCCTTGAGGGGCTGGAGGTGTGGCTCAGTGTCCCAGATGGAGGGCATCATTACAAACCTGGGTTGGACTGTGGGTTCTACTACTTTCTACCCATGAGAGCAAAGTGGGCGTTATTCACCCTGCATTGCTCACTTCTGTCGACTGGCTAAGGAATGCGTAGCAGCACCTCCCTCCCAGAGAGGACGGATGAGTGAGACAGCTGCAACTCTCTGCTGCCGAACAGTCCCAGTAATTTCAACCGTTGTTTCTGATTGTTCACTGTGTTCTGGCATTCCTGCTCCAAATTATTTTTCCACTCCACCTATGTCTCTTTTTCCCATTGTTTTCTTTTTCATGAAAGCCACCTAACTGCTCTTGGGTCAAAGACCTCTGAGCTGGCCTCCTGGTCTGTAGTCACTGCTCTTTCCACCCGGTTTCCATAGCAACAGGCAAGGTCACATCACCTCACCGCTGAGCTTGTATCCTTAACGATGAGACATCAAAAGAGAAACAGGGCTGGAGAGATGTCTCTGCAGTTAGGAACTCACACTGTTCTTGCAGAAGAAACAAGTTTGGTTCCCAGGACCCGAGTCAGGTGGTGTACTATTGCTCATAACTCCAGTTCTAAGGGGGATCTGAAGCCTATGAGTCCCTTAAGCACTAGCACTAATATATACAAACACACATATAATTAAAAATAATACTCAATGATTTCTTAAAATATACTTTTTAAAGGATGGGAGAAATCAAGGTATGTGTCCTGGGGCATTCCTGTAGTTCCAGCTCTGGGAGGATGGAGCATAAGGATCACAAGTATCAGTGTGGGCTGAGGAGCACGACCTTGTCTCAAGCAAAGCAAAGCAGAGATAGCTCAGTGGTAGAGCACCTGCCTAGAATCCTCCAGTGAGGGGCTGGGGTGTGGCTCAGTGGTAGCGCTCCTGCCTAGAATCCCCCAGTGAGGGGCTGGTGGTGTGGCTCAGTGGTAGAGCCCCTGCCTAGGATTCCCCAGTAAGGGGCTGGGGTGTGGCTCAGTGGTAGAGCACCTGCCTAGAGTCCCCCAGTGAGGGGCTTGGGTGTGGCTCAGTGGTAGCGCTCCTGCCTAGAATCCCCCAGTGAGGGGCTGGTGGTGTGGCTCAGTGGTAGAGCACCTGCCTAGAATCCCCCAATGAGGGGCTGGGGTGTGGCTCAGTGGTAGAGCACCTGCCTAGAATCCCCCAGTGAGGGGCTGAGTGTGGGTCAGTGGTAGAGCCCCTGCCTAGAATCCCCCAGTGAGGGGCTGAGTGTGGCTCAGTGGTAGAGCACCTGCCTAGAATCCCCCAGTGAGGGGCTGGGGTGTGGCTCAGTGGCAGAGCACCTGCCTAGAATCCCCCAATGAGGGGCTGGGGTGTGGCTCAGTGGTAGAGCACCTGAATCACATGTGGGGGTCTCTGAGGTTCATTCTCAGTTCTACAAAATAGATTCAAACAAATACACAAATAGAATCATGGGACAGAAGGACTCCGACATATGCAGCCTGATGACCTAGCTGTAGGATCAAGGTGTCCTCTCCCCTTACCACTTTGCCCGCCTTGTCTCCTTTCCTCACAGCGTGAAGTGCCATGGGCTCCATTGGAAGCCAGCGCCTCAAGGAGCCCTGCGTGGCAGCCACATCTGGCCAGAGTGTGGTGACAAGCTTTAGCTTTGACAACTTCCAGCTGGAGATGTCAGCGGAAGGGGCTCAGGACCCCAGCGTCAGAGTCAGGGGTGTCCCCACATTCACAGACTCTGGTAAGTAAATGATGTGGTCTGCCCCCAGGGCAATGACTAGCCACATGGGCCCTGTGGCCAGTTTGGGCGGCATCAGGAACCTCAGGTTGTCATGGAGACTAAAAAGGCTCAGTCAGTGAGTTGGGCGGTTGGAGTAACAAATATAACTAACTATGCCCACCTCTGCTCTGTGTCACAAGACCTCTGCTATTGGCCCTCCGCCGTGACAGACCCTGGCTGTAGAGTTTCCTTCTCATTTGTTCTTCAAAGCAAACCACTCCTCGTTGCAGAGAACAAGGCTTGGATGTGACATTCAGATACTGTGTGGTCTGGAGCAAAGACCTAAACATCTCTGAGCTTGCGTCCCCAACACTAAAGAGCTGGCCCAACCGACTATGCGATTGGACTTGCAGAGCAGCTCTGGATCCAGGTTCAACCCTGGCACCATCCCTTGCCTGCTTGGGAACTTTGTGCATGCTTGAGGGACAATGCTGTTGCCGGTCTCGATGCAGCTGAGGCAAAATTCATAGTGTCCCTTAAAACCATCCTGGGGACCACCTGGAAGCCACCTGCACGGTAGCACCTGGAAGCCATCTGTGAGATAGCACCTGTGAGGTAGCACCTGTGAGGCAGCACCTGTGATCCACCTGTGTGGTAGCATCTTGTGCAGATGGTTGTTTGAAGTAGAACTCCTTCTGCCTCAGACATGCTCACGACTCTTTTGCCCCTGTGTGGTGGAGTTCTGCTGCCTGAGCCCCATGTTGAGTTTCAAGAATACCTGCTCCTGTGCAGAGGGACAGTGCCAGGCCTCAAGGTGACAACAGTCCTGGCAGGTGCCTGAGACTTTATTTCTGAAGGCTTGGGGCATTAGGGGCCCTGGTTGGCTGTAACACTTGGAATGGAAGTGCCACAAGAGGCCAGGGGCCCCACTCATATGCCAGGCATTTTCTTTCTCATTCCTGTAGACAGCAACAGCCTGCCATCCCCTCGATGGTCAGGGTCAAGTCCCTCATCCACAGAGGTCTTCCTTGGCTGATGCATCAGGACTGGAGTGGCAACCCTTTAAGCCCAAAATGACAGCGTCATGGTGTCATGGGGTCAAAACTAAAATTCCCTAGATGATGGAATGAGGACATAGCCCGGTTGGTAGAGCACTTGCTTAGCGGGTGTGAAGCCCCGGGTTCCATCCCCAGTATCAAGTAGATCAAGTACGGTGGTGTGTACCTGTAATCCCGGCACCCCGGAAGTAGAGACAGGAGGATCAGAAGTCCAGGGTCATTCTTGGCTATGTAATGAGTTGGAGGCCAGCCTGGGCTACATGAGATCTTATTGTGGGTTGAAGGGAGAAGAAAGGGAAAAGGAAAGAAAGTCACTAGATCAGCAGGGACAGTAGATGAGCGTCTTGTTAGTAGTTGCTAAAGGGACGATGATGATGGTTATTAGTACCGTGTCCATCCTGGATCCTAGCATCCCATCTGGGGAGACAGCTGTCTGCCCTGCACACTGTATTACGTTAGACCTTGCTAGCCCCACGAAGCATTGCCGTTGGCTTCTCCCACCACAGCGTCTTCAGAAGGCTGCCCCACCATCTGGTCAGGCTTGCTGTTCCTGTGGCCGTGGCCGTGGCCAGGGTGGTTGTGATGGCTTTTGGTGGGCAGAAGCTGTGACAGTGGTGGGCAGCACATACAGTCGACAGCATCCTTGGTGGCCATAGTGGCTGAGTTAGTAGCTTGTCTCATTGCTGTGACAAAATACCTGACGAAGACAACTTAAAAGGAGAGAGAGGAAAAAAAAGGTTCGTCGTGGCTCACAGTTTGAAAGGTCGGGTCCATTATGGTGGAGAAGGCGTGTTTCCATTCGGTCCAGGGAGGTCCCCAGCCATGGGATTGGTGCTACTCACATTCAGGATGCCTCTCACTACCTCATTTAACCCAATCTAGATCATCTCTCACAGGCATGGTCAGAGGTTCCCCCCTACCCCCACCCCCATTGTGAGTCCATACATCATCTATTTGACAATTGGGATGGGCTATCACTGGGCCTGGGGAAATGGTTCAATGAGTAAAGCACTTGCCAAACAACTGTGATGATCTGAGTTCAAATCCAAGAACCCATATAAAAAGCCAGGCACTGTAGTGCACTTCTGTGATCCACCTGCCTCTACCTCCAGAGTGCTGGGATTAAAGGCATGTGACACCACACCCAACTAAAATTTAAAATAAAAATAAAAAAAAATTAAGGGGCTGGAGAGATGGCTCGGGGCTTAAGGGTTCTTTCTGCTCTTCCAGAGGACTCAAGTTCAGTTCCCAGCACCTCCATCATCAGGTGGCTCACAACTGCCTGTAACTTCAACTCCAGAAAATGCAATGCCCTCTGCTTCTATGGGTACACACATACACACACACTTGGAAAATAAATAAATATAGTGCGGTGGCCCACGTCTTTAATCCCAGCACTTGGAAGGCAGAGGCAGGCAGATCTCTGTGAGTTCGAGGCCAGCCTGGTCTACAAAGTGAGTTCAGGACAACCAGGGCTACACGGAGAAACCCTGTCTCAAAAAAACCAATAAACCAACAAACAAATAGGGTAGGTACACGGAGAAACCAATGAATGAATGAATGAATGAATGAATGAATGAATGAATGGGCTGTAAGTTTGTGGCCTTGTAGATAATGATGTGGATGGCGGGGCCTCTGCTTGTAGGCAGCGGCTGTGGTGATGAAAACCGTGATGTAATGGCCACAGCCTGAGTGTGCTCTCTAATCTCTCTTGGTGTCTCCCCACTTAGCGGCAGAGGAGCCTGTGCCAGACGACCGCTACCATGCCATCTACTTCGCCATGCTGCTGGCTGGCGTGGGCTTCCTACTGCCGTACAACAGCTTTATCACCGATGTGGACTATCTGCACCACAAGTACCCAGGTGGGTCCCTCGGCCGTCCACAGAGCCCTCGCACGCGGCCCAGTACCCTCTCCCTGGGCCAGGGCCTTCTGGGAGTTCCAAGGGACGCGACCCTGCTTGGAGATGTCTCATGAGGAGAATGGCTGATGTGGTCTTAAGGGACACACCGCGCTGAGTGGATGGATAACTGGGAGCCTAGTAGTTACTTTACACGTTGCTATGGTAAAATGAACAGGAAGTGGCTCCCTCTATAACTTCGCTAGGCCCGCCCCTGGTGACTTACTTCCTCCAGTGAGGCTCCGCCTCCTAAATGTTCCACCGCCTTCTCAAACAGCGCCACCTGCTGGGGACCAGGTGTTCCAGCCGGTGAACCCGTAGGGGACATTTCATATTTAAAAGTGGTTTATGGACCTACGTGGTGGAAGCTGTGTTAGCCAGGGCTGTACATGACTGTCAAGTATGTGACTGCATGCTCCACTCGCAACTGCTAAGTGACAAGTTCACTCTGAGCAATCAGCTCCCTTGGGGAGAGTGAAAAGCCATTACAGGGGTGGCTGTAGAGATCAGAAGTCCCCCTGAGTCACTGTCACTCTTATATCCAGGGACCTCCATCGTGTTCGACATGAGCCTCACCTACATCTTGGTGGCATTGGCGGCTGTCCTCCTAAACAACGTTGTGGTGGAGAGGTTAAACCTGCACACAAGGATTACCACAGGTATTCAAAGGCCACCCTGTGTCGTCCTCTCCCGGGAGCTCCTAGCCCATGGCACTGCCCACCCAGCTTCCCAGCCTTGCCTGTGAAACACCTGTGTTTTCTAGGACCACTGCAGGCTTTATGGTTGGAAAAATCAGGGTCAGGCTACTTGCCAGTACAATGCAGGTGCCTCCACAAGGCTCTTGTGACCCCCAAGTTACATCCCCGGGTCCCTACATAACAGCCCTTCTCCCCTTTGGCCATCGCTCTGTCCAGTAGTGGTCAACCTCAAGGCTCGGCACCGGGGGCTCCTCCTCCAGAAAGCCCCCCAGTCTCCCTGTAGACTTTCCTGGAGTCTTCCACCTACGTAATATTCAAGGGGACAAGGTAGCCACAACGTCTGAGACCTCGCTCTCTGGAAAACAGCGTGAGGTGAGGAGCCCTCACCTGGTTGCTCACTGCGCCCCTCGCGACTTCTCTGCTCCCTGCAGGCTACCTCCTCGCCTTGGGTCCCTTGCTCTTTATCAGCATATGTGACGTGTGGCTACAGCTCTTCTCTCATGACCAGGCTTATGCCATCAACCTGGCCGCCGTGGGCACTGTGGCCTTTGGATGCACAGGTAGGGAGTGGGGCCAGGATGTGCCAGGAGGGCTGAGCCTAAGGGCTCTGTGCGTGCCCCCATCCCCACCCCCCATACAAGGTGAGGCAGCCCAAGTGCTGGGCACATAAGCCCCTCACATGCACCCAGCCACTCTCATGTGGTGCGGGCTTGGAATGCAGCACCCTAGTTCTCTTGAACTCCTGATCCTCCTGCCTCCACCTCTTTGGTTTGGATTACAGGCGTGCACCCTGCCTCCCCCATACCCAGTCTATGCCGTGTTGGGCATGGAACCAGGGTTTCATTGTTGCTAGGCAAACTCTGTGCCCAATAAACCATATCCTCAGCCCACTCCTTATTTTTTTAATCGAGACAGGATCTCACATAGTCCAGGCTGGCTTTGAACTCCTAAGTCCTGCTGCCTCCAGCTCCCAAGCACTGGCATTCCATGGACACCCAGATCCTTCTTGCTTTTGCAACAGAAATGGGAGCGGGGAGGCAGAGGCTGTGTTCCATGCAGCCCCTTGGCGAGTTTTTTAGGTTGCCAGCCCCGTTTCAACCCATCACCTGTTCAGTCACTGCTGTGGGAAGAAATGCTGAAAGTTCGCCACATCTCATCCAGCAAGGGACATGTGTCATCTCTGCTCCCATCAGCCAGGACATGTCAGTGACCTTGAACCCCAGGAGCAGGGAAGTGACTGTGCTATGTGCACTGTTCAGGGCAGCACCGTTTCCTTCTTTTGTTGTTGTATGGGCTGTGGTGAACGTCACCACCGCCTCTGGTGCGCTCATCCCTGCTTCCCACTGCCAGCATAGCACCTGCGTCAACCAGTGACAAAAGGTATCTGACCACTCCCTCCCTCTCTCTCTTAAGTGCAGCAATCTAGCTTCTACGGCTACACGGGATTACTGCCCAAGAGGTACACGCAGGGGGTGATGACTGGAGAGAGTGAGTATACAGACCCTCCACCAATAGGACTAGGGACCCTAACGAGCATGTCCTGGTTAGCAAGGTAGGCCAAAAAGGCCTATGCATGCTGGACTGGGGGTGGTGACCATGGATGGTGAGGGATGGAGCCCTGGGTGGGAGGGATCCATGTGTACACCTGTGCATGCCAGGATTCAAGGCAGTGAGCAAGCAGGAGGGTGTGTTTTGTGTGCCTGTCGTTGTGACTTTTTTTGGGAGAGACGTGGACACTCCAGATAGGGTACCATGGGGCACACCAGGAAACAGCTCCAGATAGTCTAGCCTTGGTGAGTTTGTTAGGCTGATTTACAGGGCCACAGATGACTCAAAGATGGCTGCACAGAGAAGCCCACCCTGGCTCATCCCAGCTCCCCTGGTGGGAGAGAGACCCCCAACCCCAATTGTTACTGCTTGAATAACCTTGAAGGGGACAGATCTTGAGAATCTTGTATATGGTTTCATTGACCTTTATATATATATTTTTTTTAAATTTAGTTATTTAAGGCAGGTAGTGGTGGCGCATGCCTTCAATCCCAGCACTTGGGAGGCAGAGGCAGGTGAATTTCTGTGAATTCGAGGCCAACCTGGTCTACAAAGTGAGTCTAAGACAGCCAGGGATACATGGAGAAACCTTGTCTCAAAACAACAACAACAACAACAACAGATTTATTTATTTATTATGTATACAATGTTGTGTCTGCGTGTACACCTGAACACCTGAAGAGGGCATCAGATCCCTTTATAGATGGTTATGAGCCACCATGTGGTTGCTGGGAATTGAACTCAGGGCCTCTGAAAGAGCAGCCAGTGCCCTTAACCTCAGAGCCATCTCTCCAGCCCTTTGCTGGACTTTTTTGGTGTTGTTGTTGTTTGGTTTTTTTTTGTTTTTCGAGACAGGGTTTCTTTGTGTACCCTTGGCTGTCCTGGACTCACTTTGTAGACCAGGCTGGCCTCAAATTCACAGCGATCCTCCTGCCTCTGCTTCCCGAGTGCTGGGATTAAAGGCATACGCCACTACGCCCAGCTCCCTTTGCTGGACTTTTAATCTTTATTTTCTGAGTCTTTCGACCCCTTCCTCCTTCCTCTAGGGAGAGAGTGTTCAGATTTTAGAGGTTTGCAACATTGTGTGAGTGTGTGTCTGTGTGTGTAGGAGAGACTGTGTGTTTGTGTATGTGTGTGCCAGTCTGTGTGTTTGTTTGTGTATGTGTCTGTATGTCTCTGTGTGTGCATGTGTCTGTGTGTATGTGTCTGTCTGTCTGTCTGTCTGTCTGTCTGTCTGTCTGGGCAAGTATGCTAAGGGTTAGCCTGCCCAAGCCCACAATAGCAGCTGCCGCCTCTAAGGACCAAGCCCTCTTCAGATCCCCGCATCCACCACCCACCCACCCCTGCTTAGGGCTCTGTTAAACACGTGTCTGTCAAGCCACCTCCCAGATGCCCCTTTCTGATACACAGCACCCTTGCTCAAACCTGAAAATGTCACCCAGCACCCAGCCCTCAGTAGTGACCCCCTGGACATGCCTTCCCAGGGGACTCTGAGTCTGTCCCCTCCTGTCCTCTGTTCCATAGCTAGTCATAACTGGACAAGAAGCCAATGCCATCCTTGTGGGCTGCTCCCCACATCTCCTCTTTGGCACCCTTCTGTAGGCTTCTTCTACCATGTGTTGCCTGGAACATCAGACCCCACCACCCAGAGCTGACTTCTGGAAGGTGGCCAGCACCTGGGTGGCTTTGCAAGCCAGCAGGTTTTGTTGTTGTTGTTGTTGTTGCTGTTGTTGTTCTGAGACAGGGTCTCATGTAGCCCAGGCTGGCTACATGTAGCTGAGGATAACCTTGAACTTCTGATCCTCCTGCTTCCAACTCCTGAGTGTTGGGAGCTCAGGCATGTGGTACCTCTCTTTACACCATGTTGGGAGTGGACCCCAGGACATCGTCCATGTTTTTTGTTTGTTTGGTTTTGGTTTTATCGAGACAGGGTTTCTCTGTTATCTTGGCCATCCTGGACTCGCTTTGTAAACCAGGCTAGCCTCGAACTCACAACGACCGATCTGCCTGCCTCTGCCTCCCGAGTGCTGGGATTAAAGGTGTGCGCCACCACACGGGGCAACATTGTGCATGTTTAACAAACACTCTACCAGCTGAGCCACATTCCTACCGCAAACCGTTAGGTTTTGTGGTGGAGCCCCTGAGGCTGGCCCATCAGGATGGTGTTGGTGTACTGATTTAAAACCGCAATTCAGTAGCCAAGAGCCCTTCAACATGGGCTTGCTCAGAACCCTGTCCGTCCTCACCAGACCATGGTCCAGCCCCATACTGCTCCACGGCTGTGGGGTTGAGCTTAGACAAAACTCCAAATGCTATCTGCAGCAGTCCTGCCTGCCTTGAGGGTGACACCCTCCTCCAGCTGGCCTTTGCTTTGGTGGGGGGGGGGGACCTCTCAGTATTCCACAGGCACTCAAGACTCTTGCCTGCTCGGAGTACTCTCTCTGTCTGTGGCCTCCTTCTACCAAGCCCAGGAAGGCAGGGCCTTGTGTCCTCTTCACAGGGTTGGGTGGGTGGCGGGGGCGAGGGGGCGGTGGTGGCAGGGGGTGAGGGGGGGATCCTTGGGACAGGATACCCAGCAAGACCTGTCCACAGGTATGTGAGCAGATGACAGAGTCGGGTGGGGGTACTCTGGGCCGAGGAGAGCTGAGGCAGGCTGGGTGGGGCTAGCAAGATCAGACTTAGCTGGGCTGGGCATGGGGAGACAAGGCTAGGGGTGAAGAGCTGCAAGTGGCTGAGGGAAGGCTAGGGAGAAGCTGGGACCTTGGACAGGATGGAGGGGGTGGGGCCTTGTAGGATGGTGGACCAGGTGGACTGGGGCTAAGGCAGTAGACAAAGGAGTGGGTAGGACTCAGTGAGGAAGGGCTAGTGGTGGGTGGGGATAGAGTGGGTGGGGATGGAGCAAGGGTGGTAGAGGCACACGGGTGGGGTGGCATGGATGATAGAGACACTGAGGATGCTCAGTTGCCACCGGCTCACCCCACCCCTGCCCTCCAGGCACGGCCGGGGTGATGATCTCGCTGAGCCGAATCCTCACGAAGCTGCTGCTCCCGGATGAGCGGGCCAGCACCATCATCTTCTTCCTGGTCTCGGCTGGCCTGGAGCTGCTGTGCTTCCTGCTGCACCTGCTGGTGCGGCGCAGCCGGTTTGTGCTCTACTACACCACCCGGCCTCGTGACAGCCGCCCCATCCGAGCAGGCTACCGAGTGCACCACGATGTCGCATCCGGAGACATCCACTTCGTAAGTGCGGTAGCCTAGCCTCCTCCTCCTCCCACGTAGGTGCCTGAAGAGTTCCTCATTGGCCCTGCTCCTGGCCCCGTGATCTCGGGCTGCGGGCATGCTTCCGTATTCTGAGACCTTCCGTTCTGTGGATCGTCCTCTCACCCCTCCACGGCTCCATGGGTAGCCTGCGAACCCTCCACCGGCTGTGGCTTTCCCTATATGAAGCCTGAGGCTCCTCTTCAGCCTCTCTGACACTCTGAGGGCTTTCCAGCTATGGCCAGAGAGAAGAGCCCAGGGTGTGTGGCAGATACTCAGAGCCCAGTTGGGGAGGAGAACCCCAGAGCCTCGAAAGTGGAGTCCAAGGAAGTCAGGTAGATGGAAGGCAGGGGAGTCCTGTGATGAGCTCTCTTGCCTCACAGCTCAGAAGTGCCTCTCTGTGAGGACCCAGCACAGGCCACTGCTTCAAGGGTGGCCTCTTAATACCAACTCCTTAAGTAACTGCAGCCTGGGTGAGCCAATTCACAGTTGTGGAAAGCTAGAGTGCCCTCTGGTGGTCACATGCTGCATACCACCACCATCCCGCTCCACCCTAGGGCTCAGGGGAGGCTGCTGTGACTTCAGGCTGGAGGGAAGAAGTAGGGCAGGTAAAAATTGTCGTCGTCCCCTCTCTTCCTCCTGTCCGATAAGAAGTGCACACAGTAGGTGCTAATGGAATGTCTGGCTGACTGTGGCTCCACCATTTGCCCTGGGTACCCGACCCATGACACCCGTCATCCATCCTTTTCCACCCAGGAGCATCAAACTCCAGCCCTGTCCGGCAGCAGGTCCCCAAAGGACAGCCCAGCCCATGAGGTGACTCACAGCAACAGTGGGGCCTACATGCGTTTTGATGTGCCTCGGCCGCGAGTCAAGCGGAGCTGGCCCACCTTCAGAGGTAAGTGTGAGGCACTGTGGGATCCAATGGCATGAGTGGCTGTCGCCCAGGCTGGAGATGGCAGGGGCCCCATTAATGCCACCCTCTAATAACATCTCGATCCCCCCTCCCCCACCAGCCCTGCTGTTGCACCGGTATGTCGTGGCGCGGGTCATCTGGGCCGACATGCTGTCCATTGCGGTAACCTACTTCATTACACTGTGCCTGTTTCCCGGCCTGGAGTCCGAGATCCGCCACTGTGTGCTGGGCGAGTGGCTGCCCATCCTGGTCATGGCTGTGTTCAACCTGTCAGACTTTGTAGGCAAGGTGAGCCACAGGGTAGCTTTGGGAAACCCCAGGAAAGCTCAGGTGGGGAAAATGGAAGCCATGAGCGTTACCATCTCTAATACTGTCCTTGTCCAGTGTAGCCCTTGCCTGGTCTCTCTGGCGTCAGCTGCCCCTCAGAGGCTAGAATCAGCTCCAGTTCTCCTGCCTTGTGGTCACTAGTGGATCCCTCTGAGGATGACACAGGCACAGGCTTCTTCCAGCTAGGCAGCATATCTGTCACATGAGTAGATGGGTTTGGTGTTCCGGACTAGAATGGGTGGTACCCTAGCCACCCCGAAGCTCAGAGGAGCTATGTCTCTTTGTGGTCAGTTTTGCTATTACTGTGATTTATGGAGTATGGAGTGGGGTGTAACCCTGAGCCTTGCTCTTGTCAGGCAAGCATTCTACCACTAACCCACACCACGAACCCCTTACCAGGAGTACTCAAGTATTCTTCAGTGAGGTGTTGGGGTGTGTCTCAGTGGTAGAGCACCTGCCTAGAATCCCCCAGTGAGGGGCTGGGGTGTAATTCAGTAGCAGAGCCCCTGCCTAGAATCCCCCAGTGAGGGGCTGGGGTGTAACTCAGTAGCAGAGCCCCTGCCTAGAATCCCTCAGTGAGGGGCTGGGGTGTGGCTCAGTGGTAGAGCACCTGCCTAGAATGCCCCAGTGAGGGGCTGGAGTGTGGCTCAGTGGTAGAGCCCCTGCCTAGAATCCCCCAGTGAGGGGCTGGAGATGAGGGACCAGAGGCATGGCTCACCAATAGAGTGCTTGTGTAGCATATTCCAGGTCTTACCTTCCATCACCAGTACTAAAAAGGAAAAGCAAAAGTGTATCAGATGTAGTGGGCCTTGCAAGGTAAGCTGGATGGAGCCAAGGGTGTCTGGGGACAGGGTGTAGCTGGAGGACCGGGTGGAGAAGTGGACTCCTGGACAGGTGGGTGACCCTATACTCCCTGCTCTCTGCAGATCCTAGCAGCCCTGCCCGTGGACTGGCGGGGCACTCACCTGCTTGCCTGCTCTTGCCTGCGTGTGGTCTTCATTCCCCTCTTCATCCTGTGCGTCTATCCCAGTGGCATGCCTGCCCTCCAACACCCTGCCTGGCCCTGCGTCTTCTCACTGCTAATGGGCATCAGCAATGGCTACTTTGGCAGCGTGCCCATGATCCTGGCAGCTGGGAAAGTGAGCCCCAAGCAGCGGGAACTGGCAGGTAAGACCCACTAGCTTGAGGGACACCCAGGGCATCCTCTTGACAGCCTAATGCCCCCCTGGCAAGGAGACTGAGGCCTGAGAAACTGAGCAAGAAGCCAGCCAAGGGCAGCGAGAGAGTGAAAAAACAGATTTGGTTTCAAAAGCTAAGTGACAAGAGACTTGTAGATATAATGACATCTCTAAGTCATTTCTTTATTTCATTCATTCACTTTTTCACTTATTCTGCTGCCAGTTGGGGAGTCTGTATGCCTGGCATTCTCTTGGCAGTGGGGACACAATGCTGCCGACATTTGCAGGATTACAGCCCTGAGGTGGAGACAGCCAATAAACAGAGAGATAACAGATGTGATGTGTCTCACGGTGGTACATCCTAGGGGTTGTTAGTCTGAGAATTTAGGGCAGATGCAGGGGTTAGAGGGCCATACTGTAAAGAGAACAATCTGGCATGACTTTACTGGGGAGGTGGCTTTTGAGCAAAGTCCTGGAGGAAGAAGTTGTTAGAGAGACAGGTACAGGAAGCTGCAAGGAATGGCATCCAAGCAGAAGGAGCCAGTCGTATTTGCAGAAGTCCTGAAGTGTGGCTCAGTGGTAGAACACCTGCCTAGAATCCCCCAGTGAGGGGCTGGGGTGTGGCTCAGTGGTAGAGCACCTGCCTAGAATCCCCCAGTGAGGGGCTGGGGTGTGGCTCAGTGGTAGAACACCTGCCTAGAATCCCCCAGTGAGGGGCTGGGGTGTGGCTCAGTGGCAGAGCACCTGCCTAGAATCCCCCAGTGAGGGGCTGGGGTGTGGCTCAGTGGTAGAGCACCTGCCTAGAATCCCCCAGGGAGGGGCTGGGGTGTGGCTCAGTGGCACCTGCCTAGAATCCCCCAGTGAGGGGGTGGGGTGTGGCTCAGTGGTAGAGCCCCTGTCTAGAATCCCCCAGTGAGGGGCTGGGGTGTGGCTCAGTGGTAGAGCACCTGCCTAGAATCCCCCAGTGAGGGGCTGGGGTGTGGCTCAGTGGCAGAGCACCTGCCTAGAATCCCCCAGTGAGGGGCTGGGGTGTGGCTCAGTGGTAGAGCCTCTGCCTAAATTCCCCCCTGCCTTCCGGGAGGGGCTAAAGGTATGGGTCAGTGGTAGATAACTGGCTTAGCTAGTGAAAGGCTTAGGGCTGGAAAGAAAAGGAGGGTGAAAGGGAGGGGAGGAAGGAAGGAGGGAAGAAAGGAGGGAGTGAGGCAAAGAGAGGGGCAAACAAGTAGGCAAAGCCCTAAAACGGGACAGTGGGTTTCCAGGGGAGGGATGTTTACACAGGGTGTCACAGGCTCTGGAGCAGGGGCAGTTGTCATGAGACGCCATGGCCACAGAGATTGTCTAGCAGCATGGCCTCAGCTCCCGTGGCTAGTGCTGACTCTTGCCCACAGGAAACACCATGACTGTGTCCTACATGTCGGGGTTGACCCTGGGCTCTGCTGTGGCCTACTGCACGTACAGCCTCACCCGCGATGCCCACAGCAGCTGCTTTCAAACAGCCACCGCCAACGACTCCATCCCCGTCGGCCCCTGAGCTGGGCCCACCTGCCCCTGCCCACTGCCCAGGGAGGGCTGCTCGGCCCAGCCACCCCGAGGCCTGAGGACCCTCCCCACCCCTGCCTCAGTGCCTGCGGGGTCCTGGCCGCCTCCTAAGCCACTAATGCCACCTCTCTGCTTTGTTCCAGTTGACCACTGCAACTGGAGCGTTGTCTACGACACCCAGGGCACTGCTTACCCCCTGTGTCCTGTGTTCGTTCAGACACCTGCTCTTCACTCTCTATGTCCAAAGGCCCAACATTTGTCACATCAGCATGGTGGGTGAGGCCGTTCAGGCTCAAAGCAACCCGGAATGGCTGACCAAAAGTCCCAGTTGACTCTCTTCCCTCTGATCCCACTTTGTGTGTGTGGGTGTGTGGGTCTATCACAAGGGTCCCATGGCTTCAATGTGGCTTTCATTCACTGGGCAGGGAACATCGCCTCATGAATATTAGAAATCTTAGAGGAAAGTGACAGTCCCTAGTCCCACTCTGTCCCCTTCTTGTTCTCAGTCACCCTCCCCCCACATAAAGCATTAAGTCTGGAAAACTCTACACAGGTCTACACAGGCCTCTCCCGTAGTCATAGCAACAGTGCTGACCTACCTGGGTGTGCCCATCTGAGGTGGAGGACTTCCTCCATGTATCCCGTAGAGCACAGGCTAAGGGCCATGCCTAGCAGGGATGGCCTCCTGTCTCCTCCCCAGCTCCACCTGACCTTTCCATAATGCAGGGGCAGCTGAGGTCCACTGGTGATGTAGGCCACCCCACCCCCATGCATTGAGAATTAAGTAATGACATGACCACTTGAAACGCTGGCAAATAGCAGCAAGCTGAGGAGTGGAGTCCCTGGGTGGCAGGGCTGGCTGTGGGGCCTCCTGCCAAAGACAGCTTTTGCTAACCCAGGACACTTGCCTCGCTACACACTCTGGCCCCAAGCTGTGACCACCCTGGACCAACCCCCCTGCCATGTCCCATCTACTTGTGTATCTTCTGACTACCGCACTGGCCATTAAAGATGGCAGAGACTGCCCACTGCTGTCTCTCAGGAGGTGTCTGTGAGGGGAAGGGGGTGGGAAACGGGCCAGTGGGGGGTAGGGTGGGGGGGTTAGAGTGGGGTCCTGGTGGGATAAGACTTCCCCACAATGCTGAGATATTTGTGGTTCCACCTATGAAACTGCCTGCCTGCCCTGAGCTTTTGTATTTTTAGAACTGGTGGTTGATCAGGTGTAGTGGATGTAAACATGTTTTTGTTTTGATCCCAAGTGTGGGATGGAGAACAGACTTGTGAGAGATCAGGTGATCTTTATCCACTAGAGAACAAACCACCTCATGCGGGGGCTTAGTTTTGCCAGCTGAAAAACATCTTAGTGCAGACTCTGAGAGGAGCTATATATATATAGAAGCCCAAAACAGGAGGCGGGGTCCTTTTGGGTCTTGGTATTGCTTGGCTCCACTTCGAGATGCTCCTAGAGAGAACCGCTCCAGAGAACGCTCCAGGGCTCCGGGTTCTGGCTGCTGTTCCAGGTTCCAGGAGCAACTGTGGTTGAGTTGCTGGTCTGCTGAAATCCTGCCGACTACACCAGGGGAACTACTCCCAGGAACCGAATGCAAAAAGGTCTGCTTCTCCTGTTCCCATTAGCATCTTCTCTCTCCTATCTAGGGTTGGAGGGTTGGAAGGGAGGTGTAAGCATTAAAGGACCTCAAATAAAGTAGGTTTGGAAAAGGTCGAAGCCTACAGGTGGCACCCAGTGTGCTTGGGCATAATGGGCAACTTAACTTCTAATGTTGTGGAGGAAGACACAGGTTTTGAGGATGCAGAGATGCTGTTTCAGGGTGTCGGCAAAATCACAGCTGCTGTTGCAAAGTTCTTTCCTGCTTTATACCCAGAAGGAATTTTCTGGTTTTTCTTTGTCTTTTTACTGTATTACATTTTTTTTTTTTTTAAAGAGATGAGAGCTGGAAGGGTCAGTAAATTCTATGATTCTGGAAAGGATTGCAGAGTTGGCTGTACAGCTAGAGAATTTGTGGGTAGAGGTTCAAGCATTTGGAAAGCAAAAAGCGCCGTTGGTAAAGGGAAAACACCTGGTAACTGAGAGCCAGTGTTTCCCACAATTGCCGCCCCGCCCCATGTACCAGGTGTTCAGAGCACCAGTGTAGGGAAGGGGGCGGAGAAAACCGGGAAGCTGGAGAGGCTGTACAGATTCTAGAGGAAGCCGAGTGGTGGTGGCGCACACCTTTAATCCCAGCACTTGGGAGGCAAAGGCAGGTGGATCGCTGTGAGTTCGAGGCCAGCCTGGTCTACAAAGCGAGTCCAGGACAGTTAAGGATACACAGTGAAACCCCGTCTCAAAAACAACAAGAAAAAAAAATATTCTAGAGGAATGGGAAAGCAGACAGGCCAAAAGGGCTTTGGAGACGAGTGCTCCGCTAGAGGACTTCTCTAGGGCTGCACAGACACCGTCAGCTTTTCCAGTCTGTGTGCAACATCTCCCTGCTAATGATGGTGGTGAGGCTCATGATGAGATGGCATGGCGTCCAGGAAACATGCTAGATTTAAATCATTTTAAAGATCCTATTATATGCATTCATCTTTTGTTAAACAAATGTTAAGGAACTGAGCCTCGCAGCATAGACTTATTCCCCAAGATTGGAAGGGATTGGTGTCAGCTGTGTTAGAAGCTGCTCAACAGTTACAGTGGCTATCGTGGTGGAGAAATGAAGCCAGGAGAACAGAACAATAAAACATGACAAGGGGGCTAAATGTTAAAGATGAATTGCCTGGTGAAGGGCGTTACGCTGATTTAAGAGAACAAACCCGGTCTGAAGATGTAGTAATTGAACAATGTCGTGTTGCATCTCTAAGAGCTTGGGACGTGGCTGAGGAGCCTGGTAAAACCACCACTTCATTTCCTAAGGTATTTCAGGGCCCTGGAGAAGCCTTCACAGAATCCTTACAGAGATTGGGTTCAGCTGTAGGTAGAGCTCTACCAGATCCTGAGACCAGACAGGCATTGACACGGATCACGGTGTATGAGAATGCGAATACTGAATGTCAGAGAGCAATTAGACCATTAAAAGCATGAGGAGCCCCATTAGATGAGCGGATGAGAGAGAGAGTTGATATTAGCTCTCCGGAGCATCAAAACAGTACCATAGGCCAAGCTATAGCTAGAGGTATCAGATATCAAAACACCCAGTGCTTTAATTGCGGTAAATTGGGCCATTTGCAAAGAAACTGTAAGGTTTCCAGACCTCAAAAATAACAGGTGCACTCACGCTGGAGTAAATGCTACTCAGAGAAGAGCACAAGGAGCTTCCGGCCAGGATGGTGATGATGTGCCAAGACTTCCAGGGCATTGTAGGCACTGTGGGAAGGGAAAACATTGGTCTAGGGGTTGTCAATACAAGAGAGACACATGAGGTAATTTCTTGCCATTGGGTAATGAAAGGAGGGGCCTGTTAGCTCGAGGCCCTGTAGCAAACAATTGGAGCTTTCTTTGATCAGCCAGGAGGCAACAAACTTGCAGGAAAATGAAGACTAGGTACCAATGATTTAATGCATGCTACTGAAGGCAGCCCAGCTTTGGATCTGGCCTCAGATAAATCTGTTACATTATCCCCACAGGTTGAATGTTACAAATAATCACTGATGTTTATGGTCCCTTTACCTTCAGGGACAGTAGGAATAATCTTGGGAAGTAGATTGACTTTTCAAGGCTGTATTATGCATCCTGGTATTATAAATGGTGATTGTGAGGAAGAAATTAGAATCATGGCATATGTAGAGAAGGAGATGCAAATTAATGTAGGTGATAGAATTGCTCAGCTGTTACTGTTTCCTTACCTCAAGGGCAAAGCCACTCCAGTAGAATGAACAGGTGCATTTGGGAGTACTGGAAGATGTGTGTTCTGGCAAACAATGGTTAATGATCAGAGACCTAAATTAATGGTACAAATGAATGGTGTTGAAATAGAAGACTTGAGCCAGGCAGTGGTGGCACACGCCTTTAATCCCAGCACTTGGGAGGCAGAGGCAGGTGGATCTCTGTGAGTTCAAGGCCAGCCTGGTCTACAAAGAGAGTTCCAGGATAGCCAAGGCTACACAGAGAAACCTTGTCTCAAAAAAATAAAAGATTAAAAAAATAAATAAATAAATAAAAAGGAAAGAAAAGAAAAAAAGAAATAGAAGGTTTGGTGGATACAAGAGCAGATGTCATGATCCTTTCTCAAAAGTCTTGGAATCCAGATTGGCCATTTCAGAAGGTTAACACACAATTTATAGGAATTGGTAAAAATTATCTCGAGTAGGACAAAGTGTATGGTAGATTAAGTGTGTGGGACCAGAAGGGCAAACAGGGAAGCTGAGACCCTATGTGGCCGACATACCCATACGTTTGTGGGGAAGGGATCTTTTATCACAATAGGGTACTCAAATTAATATTCCTGCACTCATAGAGACAGACAATGATGAAATTAGGGATGAGATGGTAGATGCTCCTGGGGAAGGCATTGACATGAGTAATCAAGATCAATCACAAGCTGTGCCCATCGCCCAGACACAGAACTTCACAGGTATTGAGTTTCCAAGTTTATAAAAAGAGCCACTGCTGACATACCAACAACCTTGTCCCTAAAATGGATATCAAACAGGCCTGTGTGGCAAGAGCAGTGGCCCATAACAAAAGGAAAATTGCAGGCACTTTAACAACTGATACAGGAGCAGGTGGAGGCTCACCATATAGAAGAGTCTACCAGCCCATGGGAATTCCTCTCACCATATAGAAGAGTCTACCAGCCCATGGGAATTCCTCCGTGTAAAAATCAATGGGTGATATTAACTGGCTGAGGCCTACAATTAGATTAGCTACTTGTAAGTTAAGTAACTTGTTTCAAACATTGCAAAGGGTTTTCCTATTTAAACAGTCCAAGGTGTCTAAAGGCTGAAGCAGACCACAAGATGCATATGTGGATAGAATTGATCCTAAGCTTGATTGTATTTTGATTATTTTGCCTTCAACTCCTTCTCCTACTGGGCTCATTATGCAAAGGGAAGATAAAATCGTGGAATGGATTTTTTGTTTTGTTTTGTTTTTGTTTTTTCGAGACAGGGTTTCTCTGTGTAGCCTTGGCCATCCTAGACTCACTTTGTAGACCAGGCTGGCCTCGAACTCACAGCGATCTGCCTGCCTCTGCCTCCCGAGTGCTGGGATTAAAGGCATGTGCCACCACGCTCGGCTTGTGGAATGGATTTTTTAGCACATAAAGTAAAAAATTGAAGACATAACGTAGAAAATTTTTCTGAATTAATTATAAAAGGTAGACTAAGACTGCATCAACTGTCAGGAACAGATTCGGTAGAAATTGCAGTGTCTCTTACTAATGCTGAGATTATGTCATTATGGGTAATCAATGAAGATTGTCAAAGAGCTTGTAGTAACTACTTGTGAGAAATTAATAACAAATACCCGAAAAGCAAGTATATACAGTTTATAAAAAGAACTAATTGGATCCTTCCTCGCATTGTAAAGAGAACACCAATTCCAGAGACACCAACCTTCTATACTGATGTAAACAGGATGGGAGTGGCAGGTTATAAGTCAGATAAATTAACTAAGGTGATCAAAAGTCCATATACCTCAGTAAAAAAGATCAGAATTGTATGCAATCCTTATGGTGCTGTTAGATTTTCCTGAATCTCTTAATATAAATACTGACTTTCAATATGCAGAAAGAGTTGTTTTGCATATAGAAACTGCTGAACTTATTCCTGATAACTCAGAATTGACTTTGTTATTTATGAAATTGCAACAGGCCATCTGAAGTAGAAACTATGCCTTGTGTATTGTTCATATTTGGTCTCATACAGGTTTACCAGGTCCATTGGCACAAGGAAATGAGGAAATTGACCAATTACTATTAGGAAATGTGTAAGAAGCCTCAATTTCATGAAAAGCATCGTGTTAACAGTAAAGGTTTGAAGAAAAGAATTCTCTATTACTTGGCAACAAGCCAAAGACATGACTAAAAAGTGTCCTATGTAGGCTCAATTTTCTTATCCAATATATTTTATTAACAACTTATTAACTGAGCATATGCCACTTATAACCCGACTAACCAAAACAATAGGAAAATAGGATTAAGAAACACAATAACGAAACCGTAAGGATATCAGTTCCGAGGAACAATTCTTCTGGTGTAATCAGCAGGATTTCTTCTGCTGGACCCTGGAGTAACCAGAACCTCAGCAGGATTCAGAGCCCCAAAGCCTGCCCTCGAGCGGTTCTCTCTAGGAGCGTCTCGAAGTACAGCGATGAACAGCCAAAACTATCCAAAGTCTCCAAAACCCCCACCTTCCAGTTCTTGGCTCATTTATATATCTCCTCCCAGAGTCTGTTCACAGGATCTTTTCAGCTGGCAACAATCAAGCACAAGGTGGTTGGTCTTCTAGTGGATTAACCTCACCAGTTCTCTCACAGGAACATTCCGATCCCACACTTGGGATCGTAAAAAACAGGTTTATGTCTCCTTCAGTCCTTCATGTTCTTTGTATAACCAAACTCCATTGCCTGCCAGAAGTAATCCTAGGGGTACCAAAAGAAATGAAATCTGGCAGAGGGATGTGGTTCATTTTGCAGAATTTGGAAAACAAAGGTATGTACCTCATGCCATGGACACATACTCAGAGTTTCAGTGGGCATCTGCTTTAAGTTCTGAAAAGTCTGATTGTGTAATTATACACTGGAAATAATGGCAATTGTGGGAATACCTGCATACATTAAGATTGACAATGCTAGAGCCGGGCGTGGTGGCGCACGCCTTTAATCCCAGCACTCCACTCGGGAGGCAGAGGCAGGCGGATCGCTGTGAGTTCGAGGCCAGCCTGGTCTACAAAGTGAGTTCAGGATGGCCAAGTCTACACAGAGAAACCCTGTCTCGAAAAACCAAAAAAAAAAAAAAAAAGATTGACAATGCTACTGTATATTTATCCAGTAAGATGAAGAAAAATTTTGCATATTATAATATAAAGCACATCACTGGTATACCACACAATCCTACAGGACAGGCAGTTGTAGAAACAACTAATTGTGCCTTAAAAGAGATGCTTAGTAAGCAAAAGAGAAGTGTAAAGAACCCCCCCCCCGGGATAGATAAAATAATGTTTTGTTGACTTTAAATTTTCTTAACGTTGGTGAAAAGGGACTAACGGCAGCTGAGAGACATTAGGTTATATTTTAAAAACTGGGGAATGAGAACAACCAATATATTACAAGGATCTGACTGGAAACCTGCAATAGTTTTGAGATGGGGACGTGGTTATGTTTATGTGTCTATAGGGAGTGAAAAAATATGGTTACCGGCAAAACGTATAAAGATTCGATCTAAGCAGGGAAGACCTCCTACTACCTGAAACATGAATATGTTCACATAGCAAGGGAATCTGAAGGGCTGCCTGGTCCTTATGACATGCCATCCTTTCATAAAGCAAAGATATTACAGTTCAAAGAGACATATAAAGTCGATGCCTTGAACCTGCTCAAAAATAGGACAGGCGTTTATCTTTAGATAATTTGTACACCTTGCATATTCCATATATATGTAGAAATGTACCCACACTACTACTTTTAAAAGTTTGCTTATTTTCTGACAAAAAAAAAAAAAATAAAGACAAAAACAACCCAGATAGTAATGAAGACAAAGCAGGCTGCCCAGGTGATTCAACCACAAAGACTGCCTCAGCTACTGTTTCCTCAAGAATTTGCATGCATATCAACTTCTATTTATTTATTTATTTATATTTTTCAAGACAGGGTTTCTCTGTGTAGCCTTGGCTGTTCTGGACTCTCTTTGTAGACCAGGCTGGCTTCGAACTCAGAAATCCACCTGTCCCTGCCTCCTGGGATTACCACCATGCCCAGCTCGCCTATCAACTTTAAAAGGGCTAGCCCAAAGGATAGATTCCCCAAAAGATTGGACAGAAACAGATACAGCTAGCTTTTCCAGTGCTTGGCCAATGTCTTATCTTTCTAAGGGTACCCAAAAGATATTTTTACTCCCAGAAAGCAGAAAATAATATTGAGAACCCAGTAGGTGGGGTGGGTGTTTTTGGTCAGTTACCAATGTTTGTTATTGTCTAGGGGGTTGGTTATAAGTTAGTAAAGGTTACATTTAGGGATTTCTTACTTTCTCCCCTCTATCCTTTTTCTCTTATCTTTCTATCCTCTCTAGTGTTAGGGGAAAGAAGGGAAGAGGGAAGGATAAAAGGGGAAGATACATAACTATAAGGTAAAAGGTAGATTAATTCTAATAGCCTCAAATATTTTACATTGGCATTGTAGACCGACAGAAATTTAAGATTATTTTGTTTGCCAGGCAGTGGTGGCACATGCCTTTAGTCCCAGCACTTGGGAGGCAGAGGCAGGTGGATCACTGTGAGTTCGAGGACAGCCTGGTCTACAAAGTGAGTCCAGGATAGTCAAGGCTACACAGAGAAACCCTGTCTCAAAAAAACAAAACAAAACAAAACAAGATTATTTTGTTCCAACTTTTGCTTGATGTAGTGTACATATTGTATATTGATAGATTTTGTTCAATGTTTGCTTAATGTACTGTACATATGCAACTCATTTAAAAATGTGATGTAAAGTTCTAGTCTTGTGAGAGCTAAGCTATTACAACTGTTCAGGATGGTTGGAGATAGAAATTAGTAGTTAGTCACCTATAAATCTTATTTGTAGTCTTGTTAGATACTAGTTTAGTTAATTACAAAAGAAGCTTTATTTAGTTTCTTGTATATGTTTTCAAGTTTAAGCAGATAATACATAGCTAGAAATAAGCAATGCTTGTCTATTTAGATATACTGAGATAGATAAGTTAATCTATCGATATAGATAAATAGATACATAGAATAGATATGATTATGCACTATAGTAAATTGGTAGGTGGTCTTCAAACACTTCAGAGATCTACAGAATATGGCATTTAAAAATAAAGGGCTTTTCTGACAGAGACACACATCTGCTCCTCGTAGCACCTCCAATCTACTTCAGCAAAGATGATTGGCATCAAAGAAACAAGTGTGGCAGAGTAGCCACTGGATTGAGGAACTGTTCTTTTTTTTTAATTTTTTTTTTTTTATGTGCATTGGTGTTTTGCCTGCATGTATGTCTGAGAGGGTGTCAGATCTTGGAGTTACAGTTTGTAAGCTGCCACGTGGGTGCTGGGAATTGAACCTGGGTCCTTTGGAAGAGCAGTCAGTGCTCTTGACCACTGAGCCATCTCTCCAGCCCCAAGGAACTGTTCTTATTTCTACTGCCGATAGCAGACTGACTGTCCAAACTATGATCAAGCATGACACTGAGAAATTGACTATCCAGCTTTGCAGAGACTAGGTGGGCCAGTCCTGCAAAATACCTGTTTCCCAGAACAATCTGTCAGATATTTTGGGCTGGCAGGCTGAAGACTGGATGCCCCAACAATAGAGAAAAACCTGTGATTGTCCAGGCAGTCAACTCTCTCTGTCCTGTCTATACTTTTTGAAGTTGCTTGTCTGCACTTCCTTCATATTAGATAATATCTCCTTAAGTCTTTGATAGGGTTGAAGACTAGATAGCCATAATATTACTATAAGCATTAGTTTAAGAGTTAAGTACATGCCAGGTGGGGTGACGCACACCTTTAATCCCAGCACTTAGGAGGCAGAGGCAGGTGGATTTCTGAGTTCGAGGCTAGCCTGGTCTACAAAGTGAGTCCAGGACAGCCAAGGCTACACAGAGAAATCCTGTCTCAAATAAAATAAAATAATAATGTTTAGAGGTTGATAAATGTAAATTATAATAAAGTGATTTAGGAAAACTTTGGACACTATAAGACTCAGTAGGACAGGCTACATAGAGGAATAATTTCTCCGAGATTGTCAAATACAAATGGACTGGTCCTTGTAAATGTAACTTTTATTGGATAATTGTTATTTTATTGTATATAGTTTATCATTTTTTAAATAGAAATGGGGATATGTAGTGGATGTACACGTTTTTGTTTTGATCCCAACTGTGGGATGGGGAACAGAATTGTGAGAACAGGTGATGTTTATCCACTAGAAGATGAACCACCTTGTGCGGGGGCTTGATTTTTGCCAGCTGAAAAACATCTTAGTACAGACTCTGAGAGGAGATAAGTCCAAAACAGAGGCTGGAGCTTTTTTTTATTGTTTGGCTGTTCATCGCTCCCCTTCAAGACGTTCCTAGAGAGAACGGCTCCAGAGAACACTTCAGGGCTCCAAGTTCTGGCTGCTGTTCCAGGTCCCAGCAGCAACTTTGGTTGAGTTGCTGGTCTGCTGAAATCCTGCCAACTACACCAGGGGAATCGCTCCTAGGAACTGAGTGCAAAAAGGTCTACTTCTCCTGTTCCCATTAGCATCTTCTCTCTCTCCTATCTAGGGTTGGAGGGCTGGAAGGGAGGTATAAGCTCAAAGTAGGTATGGAAAAGGTCGAAGCCTACAGTCAGGGCCTGCTCTCAGGCCTAGTGGTGAGCATCTGGGGCTTGCACTGGCCTTATGGCCACCAGCCCTGTGAGGGTGGGTGCATAGATGCTGCTGGGGTGTAGGAAGAGAGGCTCAAAGACGGGGAGTAGGTTGGTCCCAGGTCTACCACTCTGGAGCTGGAAGGCAGGCTGCTCAAAGCCAGGAATGGAGTCTTTTGGTTGCAGTCCCCAATTCTGGTGACAATTTGGAGACAGACTCTTCCCCCCGCCAACCCCCGCCTTGTTCATATGGGCACATGAGCATGGATGTGTGCACAGAGGCCAGAGGCCTTATTTACCTAGTCTCTCACCAAGCTGTTCCTCAATGTTTAAGGCTAGACCAGCTGGCCCGCCAGAATCCACCTGTCAGCACCCACTGGCTGCACTTTTTTTTGGGGTGGGGTGGGGTGAGCATTCTAGGGATTTGAACTTGGTTCTCATGCCCGGATGCCAACACTCACCTTCACTATTCTTTCTGCATTGCCCCCTCCAAATGGGGACTTGGAGGAGGTCCACCTAAGTCCTATAGCCTCAGGCACGCCCTTGCTGTGCAACCCTTGTGAGCCCCAGTTGAGCAGCCTGATGAATCAAGACCAAGGTGGTGGTGATGCCACAGGTGGCCGCCAGATGGCTCTTCCCACCGTGTTATTCCCGGCAATGGCTAGGTCTGTCTTCTCATGTTAAGACTTGTCATCACACGCCAGGCGTGGTGGTGCATGCCTTTAATCCAGCACTCTGGAGGCAGAGGCAGGCAGATCACTGTGAGTTCAAGGCCAGCCTGGTCTACAAAGTGAGTCTAGGACAACCAGGGCTACACAGAGAAACCCTGTCTTGAAACCCCGCCCCCAAAACAAAACAAAACAAAAGCTTGTCACCACTGTCCTCTTCCCCAACTCTGACACAGGAAAGTCTAGAATGAGAGCTACAGCTCTCCATGTCTCCATGTAAGTTCAAACTTGTGGCTGACCAGTACTCGGTCCTCCACTGGCCCCAGAACTTTTACCCGTGCCTAGACACAGGTGTGTGACTTCCAGATGTGGGCTTGAGTGTGCCTGTATGTAGAGGGCAGAGGACAGGACACCCTGATCCTCAGACACCATCCACTCTTTGGGACGGGTTTTCATTGGCCTGGGCTTGCTGTTTGGCTACCGTAGTTTCTCAGCGCCAGGATCCCGACGGCACCGCCGTGTCTCTTCATTGTTTTGTCTCTTTGTGTGTTTTCTGGGGATGGGACTCAGGCAAGGCATTTTACTGACAATTTCTCCTAAAAGGTTTTAGACTTAACGTGTGTTTTGCCTGCATGTATGTCTGCACCATGCGACACCTGGGCAAAGAGGGCGTCAGATCCTTTGGAAGTGGAGTTACGTATGGCTGTAAGCTCCCATGTGGGTGCTGGGTACTGGGTCTAACACGCAGTAGGCACACCTCCTGAGCCATCTCTCCAGCCCCGAGCTCTTGAATTTTAAACAAGACAAGATGACTCTGGCTTTGAGAACTTTCTGAAACGCTGGACCAAGCTCATCTCTGAGCTCGGTACAGCGGCTCCAGGCTGCAGTATAGACTCTGCCCCCTGGCATGTGGGGCTCCTGTCGCCGAACAACAACGTTGTGCGGCTCCAGTCCTTCTCCATCTCCAGGAGCTCTAGAACAAGGACCCCGGATCCCCCACACCAATTCTACCCACCATCCCACACCCAGAAAATAAGCCACTCTAAGACAACGTATTTTTCCAATTAAATTTTTTTCTTTTCTTTCTTTTTGTTTTTTGTTTGTTTTTTTTTTTTTATGAAAAAAGATCACACAGAATTTGCCAACGAAATTCCAAGAGAAACTTAAAAAAAAAAGAAAAAGTCAGAAACAGTAATTTCCCCCCACCCCCAAAAGAAAACAAAACAAAAAACCGAAATCTGGCTTCTCCTTCCTTCAAGATTGTCCTGCTCAAAGCCTCCGGGGACCCCACTGGGGTCTGGCAGGCACGGGGGGGACTGGCTAAGTGCTTCGGGCTGAGCTGGGGGCTGGGCTCGGGTCCCCTCCATCTGTCTCCATCCCTCGTCCATCTGGGGGCACATACAGTACACATGGGCAGGGGTGAGGGTGCAAGGGAGTAGGGGGTAGGCATGAAGCCGGTGCTAGACACTCACAATCTAACAGGAAATAAAAAATAATATTCTGCACGTCAGAATGTGGTTTTTTTTAATAATTTCATAGCTATTTTTCACAGTTTTAAAAAGTTTATATATATATATTTATATATATTTATCTTTATATATAATTAAAAAGCTGACTCCATTTAAAGGTGTATGATACAGGGGCAGGCTACAATAAACTGTACAGGTAACCCTTTCGGATCCTCCTGGTGGAGGGGCCGGGCGGGCCGTGCCGAGCATGGGCGCGGGTTTCAGCACCATTGGGGTTTTGTGTAGTGTAAGGGTCTGGGCTTGGAGGCGGGGGCCCACTGGGTATGGTGATGCCCCTGGACTGCCCTCCCCTGCCTTATTCCCCAAGTCCAGGCTGTCCTGAGAGGGTGGAAGCCGGGCATGCAGCTGCCCAGATGCCCGGTGTGATTGGTGAAGCTGGCTGGCATTGGGTCCCCCACCCTCCCGAGCCCATGGTGGGAGGCCTTCAATGGACTCCGTGCTGGGTGTAGCTAAATTCCATACTGAGCATCAGTCAGGGTCCTTGGAACGCTCTTTTGCCCCCATCCACAGAACCACAGTCTACAGAGGCCCGGAGCTCGGAGGGCAGCCGCATCAAGCCAATACAAAGTGCTGGAGGGAAATCCCCGCCGAAGTGACCCTGATGGGACAGCAGAGCCGGACCCTGGTAGCTGGGGGTGGGGGGTGGGGTAGGTGGGGGGGCGAGGGGGGGGGTCTCAGCATGAGGGCACCAGGGGATGACCAGAAAGGGTCTGGAAACGTGTGCACATGTGCGCACACACGTGCATGCATACGGGCACACACATGTACACACTCGCACTTGCCCGGGGCGTCCACCTGGCCACATGCACACGCCCACGAGCACACTGGCATGCACACAACACACGTGGTCCCGCGCCATGGCAGTGGTGGGGAGGGGTGGGGGTGGGGTCTCTGTGGGCCCCGCTGGGTAGGCGGCGCTCAGCAGAGCACAGGCACACCGTCTGTGGAGAAGATCATGCCTGTGGTGGGCTCATAGGTGCCCGCGAGGTAGTACAGTCCCTCGCTGTCCTGGTACTTTTTCGTCTTTAGCATCTGCTCATACTGTTCCAAGCCCACCACCAGGCACTTGTGGGACACTGTCTGAACATCGTTCTCGTCCACATGGGAGGACTGGTACAGGGCGCGCTGTGTGGACACAGTGTGGATGTTAGGGACTGGAGGGAACCCTCCCTGGACCGGGGGGGGGGGGGGGACTCAGGATGCCTTAAGGGGAGAGAGGGAGAGAGGGGGAAAAACAGACGGGAACAAAGAGACAAAATGTGAGAGATGGAGACAATGGCAGAAAGACAGGAACTAAGATGGAGGGAAACAGAGGTGACAAGAGGAGACAGAATGCCCAAAGATAAAAATGAATGAACAAAATGGAGACCCCCTAGAACCCGTGCAAGTAGCAGGTGGGTGTGGTAGCCCACCTAACGTCAGCCTTGGAAGACAGAGACAGGGGACCGCTAGAGCAAGCCAGCTAGTAAGACGAGCCATACCAGGGAGCTCTTGGGTTTGGTACCAAGGAAGACTCCCAGTATCACCCGTGGGCCTCTACCTGCCCACACACACTCACACTCTCCACCAGAGGTGTGACCATGTGTATATGCGGACACACAGAAAAGAAATAAAAATGAGAGAAACAACAGAAGATGTGCCTACAAATGCCAGAGCGAGACACAGAAAGGAGGTTCTGGGCTAAAGGCAGTTTCAGTGAGCAGGCAGGACAGAGAAAGGGACCCCAGTAGCTCAGAGCCACAGACACAAGGGAGAGAGGCTGGGAGGGACAGAGCAGAAAGCTTGTAGAATCTGCATCCCATCTGGACAGAGCCTGCACCCCGGCACCATCAGCCCACTGCTGCCTTCTTACCTCCATAAAGTCCTTCCTCTGGCTGGATGCCCGCAGGGCTGCAGGAAGGCTACGCCCCGACTTCTGGTCCCAGTGCTGGGGAGGGATACATGAGGGGAATAAGGGTAAGACTGAGCTTTGTTTTACCCCCACCTGAGACCCCAGGGTGACTAGACAAACTCCCTGGATTCAACCTTCCCACTTGCAGGGTCACTGTTCCCAGGACCCAGATACCCATCCTTAAACGGTGTTATGTTTTTTTTTTTAAAGATTTATTTATTTACTATTATGTATACAGTGCTCTGCCTGCATGTACACTTGCAGGCCAGAAGAGGGCATCAAATCACATTATAGATGGCCGTGAGCCACCGTGTGGTTTCTGGGAATTGAACTCAGGACCTCTGGAAAAGCAGTCAGTGGTCTTAACCTCTGAGCTATCTCTCCAGCCCCGGTGTGATGGTTTTTTATTGCCATTTTTGACACAATCTAGAATTATCTGGGGAAGGGGTCTCAGTAAGGCAATGAATGTCTAGGGCAGGTTGGGTTGTCGGTACATCTGCTGGGGGGTTATCTTGATTTTGTTAACTGAGGTGAGAAGACCCCGCCCACTGTGGGCAGTGCTGCTCCCTGCACGGGTGAGCACTGAGCAGGAACGCATTCATTCTCTGGGCTCCTGACTTGCCTCTGTGACTTCCCACACAGGAGGAGTTTAATGTAGAGCTGCCAGCTAAAAGAAAACCCTTACTCCTCTGCCAGGGTGTTTTATCACATCAACAGAAATGAAACATGATAGGTCTGCCTTTACACACCAGGGTCTCTCTCCGTGCCCATCAGGGAAACCCACCTGGTCCTCGTGGAACTGCTTGCCCGGGCTGGTCTCCTCCGGATGGTAGAACCACTTGACACGGACCACCATGTTGTTGCCCCAGGACTCCCACATGCTCTGGATCCGGCCAATGTAGGGCAGGTTGGGGCGGCCAGCCGACAGGAAGACGGCGCAGTCCCCAATGCGGATCATCTCCTTGCCTCGAACGATGGCCTTGTAGAAGAGCTTGCGAGCTTTGCCCTTCATGCCTCGCCGCTGTGGTATAAGTTCGTTAATCAGACACCGGGAGCCCGGCACTGGGCCCCGCCCCCATGGAGCGGAAGGCAAGACACCCCACCAGCCAGGCCTTGCCTGGGCAGTTCTGGATCCCCCGCCCCCCCCCGGACTTAAGTCACCAGACATCAGTCCTGGAGGTCTGCATGAAAGGTATGCTTTAGCTTGAGTTTGGAAGTACTCCCCTAAATTCACACACCGAGGGCCTATTTAATGACTAGCCCGTGGTACTACTGAGGGGGCGGAACCCTTCAGAACAGGTGCCTAACAGGAGTGAGCTGGTCATGGGAGGTTCAGCCTTAAAGGAGCTACCAGGCCTCCGGCTCTTTGCTCTGTCTGCTTCCTGAAGTCAAGAGGTGAGTAGTGCTGTGCATCAGCACAGGCAGTGGGCGGGGAACCATGAACCAAAACAACCCTTTCTTCTTCCTAAGTTGATTATCTCAAGTACTTTTCTCATAGCAACAAAATCTATTCAAAACGGGGATAGGGGTGGGGCTAGAGAGATGCCTCAGAGGTTAAGAGTGCTGCCCGGTCTTCCAAAGGTCCTGAGTTCAATTCCCAGTGATCACAACCATCTATAATGAGATCTGGTGCCCTCTTCTGGTCTACAGGACTACATGTAGGCAGAGCACCATATACTTAATAAATAAATAACTAAATTTTTTTTTTTAAAAACAGGGAGTGTATGTGTTTGTATGTGCATGCCCAATGTATGTACATGCAGGTATGCAGGTTTAGCCGCCATTAGTGTCTTCTTCTATCACTCTCCACCTTATTTTGTTTATGTGTGTCTTTGTGAGTGTATGTGCACACGTGCATGCAGGTGCCCACAGAGGCAGAAGGTATCAGATCTATTGGAACTAAAGTTACAGGCATTTATGATCCACCAGTGTAAGTGCTGGGATTCGAACTCTGGTCCTCATAAGTGGATAGCAAGTATTCCAGTAACCTCTGAGCCATTTCTCCAGCCCTGGAACCTTTTTCCATTGTTTGAGATAGGGTCTCACTCTCTATGTAGCCCTGGATGTCCTGGAACTCCCTATGTAGACTAGGTTGACCTTGAACTCACAGAGATCTGCCTGCCTCAGCCTGCTGGGATTAAAGGCGTGCGCCATCATTCGTGGCTCCATCTTATTTTCTGAGACAGGATCTCTCACGGAACCTGGAATTCATCAGTCTGCCGCTGAGGATGTATGTGGGAGGGGTGGGAGAGGAGGAGGCAGAAAAGGATGAAAGGGGTGGAGGGAAGGGGACGAAGAAAGTGCCCCCTTCTCAAACAGACCTGATTCTGACATTGCTGCACCCACTCCCTGCAGCCTCACTGAACCTAGGAGCTCATGCTGACACTAGCCAGGGTCTCCTAGAACCCCGGTGGAGGTTACCAGGTACCCCCAACCTGTCACAGTTAATCCTCAGCTCCTGAACCTGCTAGGGTGGCAACACACCTGGGTAGGAAAGAACCTGCTGATGGGGACCCCTCATCAGAGCTGTCCACACAGCCCTTGGGACCCTGGCCTAAGCACATAGATGGGAAAGCCCATCCATGAGCCTGGCTGCTAATGATCAGTTACTGACTGTCCCCAGAGCCTCTGGTAAGGTCTTGGCTGCCCAAGACGGAGTCACTAGGAAGTGGTGAGGCAGCAGCAGGGTGGGGCAAGTGAGGTCACCAGCTCACTCTTGAAGGTATGCCCTCACGGGAATTCAAGGCCCGGGACTCTCCTTCTTTTTCTTTGCTTCCTGGACACAATGTACCTTGTCTCTCATATACACACATACATACATACATACACACACACATACATACATACATACATGAATATATAGCGTGTATGTGCGTGTGGACATGTCTGACTTTATTCACATGTATTCCTATGTACTGTGTTCATGGGTCCATGGGCTATTTATGATAGTTACATTTCTCATTGCTGACCAGATTTTTTTTTAAAAAAGGAGGATTCACTTTAGCTCATGTTTTTCAGAGGAT
Organism: Acomys russatus; assembly: GCF_903995435.1. Lineage (NCBI taxonomy): Eukaryota > Metazoa > Chordata > Mammalia > Rodentia > Muridae > Acomys > Acomys russatus. Next base: position 34,152,579 of record NC_067155.1, on the reverse strand, counting down.
TTAGTGTAAGGTCATTTTGCTCGGGCAAAACACCTGGCAATGAGAAAATGTGGCAGCTATTCACTTTATAGCTGACCAGGAAGACAGGAGGTGATCAGCAATGATATATACTCAGGACCCACCCCTCGGTGACCTACTTCCTCTAGCCAGACACCACTTTGCACAAGGTTCTACATCCAACATGGCGCCATTACAGCGTTTCCTTCTGAACACACGACGGTGTGTGGTGGGTAGGGGATGGCGGTGGGGGTGGGGCACCCTCAATTCAACTCAGTAGCACCCATGCTTGCATGTATGTGCCTGAATGTACATCTGTGTGGGTGCCCGATGCCAGTGTACATGAGGCCTGAGCACACAGGCACACATGTATGCGTGCTTTTTGCACTTGTAGGTGGGTAGATGACAGACAGACCAGCCCTGCCTGTCAGGGTAGAGGTGGGACTTAATGACCCCTGGCCTACCATACGCAGGCTGCTAAGGGGCTACACAGAGTCTAAGCCAGGCAAAAGGCGTTGGCTCTGGTCATGTGTTGCTTCAGTGCTCCCGACTTGAGGTTTAAAAGCAACAGGGACTGAGGGAGGTGCAGTGACAAGCAGGCTGGCTTCTGAGGGATAGGAGGGCCCCCTCTTTCTGGCCTTAGCACCCCAGGAGGGCCTGTGTGTATCCCAGCGGTGTCCTAACTTGAGCTCCAAAAGAAGGCTGTGCAACTTGAGGGCGGGGCCGCTCCACACAGGACACACAGGACGCGGGACTAGAACGAATTTGGGGACCAGGGTGCTCATCTGGAACTCTGGGCCCTCTCACCCCCAGATTCCCTTGTAGCAAGTTTACCTGGGTGGGCTTGCCAAACCACTTCCAAAGCTGCCGGGCAGGTAGGAAGGCGGCAATCTTGGGCCGGTTCTCCACCGATGGCAGCCGCTGCCGCTTGGCCAGCTCCTTGGTGGTAGGCAGATGCACGCCTTCTCTCTTCTTGGGTCTGCTCTTGGCCCCAGCCCCAGCCTGGGTCTTTGGCTGCAGAGTCTGCTGGGGCTGGGGTGGGGGCTGAGGCGGTGGCTGGGTGGCAGGGGGAGCCTTCTTGCCTGGGGAGTGAGCTGAGGAGCGTGCCTTGCTAGGTGGCTTGGGCACCTTGGTAGGGAGTGCTGGCTGCGTGGAGGGACCAGCTGCGGGGGTGGGGGTGGCTTCGTCATCTGAGCTGCATGAAGAGTCCTCGTCTGTGGTGGAAGAGGAGGAGGAAGAAGAGGAGGAGGAGGAGGAAGAGGAAGAGGAGGATGAGGAGGAGGAAGAGGAAGAGGAGGATGAGGAAGATGAGGAAGAAGAGGAGGAAGAGGAGGAGGAGGAGGAGGAAGAGGAAGAGGCGGGAGAAGAGGCCCTGGAGCTGGCGGCACTGCAGGTCCGGCCCCCTGCACCCCGGCTTTCCTCTCTGTTCTTTTCAGCATCTTCTTCACCTTCTGTCTCAGAACCGCTGCTGCTGCTGCTGCTGCTACTGCTGCTGCTGCTGCTGCTACTGCTGCTGCTGCTGCTGCTGCTGCTGCTACTGGGGGTCTCTGACTCCTCTGCTCCATCTTGTTCAGCCTGGGCCTTGTCTGGGCTCTTGGAGATGCTAGGATCCTCTAAAGGAAGGCCCGGCCCGGGCTCCTGAGTGAGGTCTTCCTCCAGAGCCTGAGGCCAGGTGGCCTTGGGCTCACTGTTGCCGACACCTGGTGGGTAGCTGCCCAGGCTGAGCAACCCTGGAGACTCTGGCCAAGCCCCGGGCCCCGGATCTTCCCGCAGGAGCAGGGCTTCTTTGGCCTTTTTGCTTTTGGGAGACATGATCCCCTCGTGGTCTAGTTTGACAAGTAGCTCATCATCCTCCCCTGGCCTCCGGGGACCTTTGGCACCTGACCCCTCAGCAGCCCGAGGCTTCTTGGGTTTGGGGCGAGTGGCAGGCATGGTGACGGGCACGTTGATGAGTGGAGCTGTGCTGGTAGCTGGAAGCTCCCCAAAGGGCTCGGAAGCTGGGCAGCTGGAGAAAGCAGGTGGCATGGGGCTGGGCTGTGCGGAGACCGGGCGAGCTTTGGGGACTCTGGTCCGTTTGTCCACTGCTTCCGGGGTGCCCTTCTTGGAACTTGGAGTGTTGATGGGCTCCAGGGCCAAGGGAGCACCGGGGACCTCCTCTGTGGCAGCCCCTTCCACCAGGACACTGGCTCTGTCTGATAGAGAGATCACAACTGGAGGTCAAGAGTGGAGAGGAGAATGCTGGGAGAAAGGCAGGAGCTCCTGCTGACCAAGCGAGGAGTCAGAAAGCCCTTGTGGGACCCTCTGTAGGGACCTGGGGGAACATAGAGTCTTCAAATGCTCCCAAGCTCCCCTAATCAGGAAGCGAAGCATGTAAACCTGCCCGGCAGCATAGAATTCTGGTTAAGACGGAGACTTCGGTCACATACAGGAAGCCCCAGCATCCAATCCCATAGAAGTCTCATTCCCCTAAACCTCCCCAGACCAGGGAAAACTTACCAGCCTTGGTTTTGGCGCTAGGTTTCCGTCCTCGCCCTCGAGCCTTGCCCCCTGTAGCCTCCTGAGGCCCCGTGGCAGTCCCTTCTTTGCCTTCCCCAGTATCTTTGCTGGTCTTCCTGCTACGGCGTTTTGCACTGGGCACTAGGAGTGCTGGGGACGGCTCAGCACCTACGGGACAAAGGGGACAGTGGCTTAGGTAATACTGATCCAGGCTTCTTGCATGCTGGAGGGATACCCTGCAGCTAGCCCATGTTAGGGAGCTCAGCAATAAGGTCTAGAATCCCCCAGTGAGGGGCTGGTGGTGTGGGTCAATGGTAGAGCACCTGTCTAGAATCCCTCAGTGAGGGCTGGAATTGTGGCTCAGTGGTAGAGCCCCTGCCTAGAATCCCCCAGTGAGGGGCTGGGGTGTGGCTCAGTGGTAGAGCACCTGCCTAGAATCCCCCAGTGAGGGGCTGGGGTGTGGCTCAGTGGTAGAGTGCTTGCCTAGGATCCCCCAGTGAGGGGATGGGAACCTGGTTCAGTGGTAGAGAGCTTGCCTAGCTTGTACAAGGCCCTGGGTTCCATCCCCAGTGATGCAAATGAAGAGAGAATCAAATGCCAAACTGAGCCCAGAGATCTGTGGAGGGAACCCAGGTAACACTGAGAAGGCAGTAGGTGCTTCTGGGTAGGGAGACAAGAGCCAGGGACACCACCCCCTTCTCCCCATGCCATAGGTTCATCACTCACACTGGATTTTATAGTCAGGTGGCAAGAGGCGGATGTGTGAGAGTGGAATCCTGCCCGTGTCCCCATCATCAAACTCCACAGTGATCAGGTCTCCATCATCTTCCAGGTCCAGTAGCCCTGAAGGAAAGAGCAGGTCATGGAGGCTACTGTCCTGGAACTGTAGCCCAGGCCACCAAGGCACCGCCTTAGAGGATCCAGGGATGTACACACAGATGTGCAGGTGTGGTCATGAAGAGCCATACAGGTCAAGGACAGAGGAAGTACGGCTCTCTCATTTCTGGTCTTACACTTTAGAGGTGGGTGGTAGGGATGACTGGTCATACACAAGACCCTCCTCAAAGCCACTTTGTAAAAAGCACTACCAAGTACATTGGCTCTGAATGTCAAAAATAAGAACTGGGCATATATCAACATTCCAGAACATTCCACAGGGACAAAGTCATAACTGATTGTGGTTTTGAGTCAGACCTCTTGCATGTCAGACAGGAGCTCTACCACCAAGCCACATCACCCAACCCTGTTTTCACTTTTTTTTTCTTTTTTTTTGAGGCAGAACCTCACTTAAGTTGCCCATGCCAGCCTTGAACTCACTCTGTAACCCAGGGAGGCCTTGACCTTCTCATCCTCCTGCTTCAGCCTCCCCCCTGAGTACCTGTGAGGTAAGGCCTGTGCCACTAAGCCTCCATGATTTTAAATCTTGCGTTGCTGTTCTGCAAAGAGGTGAGGCCAATAAGAGTGGGGCCAAGGCCAGGGATACAGGGGACTCCAAACCCTAATGAAGGGGTCTATATACGCAAGAGGACTGCAAAGACTTGTGCAGCTTTAGACAGAAGGGTATTAGGTACAGCCGCACACTAGACATGGAGGACACGCCAGCCCCTTCCCACTATGCAAAAGACATGGGCCTTGTGGCACTGACCAGCTGAGGAGAAAGGACCTATACACACCAGTATTGGCGGCTCTCTAAGCAGAAGCGTCCGCCCACCCACCAGTATGCAGAGCCCCAAAAGGGTTCTTCAATCTCTAATGAGAGGAGGAAGAAGAAAACTAACCCAGACCTGGAGGGGACACAGAAGACGAAAAGGAGCAGAAGGAATCTGAAAGAAAGAGAAAGACAGAAAGACAGAAAGAAAGAAAGAAAGAAAGAAAGAAAGAAAGAAGAAACAAACTACCCTTGTCAGATTCCTTCAACATCAGATGCGCTGAGGGAGCAAAGATTTCAAGCCAAGTGTAGTGGTGTGTGCCTATAATCCCAGCACTCCAGAGCCGAAGGCTGGAAGATCAGAAGTTCAAACCCAGGCCTGGCAAGAAGGCTTGGCAGGTAAACGTACTTCCTGACACACCTGAAGACATGAGCTGCATCCCCAGAGCTGACACGGTGGAAGCAGAGAACATGCTCCTGCAAGCCATCCCCTAACCTTCGCATGAGTGCCCTGTCATGTTTTGGAGGTGTTTTGTTGTTGTTGTTTCGAGACAGGATTTCTCTGTGTAGCCTTAGCTGTCCTGGATTCGCTATGTAGGTCAGGCTGGCCTTGAACTCACAGCAATCCGCCTGCCTCTGCCTCCCGAGCACTGGGATTAAAGGCGTGTGCCACCACCGCCTGGCCAGAGTGCCCGGTCATGTACAAGCCTGCGTTTGGTGCATGTGCGCACACACAGGATTGCAAAACTAGAGATGACAAGAGGGTTAAACAATTCTATATAGAGAGAAAATAACAAAATGAGCCTCCTACAAAGATTTAGGATTATTGATGTGTGTGTGTGGGGGGCTAGGTGCGGCTTTGCATGTGTGCACGTGTGTAGAAGCCAGCAGCTGACACTGGGCATTACACTCAGTCTCTCTACTTCATATCCTGAGACAAGCTCTTCAACCAAACCCAGACCTTGCTAATTCAGCTAATCTGGCGAGGTGGCTTCCTTTTGGGATCCCAGGTCTGTGCTCTGTATGTCGGAATTATAAGGAGACACACTCCCCTAGCATTTACACGGGTGCTGGGTTTCTGAATCCTAGTCCTCACACTTGCACAGAAACTGCTTTACCCACCGAGTCATCTCCTCAGCCCCCTGATTTAAGGAACGACAATGTGGTGAACTTCTCAAATAATATTAGAAGTGCAATATAGAAAGCAAATGTAGCCAAAGCATCGTGGCACACGTCTTTAATCTCAGCGCTTGGGAGGCAGAGGCAAATGGATCTCTGTGAGTTCAAGGCCAATCTGGTCTATGTAGCTGGTTCTAGACTAGCAAGGGCTACATGGTAGGACTTTGTCTCAAAGAAAAGCAAATGAGGACTTTGAAAAGGTAAAAAAAAAAAAAAAAAAAGCCAGGGTGTTGGCAGCAGCACACGCCTTTAATCCTAGCACTTGGAAAGCAGAAATGGGGGGGATCTCTGAGTTGGGAGGCCAGCCTGGTTTACAGATCAAGTTCCAGGACAGCCAGGGCCACACAGAGAAACCCTGTCTCAAAAAACAAAAACAAGCAAAAAAGGTAAGGGGTAAATTATTTCTAATGTAGAATTTATACCCAGCTCAACTGTCTCTATGTAAGGGTAGACCAAACAGGTGGTAACATTAGGATCTGATAAGCTTGTCATCCATGGAGTCTTTCTCAGAAAACTACAAGAGGCTAGGGCGTGGCTCCAGTGGCACAGTGCCTGCCATGAACACACAAGTCCTTAAACTCCATCCCTGGCACAACTCGGTGAGATGACAAATGCACCCAGCATTTGGGAGCTGGAAACAGGAGGAGTCAGAAGTCCATACTCCTCATTGTCTACATAGAGGGTTTGAATCTAGCCTGGGCTACACGATGTTTATCATGATTGATCGAAAACACACACACACACACACACACACACACACACACACACACACACACACTCGTGCCTCCATGACGTTCTACTTTGCCACATATCCAGAATCAACAGAGCCAAGGACCAGATCAGCAATATGCCCACTGAGGTTGCAAGACAACATAGGCCTATGAAGCCAGGAGAGTGAGCCATTCTCTGACGACAGGATTTGTGTGTGGGTGGGATGCCTTCCCAAGAAGCTGGTGTGTAGCCAGCCTGCAGATCAGATTCTAAGGTTGGACAGCCAAGACCCCGAGACCTGCTGACTTCATCTGAATAGTACCCGGGTCAAGCCATACCAGAGGTATCCCTGAAGTTCAGTTATGCAAACCAGCAACAGTCTCTACAGTTTCAGGCAGCTGGGTGAGCTGGGGAGGAGAGAGCTGTCTCACCTCGGACCACCGTGCCTGGGTACAAGCAGCGGTATTGCTGGCTCCAGTAGGCGGCGATCCTGGTCCCCTGGGGCAAGAAGCGTGTAGAGGCCGGCCTCACGTCTATAATCTAGTAGAGTACAGACTGAGGGTCAGAAGGTGACTGGAAAGGCGGTGACCAAGAGCTCTGGCCACAGCCTTGGAGCGGGGTCTTCTCCCCTCTCCCACTCACCGCTTCCTGCAGTAGTTGCTCCAGGCAGTAGATGTGGGGTCGGTTCCCACGCTCGCCTTCCACCACCACACGGTATCTGCAAAGGTGGGGACAAATGGACAATGGGGCAGTGGCCAGAGAACCCCCTTCCTAAGACTGAACCGCACCCTACCCAGCAGGATCAGCTCCGCAGCCTGGCCCACGGGAGTCAGCTTTTCGATTCAGATGTCTATTAATTTACTATATACATGTGAGTTGCGTTCTAGCTCTTCCTGCATCCAAATTCCCCACTTATATAACTCAGGGGTTAGAAAGCATGCCCTGCCAGACCCCTCATTCCAAAGGAGGGCTTCACACCTCACTTGCCCACTTCCTGTTGGGCCCCGACAATGCCCAACAGAAGCTGGGGTCTACTGTAGAGCAACTGCCCACTACTGGCCTCAGTTACTCCCTCTCCCCCATCCCCACGGATGCTCTACCATCTCCAAGAGGGGAGAAGCAACCTGCCCCAGGGGCCCAGAAGTAGAACTAGCCATGGTTGTGGGAGGTGAGCCAGGAAGACCCACGGCAATCACTCACATGTCAGGGGAGTGCACGGTCTGCACGTGCCCTGCGTATAGCAGCTTGTCGTCCATGGGGATCAACACACGCAGGCCGTCCTTGAGCTCGTCCTTGTCAATGATGCAGGAGCGGGGGGCTGCAGAGAGGCAGGCGATGAAGCCAGGCAGACTCAAGGGGGAGACCACCCCAGGCCTGCCTGGCGACTCTGCCCACAAGTCCCCTCTACGAAATAAAGGCTGTGAGAGCACCCAGGTAAAGCTGCAAGGTGTGTGTGTGTAGGGCTGTCCCCATATACACTGGGTCCCAAAGGCACATGGAGTGGGAGATGGACAGGCCCTCTTCCCAGTCTTTACAGACAACCAAGACCACCTTAGGTAAGTGAGAAGCCAGATGTAACCAACATTTCCATCCCATAGCTCAATATAGTCCAGGGCTGTGAAGCACCCTCCCCCCAACACATGTTAAGTGTATCTTCTTCCAACACTGTGCCCAGCCCCGACCCCCCACCATGTCCCCAGAACGGTGTCTTTTTTCTCTCTATCTGAGCCCCCTGCCCTGCAAAGACTGCCCATCCAGTTTCTCCCTTATTCTTCTCCATGAGACCTAATGTCTTGTCCCTGTCAGTGGCAAACATGAAAAAGACCCCAGTTGGGGCTTGTTGGTAGTCACCTGTTATCCCAAGTGACACAAGAGACATGAAGACTGAGTTACATGGCCACCCTAGGCTACACAGTGAGCTCAGGGTTAACCTAGGCAACTTAATGAAATTCAATCTTGAAATAAGAAAGGAGGCAGAAGGAAGAACTCAGTGGTAGAGCCCCTGCCTAGAATCCCCCAGTGAGGGGCTGGAGTTGTGGCTCAGTGGTAGAGCCCCTGCCTAGAATCCCCCAGTGAGGGTCTGGGGTGTGGCTCAGTGGTAGAGCACCTGCCTAGAATCCCCCAGTGAGGGGCTGGGGTGTGGCTCAGTGGTAGAGCACCTGCCTAGAATCCCCCAGTGAGGGGCTGGGGTGTGACTCAGTGGTAGAGCCCCTGCCTAGAATCCCCCAGGGAGTGGCTGGGGTGTGGCTCAGTGGTAGAGCACCTGCCTAGAATCCCCCAGTGAGGGGCTGGGGTGTGGCTCAGTGGTAGAGCACCTGCCGAGAATCCCCCAGTGAGGGGCTGGGGTGTGGCTCAGTGGTAGAGCATCTGCCTAGAATACCCCAGTGAGGGGCTGGGGTATGGCTCAGTGGTAGAGCCCCTGCCTAGAATCCCCCAGTGAGGGGCTGGGGTGTGGCTCAGTGGTAGAGCCCCTGCCTAGAATCCCCCAGTGAGGGGCTGGGGTGTGGCTCAGTGGTAGAGCACCTGCCGAGAATCCTGCTTCTGCATCAGTGCTTAGAGGCAGAGGGAACATTGTATACCTTAAAAGTTGGGCCAGACAGTGCCAGTTGCTCTGGCCAGCAGAGAACAGAATGCTAGCTCTGCACAGATCAGGGGAGACCTCCTGGTTTCCAGTCACCCCCATGGGCCTTAGCTGTACCCCTCTTATCTTTGTACTGCAACAGTTCATGACAATCAGGGCAGGGGGCTGCAGCTCAGACCTTCATACCCCATCACCACGGAAGGATGCCTGCTGAGGGCAGCACTGCCACCCAGCCACGTACGTGAGGATGTGGCTGGCTGCACCATTGCCAGAATGTGACGGGCAGACTAGCTCCTCTTCCAACCTGCTGTCCACAGTTCACACCCACTATCCCTCCTCCTAGCACAGGCCCTGGGGTCCAAGTACCCTCTCTTCAGGGCATTGTTAGAACACCCCTAAACTGTAGCCATCACACACAAGGGTGTGATCACTCACAACCCCACCCATCTTACTGACAGCATCTCCGTGGACCCCCTAACATCAGTCCTCACCTCTTCCTGCCTCCATCCTTCTGTCTCTGCTCACATGACCCCGCCCGTTTGTTCTCCCACCTAACCCATCATGCTGGTAAGTTGTCTCTGTCTCCCCAAATGTTGTCCCAGTGGTAACGGAGGTGTACTGCCTGCAGGTCTCTGCTTTCCTCCCTACCTCCTGCACATCCAGGCTTACATTAAGACTCACGGCCAAGGCCCTTACTTCAGAGACCGGCCCCAAGATCGGCATGTCCTCTGCCTACCCGATCCTTCTCCATCCTGCAGGCTGGCTAGGCCGGAGCTGAGCTACACCAGCCTCAAGGCCTCACCCTGAGCTTAGGTCTAATTACTTCCTGGGAACCCCTGAAGCCTCTCAGGACACTCACCTGGGGTCAAAGGTCGCTCTGCGGCCCCACCGCGGGGCAAGTGCTCATCCTCAGAGAAGCTTGAGTCCTGGTTGGGTTCAAAGTCCTCCTCGGCTGCCATACACTCCATCAGCTTACTCACAGCACCCCCTTTTCCTCGGTTCTGGGAGAGAACGCACACGCTGATGGCACTGCACAAGGCGCAGGGGTTGTGGCGGGGGGGTGTTGCGGGGAGGTGGTTATCCTGTCATTCTGGGAACATTTCTCAGAAATCCAGGGCCACGGTCAATTTGCAGAGGTACTAGCCATGAGCACTGTAGCCCAAGCCTTGTGTACTCAGCACAGTACCTGGTACTCAGTGCTCAGTACCCTCCTCACATTAGCACAGCAGACAACTTGGCCTCTCTGCCTTAGAGAGATGGATTTCTAGCCACATACAATGAAGTTGAGGGGAAACTGGGCTATGGGAGTGGGCGATGGCACACCCAGGCACACCACAGCCCTCTGCACCCTGTGGCCCTGGGTTGCCAATAATGTTGGATCTTGCCTGAGACATGAGCTGGCACAGGTTTGTCACACTCATACTCAGAATGGGGGGCGGGGGGGCAGGGGGGACAACAATGTCAACGCACTAGGGGCACTGCATGCCCACACCTGAACTGGGCCCCAATCTGGACGATATATGAGCCCCTTCGACACTCTTACCTCCTTCTTCACTTCTTTCCCTTTGGCCTTGGCCTTGCTGCGTTTAGCAGTTGCCAGGGGCCCTGAGTGGGGGGCCCTGGAGTCAGGCAGGGTGGAAACACGGGCCGGTGGCAGCGTGGCTGCTGACCCAGCCTCCTTCCCTTTCTTGTTCTAGAAGAGAAAAGCAAAAGGTCAAGTCATCAGGGGCCAGGGAGGACCCAGGCCACTTGGGCAAGATGGCGGCGGCGGGGGGGGGGGGGGGGCACGGCTCACAGGAAGCACTAAAAGGCCTGTTCTTTGTTTTTGGTTTGCTTTTTTTGTTTTGTTTTGTTTTTTGTTTGTTTTTCGAGACAGGGTTTCCCTGTGTAGCCTTGGCTGTCCTGGACTCCCTTTCTAGACCAGGCTGGCCTCGAACTCACAGCGATCCACCTGCCTCTGCTTCCCAGGTGCTGGGATTAAAGGTGTGCGCCACCACACCGGTTTAGAAGGTCTGTTTTTTTGTTTGTTTGTTTTGTTTTTAATAATTTATTTTTATTTTATGTGCATTGGTGGTTTTCCTGCATGTATGTCTGTGTGAGGGTGTCAGATCTTGTAGTTACAGACAGTTGTGAGCTGCCATGTGGATGCTGGGAATTGAACCCGGGTCCTTTGGAAGAGCAGTCAGTGCTCTTAACCACTGAGCCATCTCTCCAACTCCAGAAGGCCTGTTCTTTAAGGGAGGAAAATAGCTGTCACTGGGTCACCCCAAAGGCTGGGGTGGATGCTGGCTCACAACCTGGTGATCCTCACTGATCTACGGAGCCAGCCTTCCTGAATCCCTCAATATCCCAGGCAATGTCTAGGCCCTCGTACTGAGCTTTGTCCCTCAGTGAACACAGCCCATCCTTAGGAAAGACGCCCCGGAGACTCTGCATTCTCCACCCACAGAATCCATCCTTGTGCTGGTTCAAATCCCTCCTCCCTCCCTCACCCTGAGCTCAGTGGAGTCAAGTCAACAGAACTCATCTGTCCTGTAAAGCTCACAGGTGCTTTCCTACTTGCAAGGAGGGTTGCTGTATCTATACGTAAAGCTTTGCTGTGGTAACTGTCTCAGGGAAACCTTGTTCCAACATATAACTGTGCTTAAACATGTGAGAGAAATAAACCAGGAGGTCAGACACTGGGAGTTTTGACCCAGCGCCCCTCGGAAGCAGAGCTGACCTGCTCTCACAGGTCGCTTCCCTGCCAACCGTGAAGCCTGCAGGGTCCTATTACGTGTGTGTATGTGAGTGAGAGCATGTTTTCGCCAACTGTGAGTGTGAAGGCTAGAGGACAACATGCCAGGGCCAGTTCTCTCCTTCAACAACGTAGATTACAGGGATCGAACTCAGGTTATCAACCTTCTGGCTTCAGAGTAAGCATCTGTACACACTGAGCCATCCTGCCATCCCTCACAAATTATTTCCACCATTACCATATAGTTTATTATATAAATCAACAAACAAACAAAGTGCTGAAATGTGAACACTGGCACCTTATACATCATTACAGAACTTTCTAGAAGCTCATTCATCCAGGTAACGAACATTTACATGCAAACTCTTAGGTTTTGTGATACTGAGGATGTTTCAGAAACTCAGAGCTTTGGGCATGTTAGGTAAGTGCTCTACCACTGAGCCACACACCAGCCCCTCACTGGGGGATTCTAGGCAGGGGCTCTACCACTGAGCCACAGCCTAGCCCCTCACTGGGGGGTTCTAGGCAAGAGCTCTACCACCGAGCCACACCCCCAGCCCCTCACTCTATATTTTGTTTTGTTCAACGCAGATTCACTGAGGTCCTATTATGAGACATCTCCCCTGAGCAACACCACTGGTATCCACAGAGGTGCTCTTTTGCTGAGGGCTGTTCCCTGTGGTATGGAGGGACCAGCTTTATTTAACTCATTCAAATGCTATCAAGCCAGGTGTGGTGGTGCACGCCTTTAATCCCAGCACTAGGGAGACAGAGGCAAAAGAATCTCTGTGAGTTCGAGGCCAGCTTGGTCTACAAAGTGAGTCCAGGAAAGCAAAGGCTACACAGAAACCCTGTCTTGGAAAAAACAAACAAAGGAAAATGGCAACAACACCTTACCAGTGAGTTTTAGCAGCCATGCTCCTGGAAGGGCATTTAAAGTGGTTTAGCTGTTCCCCAGTCACCTGCAGATGTGTATGAGCCTTCCCAGGGCTCTGCAGTGAGGGAGCCTGCTCACTGGGCATCTCCATATAGAGATCTGGGAACTCCGCCCTACAGGTAGGGTGGGAACTGGCCAATGTCATTCACACAGGGACATCCAAACAACAACTGGAAATAACCTAGGTGTCCAGCTAACTGTCAAGAAGGGGGCACTGACACACGCTGCTGTGACAAGCCTCTGCTGCAGGCTTGGTGTCAGCACCATGGCACAGTAGTAGCCAGTATGCCTGAAACTTTGCTTCAGACCTTGAGACTACATAACATGCATGTGGCAGTGGCAAGAAGATTACAAGCTCAAGGCCACCCTGGGCTACAAAAGACCCTGTCTAAAAAGGAAAACTAAGCTGGTGAGATGATGGCTCAGCAGGTAAACGGGCTTTTCTTTTTCTTTTCTTTCCTTTTTTGTTTTTTGGAGGTTTTTGTTTTTTGTTCCCGAGACAGGGTCTCTTTGTGTAGCCTTGGCTGTCCTAGACTCACTTTGTAGACCAGGCTGGCCTTGAACTCACAGCGATCCGCCTGCCTCAGCCTCCCAAGTGCTGGGATTAAAGGTGTGCACCACAGTTATTCACATTTTTATAATAATAACAATAACAATTATTATTATTATTGTTGTTGCTGTTGTTGTTATTGTTATTATTATTTTGGGTTTTCAAGACAGGGTTTCTCTGTGTATCCTTGGCTGTCTTAGACTCGCTTTGTAGACCAGGCTGGCCTCGAACTCAGTGATCGACCTGTGTCTGCTCCCCAAAGTACTGGGGATTAAAGGTGTGCACCACCACCACCCAGCTTTAAACATATTAGTCTTAGATGATGAGTGAGAGATGAAGGCCCTGTGTCAGGAACAGGAAGAAGCAAGGTTCCTCCTGACAACCAAACACGGAGGGACCCTCCATGGGCACACAGCTAGCGTCAAAGCTGTATTCCCATGATGGAGATGGGGGAGGGGAGGACGGGGGACAACACCCGAGCTGAGCCCTTACCTTCCTGGGGTCCTTCCTGTCCTTGGCTCGGCCGGTGTCCTTTCGTGGGCTTGGGGCACCACCCCTGCCACAGCGGCTAGGCTTGGCTGCGGGCACTGTGCTGCTGGGTGCCTGGACTGCAGCGGAGGCATCGTGTAAGAAGATGCGTTCGCTCCGGCGTCGTGTCCACAGGTCATCGTCGCTGGCCTCCGGCCCTGCCTCGAAGCCAGGCTCCTTGGGGCCACGTATCTTCCGGGCTTTGCGTCCCTTTTCTGAGGTCAGCTTGCCCTTGTCTGGGCTGGTGGGACCGGAGGCCCGGGCGCCAGGGACAGGAGCAGCCAGGGACTGGCCTGGCTCCCCAACCCCCTTCTTGGGCCTCAGCAGCCCAGCGGGCGACTGCTTAGGAACCTTGATTTCACTCTCTGAGTCTGTGTACTCGAACTCTGTGCCTGGAAGTGAGAAGGAGGAGGTAGGGGTTGGTGGGTAGGGTCCCCTCTGCCTGGCCAAACACGGCCACCAGCAAGAAAGCCACAGACCCATTCCACCCAGCGACACGCTCTCTGGAAGCTTTAATCCGGTTACCAGGAAGAGGTAAACTGAGGCTCAGAGAAGGACAAGCATGCACCCAAGTCTCCTATCCCCTACCCCACGGCTGCTCCCCACCTCTCACTCCAAGAGCAGCGCTAAAATATGTAGGCCACAGCCTACGTGAGCCTCTACAATACTTCTCGGAAAACCCCAGAAACCAGGGAGGCTGGGGCGAGGGCTTTGCAGTGAGGCAGTGGGGAAAGCCCCAAGCCTGAGGCCCGTCATCCAACTTCCTGACAGATTCCCTTCCCACTCTTGGGCTCCATGATCACCCAGGTCCACTTCCTGCTGACAGGCTTCCCAGAAGCCCCTCCTCTCATCCCCCTTAACAGGCCCCAACACAATGGGGACCATCTTCCTGACGCCCTGTACCTCTAAGGCACACTATCAGCTAGCTCTCCTCCATTCCAACCTGTCTGCTGCCTATCCTGACCTTCAAGTCGCCATCTCACTGTTCCCTCTGCCTAGGGCACAAGCATCCCGCCTCGGGAAATACAGGTATATTACAACCTGCTGATCCCCGAGGGTGTTCCCCCACAGTCCCTCTGCTGTCATGACAATCCTTCTCCACACTTCTAGCCTTCTCTGTCCACATTGTGAGCTTATCCCAGCCTGCCCTGGTCTAAAAATAGCTCTGTAGGGGGCTGAAGAGATGGCTCGGAGGTTAAGAGAACTAACTGGCTGTTCTTCCAAAGGTCCTGAGTTCAACTCCCAGCAACCACTTGGTGGTTCATAATCATCTATAATGAGGTCTGGTGCCCTCTCCTGGCCTACAGGCACACATGCAGGCAGAATACTGTATAAATAAATTTTTTTTTTTTTTTAAATAGCTGAGTTCTCTTGGGGTCTCTCTCCTGTCCCCAGAGCTCAAATTAAGCACAGAGCCCAGAAGCCAGGAGCAGCATACAGGGGGCTCAGGTGGTGGAATGTCGCTTAGAAACAAAGGCTAAACGGCATGTTTATCATCCCACAGACCAGACAGCAACCCCCTCACCACCACCACCAACGGCAGAGGGGCAAAGGGTCCAATCCGGGCCCTACTGACTCTCAGGCAACAGGCAGCCTGTTCACACGGGGCCCCATGGGAAGCCCAGATCCTCTCAGAGGTACCCATAGTGGCAGGGACTGTGGGGGTGGGGAAACCTGGTGAGAAGGAGGCCCTTCAAAGCTTAAAGGTCTTGTTAGTTAACTTGTTAATAAGCTTCTCCCTGATGAAATGTGCAGGGAAGCAGCAGGAGGTGAGGGGAGGGGCGCGTTCCTCTACACGCCAAGGACCCAGGCTATCACATCAGCAGATAAGAGCATTGGTTGCTCTTCCAAAGGACCCAGGTTCAATTCCCAGCAACCACATGGTGGCTCACAGCCCTCTATAATGGGATCTGATGTCCTCTTCTGGCATGCAGCCGTACATGCATGAACATAAATGAATAAATCTTTAATCCCAGCACTCGGGAGACAGAGTGCTGTGAGTTCAAGGCCAGCCTGGTATACAAAGCAAGTCCAGGACAGCCAAGGCTACACAAAAGAAAGAAAACAGAACAACAACAAAAAAAAAAGTTGAGCTTTTTGGGTCTCTGGCATGTGAGAGGCCTGGGTTCCGTCCCCAGCAATGACACAGAGCCCGCCTGGTGGTGCAGGCCTGTAGTCTCGGCACTCAGGGGGCAGAGGCAGGAGGATGAGGAGTGCGAGGTCAGCCTCAGTGCATAACCCCTTGTGAAAGCACAGAGCACTCTGTATGGAGCCCGTACAGGAAGCTGACAGAGACCTGGAAGAAGAAAGTGCCCATGGAAGAGAAGCATGCAGCTGCCAGGATCAGGTCCCAGCCTTGTACCCCGTAACTCGGGGAATTTGGGGCAAGCTAAAAGTACGGGGTGCACGCGCAAAAGAAATTCTCAGAAAAAGAAACGTAAGAGCCACAAAGAAAAGAGGCCATTCCAAACTGTCTAGCCACACCTGAGGTAAGCCGTAAGGCCAACCACCCGCAGAACTCCAGCACTGGAAGGAAGTTTGACAAGGAGACCTATAGCTGAAATGGGTCTGATTAAGACATGTTCTGATGGGTCAACTCAGCTGTGATCCGATCACCTGGGGACTCTCCAGATCAGGTTGGCCTGTAGGCAGCCTCGTCTGTAGGGCATAGTCTTTATTATGGTAACTGAGGCAGGAAGATCCAGCCCACTACGGGTGGTACCATTCCCTAGGCAGGAGAAGATAAGCTGAGCATCAAAGTTCATTCACTCTTCTCCTTGACTGTGGTTGAGATGTGATCAGCTATTTGCAGTTCCTATCACTGGGACCGCCCTGCTGTGATGGACTGCAAACTGTAACCATGAGCTGAAGTAAACTCTCTCCCCTAAATTGTCTTTTATCAGGACAGCTTATCACAGCAACAGAAATGTAACTCGGACAGCCAGTAAGACAGCTCAGTGGTTGAGGGCAGGTACCACTCTGGCGGAGGATCATGGCAGAGGATCCAAGTTCAGTTCCCAGCACCCACATTGGGAGGTTCATAAGAACTACCTCTAATGCCAGCTCCTGGCAATATCTCTGCTCTCCGTGTGCACCTGCACTCATGTGCACACATTCTCCTACACACACACACACACACACACACACACACACACACACACACACACACAAAGTGGTGTTAGCTATAAAAGCCTAAAAATGGAAGCAACTCCAGTATGCAGCAATTAGCAAGTAGATGCGGTACAGGGCTACACCACATAGCTGCACAAAAGCAGGAAGTCCTAGCAACCGTTACCACAGATGGACTTCAAAACCATTGGGAGGAATGAAAGATGCCAAACACACAAGGCTACGCATTTCAGGACCTCATTTCTACATACTGTCAGCACAGGTAAATCCAAAAAGAAAGAAAGAAAGACAGCTGGCCAGAACTAGAGGATCTATTATTTATTTGTTTGGAGGCAGGTAGGCAGGTGGATACATAGTACATGTATGGAGATGTTCTTTTTTTCCATCATGTGCACTGTGACATGTGTGTCCATATCTACATATCACCTACACAACGATAACACATTTTTAAAAAATTTTTAAAAGGCCAGGTGTCGGTAGCCCACGCCTTTAATCTCAGCACTTGAGGGGCAGAGACAGGAGGATTACCGTGAGTTCGAGAGCAGCCTGGTCTCCAGAACAGCCAAAGCTACACACAGAGAAACCCTGTCTTTTTTTTTTTTTTTTTTTTTAAAAGACAGGGTTCTCTGTGTAGCCTTGGCTGTCCTAGACTCACTTTGTAGACCAGGCTGGCCTCGAACTCACAGCGATCGCCTGCCTCTGCCTCCTGAGTGCTGGGATTAAAGGCGTGCAAGAGGCAAGAAAGAAAACCAGAATATCAGATGAAAGTGGATTTTAGAACAAGACATATTCCCAGAAGGGAGAAAGGAACAGTTCTTGACAATAAAGATCAAGAGGATAACAAAATAATCAAAAACACGCATGTGCTCAATAACAGTATTTACAAACACATAATGCAAAAATAGAACTGAAAGAAGCAATAGCAAATTCTGAAAATTACAGTTGTGCATCTTAATACCTATCTCTAGCAAAATGGAAACGGCAAGTCTGAGCTATGGAAAATTATAAAATGTGCTTTCCAACTAAAAAGGGAATCCAAGCAGAGATCCACAAGATGACCAAGCAACTACCCTCAACTGTCTGGAGAATGAATAACTTTCTGAGTCATCATTGGGTCAATGCAGAAATCAGAAGAGAAACTTAGAATTATTCTCGAATAATTGAGAAAACCCGACAGGCCTCAACCCGTGTGCAGCGCAGCTGAAGCTGTGTTTTCAGAGAGCTTTGCATCTTTGGACCACACTTCTATTGGAAAAAAGTAAGGCCTCAAACTAATGACCTAAGCATATACCCTGCAAAGCAGGAAGTGATTGCAAATGGCTGACACACCCAAAGAACACAAGAGGAAGCAATGAGCTGGGCTGGTGCCCAATGGCTCAGAAAGTAAGGAAGCCCGGTGACCTGAGTTCAACCCCTGGGGCCCACAGGGTGGAGAGAACCAACTCCTGGCAAGTACACATACACATGCATACAAAATAATGGCTGGGCTCGGTGGCGCACACCTGTCATCCCAGCACCTGGGAGGCAGAGGCAGGCAGATCGGACCTCTGTGAGTTCGAGGCCAGCTTGGTTTACAAAGCGAGTCCAGGGCAGCCAGGGCTACCCAGAGAAACCCTGTCTCCAAAAATAAAAATAAACCAGAAAAAGAAAAGAAAGAAGTGGGAGGTAATGAAACAGATAAATTCTAGCCAGACTGATCAAGGATCAGGGGAGGGTGTATGATAAATCACTACAGACCCTACAGACACGAAAAATATGGGTTGGGGAGGGGGCTGGAAGCTGGACAGATGGCTCAGTGGTTAAGAGCACCGTTCTTCCAGAGGAACTGAGTTTGATATCTAGCACACACATGATGCTCACATTGGAATCTGATGTCCTCTTCTGGCCTCCATGAGCACCAAGGCACACAAGGGGTGTACACACACACATATACGGGCAAAGACCCACATATATGAAAGTATTACAGGGGCTGAAGAGAAGGGTCAGCATTAGGAGTGCATGCTGTTCCTGTAGGAGCCTTGATCTTGTTTCATGTTGGCCTCCGTGAGAAGCAGCAGCCCAGTGATCTAGAAACTGCTGGTATGTTCCATACCACGCGCACGCACGCGCGCGCACACACACGCGGGAGCCCATTAAAGTAGGTATTGAGAAACTTGCGTCTCTAAAAGACATTAAAAGGCAAGTTTGCCCTGAGGGGAAACCTTTGTTAATAGTTGCTGGTGGGGCTGGAGAGATGGCTCAGTGGCTAAAAGCATTGGCTGTTCTTTCAGAGGTCCTGATTTCAATTCTCAGCAACCACATGATGGTTCACAGCCATCTATAATTAGATCTGGTGCCCTCCTCTGGTGTACAGGCATACATGCAGGTAAAGCACTGTATATATAATAAATAAATATATTTTTAAAAAAATAGTTGCTGGTGATGATGGAGACCCAACAGAAGACTTTAAGGAACTAAAACATCCTATGCTTTCTTCAGAGGCACCCCCAGAACCGTGCACGTGTCCCACTGGCTAGACTTGAGAATGTTCTGCATGTCACTGCCCCCGTGGTAAGGTTTCCTTTTGAAGCTAAGAAGCTGCTGCTGCTGCTGGAATCTGGATATAGAATGTCACAAACTGAATGGGAGGTGAGGTGAGCCGCACCGGGTGTGGTTCAGAGGGCGACACACCAAGTACCAGATGACCTTCATAAATTATATATAAAAATGCCCAAAGCTAGCTGGGCATGGTGGTACATGCCTTTAATCCCAGGCAGGCAGATCGTTGTGAGTTCGAGGCCAGCCTAGTCTACATAGCGAGTCCAGGACAGCCAAGGCTACACAGGAAAAACCCTGTCTAGAAAACCCAAAATAAGTAAATAAATAATTTAAAATGCCCGAAGCTCTCAAGCTGAAAGATATTCAGGGTACTGTGGTGCAACTTCCAGAAGGATTCCTATGGAAGCAAGGAAGATCTGAGCAAAGTACAAGCCAGGAAAATGGAGGAGGGGTTGAAGAAGCGCAAACAAAAACAACTAGGGGCCAGCAAGAGGGCTCCACAGAAGAAGACGCCTGCCACCAAGCCGGACAACCTGAGTTCAATTCCCAGAACTTCTGCTATGGCACACGTAGGCCCA
Organism: Acomys russatus; assembly: GCF_903995435.1. NCBI lineage: Eukaryota > Metazoa > Chordata > Mammalia > Rodentia > Muridae > Acomys > Acomys russatus. The sequence continues at coordinate 34,132,970 of NC_067155.1, read as the reverse complement.
TTTACATAAATGCAAAGGAAGTTAAGGTACAATTTAAAAAAAAAAAAAAAAAACTGTTCTAAACAATTAGTTTAAGCAATGGTACATACGGCCAAGAGACGCTGCTTATTATGTGTGCAACTGTCAAAGAATAAATGACCGTCTATTGAAACAAGTGGTCATGGCTTGAAATATATGCTGAGATACCTGACACTTGGAGAACAAGAAAGGAACACCGAATGTAAAAGCCTCCAGACACCACGGCAATCGGTGGTAAAATTTAGGGGAGAAGAAAGGTGCTGTGGGGTCGACTTAGGAAAATCTCCAGGGAGCATCAAGGAAGCCATGCACTTGTCACAGCCTCACGTCTACACCACGCATGCCCCCCACTTGAGAAAGGAACTCATATATCCCAGGCTGGCCTCCAACTTGCTATGTGGTATATAGCTGAGGCTGGCCTTGAACCCCTGACCCTCAGGTCGCTTGAGTGCTGGGATTGCAGGCATGCACCACCGTAATCTGGTTGGTATATATGATGCTGGAGAGAGAAAGAAATGTAGGGCTGTGTGTAGGCCAGGCAAGCACTCCATCATCAGCCCCAGGAACCATGCCCAACCTGATGGTTGGAGAAAGGGCCCCTGGGGACTCATCAGAGATCCAGGGATGAGACTCGAGGATATAATGGCAGTGAGTCAGGGTTAGCCTGAGCTTCCTGCCCTGCAGTTAATGTCCTGACCTCAGCCCGCTAAGGCAGTGAGAGAGCAAACCTCTAACCCTGACTCACGCAACCGCTGGCTTCAGGCCATCGAGGTCACCCTCCTCTCTCTCGCTGGATCATGGACCATCTTCAGTGACCTGGAAACAGGATGCCTTCCCTCCCTCTTCCTTCTTCTCCATCACTGTTTTCCTCTCTCTGGAGACCGCTAACCTAGCAAACAGCCTCCAGTTCCCAGGCCTGGTCAGGGCGTTCCCTGAGCTCCCGGAGAGCCTCAATGTGCCAGTGTTGTTAATGACAGCGTGAGAGTGAAGGGAGCAATTCTTATGTGGCTGTGGGTACTCCCTCCTAGAATATAACAGCCCACGGGGTTACCAGCAGCATCCTAAGACCCAGCCAGCTCTCCTGCCCGCCACTGAGTCTTAATCTCCTTATCTTTGCAATAGGCCCACAGCACCCACTGGTACTCACCGATCAGGCTCTGCCGCTCTTCCTTCTTCCGAGCCTTTTGTTCAGCTTCCAGCTGTACCACAGACAGGGGTGGCCCCACGACAGGGCTGGGGAGGGCGCTGGCTGCAAACCGAGCCAGTAGGCCCAGCCCACTCTCCTCCAGACCGGGCGACAGGGCCTGTTCCCCAGCACCCAGTCTATAACTACCAAAGGCTTCCTCTTCTTCTTCCTCCTCCTCCTCCTCAAGCTCTTCTTCCTCTTCTTCCTCTTCGTCCTCCTCTTCTGAGCTGTCATCTGGCATGCAGAAAACAAGGAACAAGTCAGGGTCCTGACCTGGGCATATGCTGCCCCCCACCTCCTCCCACCACCCACTTTGGCTCCAGTCTCTGTCCTCACCAAGGGCTGCTGGGGGGGGGGGGATCCAGAACCAGCCCACAGTCCCACCCATGGCCCAAGGCCTCTACCAGTCACCCACACAGGGGCAGCCTGAGCAGCCTGGGGAAGGGAGAGGGGCGGCTCTAGGTGTCGGGATGGGCTTCCGGGAGGGCAGCACCGACATGCACCTGTGCTGAGGGTGGGGGACAGACACACAAACGGACAAAGACAGGAGACAGCGCTCATCACGGTCCACACACGCGCGCGCATACACACACGTCCCGACATAGACATGGAGGCTGAGGAAAGAAACAGGAAAGAACAGAGAGGCAGAGGAGGGAAAAGGAGGAAGGGGGCTGGGCTCAGGCCTGGGGATGGAAGCAAGAGGCTCATAGCATTTTGGTCAGCCAGAGGTCAGAGGGCTGTTGGCAGAAAGCAGAATTTGATCTCTTCCTGGAAATTAGGAGGCCCTCAATCCTTTAATCCCTGAGCAGAGCTGGAATCTAGCCCCCTCATGCTAGGGAGCCTATCTGAACCTGGGGTGACCCTCCAGCCCACTAGCCCAGCTAAGAGGGTCCCAGATCCTATGCGGCACGCCTGTGGTTTAAGCACCACAGCGAGTTCAAGGCTAGCCTGAGCTACATAGTTGAGACCCTGGTTCAAAAAGGAAAAAGAAACAGTGCTCGCCATGGATCTAACTGCCCTGGGGGCTGTGTACGCTAGCGATGCCCAGCCTAGGGCTCTGCTGGGTCAGAGGATAGCCTCACCCCAGGAACCTGTCCCGCTGGCTCAAGGGCTGGCAGCCCCTGCTAGGATGGCCAATAGGGCTGACAGAAAACAAGGCAACACTCAACACTACTCTAGGCATGTGATCTCTGTGAGTTCGAGACCAGCCTGGTCTATAGAACGAGTCCAAGACAGCCAAGACTACACAGAGAAACCCTGTCTTGAAAAACCAAAAAAGAAAAATAAAAACTGTCTTATGACCTTCCAAGGGAAATAGTGCCATGGAGCAGGTGGCATCAGGTGTGATCTGCCTCAAGGACTTATGCACTGGGACCCAGGTAGGTCTGGGAGGGTATATACATGCTAGACATGAGGGTTGGACAGGGTGATCAAATATTGCTTTTTCTGCTAAGGCCCTCACCACAGCTTGGTTAAATGAACTAGTAGCTGTAAGTGACACCAGGGGTGCCAGAGGGTGGAGCTCTTCACCTGCCTAGTTTCAGTCAGGCCTGCTAGCTTGGGAGGGGAGGTAGGAAGAGCTGGGGGCGGGGTGTCCTAAATAGGGGCTAAAGAGAGGGAAAGCAGAGAGAGAGACAGAGAGACAGAGACAGAGACAGAGAGAGACAGACAGACAGAGCAAGCCAGAGAGAAAGCAAGAGAGGAGCTTGGTTAAGAGGGTGCGAGGCAGGAGGCGTTCCCAGAGTGATGGATGAAGCAGGCTGGGGATGCCAGCGGGGCAGGCAGGGGCAGGCAGGCAGGCAGTGCGCACTTGCGATCAATCACATTGCGACGTCACATGGTTCTGTCTCCGCCCCAGTGGGCCACAGCGGCAAAGCAGGCTAAGTGTAGGCAGACATTTTTCGGCAGGCCTCCCTGGAGTTGGCCAATTTGGGGTAGGGTGGGCAGGGAACAGGGAAGGTGGCTGGCTGGGATGGGGATGGGAAATTTCCCCTTTCTAAAAACTCCCCCTCTGTCCTGGCTGCTCAGGTGTGGAGACCGGAAACCCAGAACATTCTTTCGGGAAGGATTCTCAGGCGGTAGGCATCACCGGGCAGGGAGGCAAGCTTTGAGTCCCTGCTCTGGGTTTCTGAGAGCCACAGTCAGATCCCAGAAAGCCAGAAGCAAGTCGGTCTCAGCAGTTTGATGCTGCTGCAGAACATTCCAGAAGGCAGAGACCCAGAATGGGTGCTTTTGTCCTAAGAGGGGAACTGGACTGTCCTGAGGTCTCCTGTGGTCCTCATAGCTGAGGTCCTTGTCAAGACTCATGCAGGGTCTAGTCAGATTGGACCAGCACCTATAAGGACAAGAAGAACTGGAAGAGACCTTGAAGGAAAAGGGGAGGAAGGTGTCAAGAATTTCTGGAATTCTCTATGCCTGGATCCACAGAGCTTGCCAAGGGTAGAGGAGGAGGAAAAGCCCCAACAAAGACTCTCAAGGGAATGAAGGAGGGGGGAAAAACCGTAAATATTAATATATGGTTTTTCTTTTGTTTTGGTTGTGGTTGTTGTTTGTTTTTAAATCCTGGCTCAGGGCAAGGGGTTGTGGGTAATTGAGTTCCCAAAACCTGGTAAAAGTCAAAGTAATGTGCTGCTGCCAGACCCGGTGGGGGCAGACCCCGAGGAGGGGGGGGATAAACAGAGAATAGAAAAGGAAAATATTTTTTGCCTACCTACGGAGCAACGAGCCAGGCTCGGACTCAAACTCAGTAACCCGCTACGCCGTCTGCCCTACTCCCAGCCTTCGCTTTGCGTCCAAGTGCAGCGTGAGAGCAAATGCGAGAGACCGAAACAGACACTCAAAGCATCATGGGTAGGGGTCAAGGGTTGGAGGGATGGTCAAGCTGCTGGGAGGAGAAAGCAGACATACTAGAAAAGCCACGCCAAATAAGTGTTTTAGTACCGAAGGGGCAGGAAGGCCCTATTACCCAAATATCCCATTCTGAGACCTCACCAGGCGGCTTTGCTTTGAATGGTAGAGGCAAGCTGGGGAGCCACGCCCTGGCCCTCGCCCCTCCAAATCCTCTGGCTATGGTCCCTTGGCACTGTCTATGAGGCCTGGGGATGCCTGCTTCGCTGTGCTCTATGTTGAAACGGAAGGAGCTCAAAACATTCAGGGTGGGGACCCTGAGCTTTAAGGGTGTATAAGGAAGGGCAGAGGTGCCACATCCCAAGTTATGGGGAGGGAATTAGGGACCAACCAGTCTCATCCACAGAAAACCAGGCGGGGAGGCCTGCGACAGGAAATGGGCAGCCTCTCTTTGTGGTGCAGGCTGTATTGACTCGGATATTTCAGGAATGAAGCGCCCAAGAGGCACAAGGCTCCCTCTGTGCCATCGCTTGGCCACCCCAAATCCCATCTCTGCCAATTAGAAGGGCTGGGGTGGGAGGAGAGGAGGTTGGGCACTGAAGGAAGACTTGGAGATGGGGCAGAGTCCTGGTCCCAGGGGGCCTCAAACAAAACTACTGTCAAGTCCCAGTTTGCTCTGACCCTCCTGCCCATGCCTAGGGCCATTCTTGGGGACCAGCAGCATGTTGCTAACCCATTTGGAGATTTTTCAAACTCTAGCACTGGCGGGAATTTACTCTGAAACAGACCCTAGCCAGGGGGTAACAAACAGTCTCACTTTCTTCCCTTGCAGGGACATTTTCTGACTGAAGGGCCTGAGGGCTGCTGGATCTTGAACTGCAGGCTAAAAGCTCTGATGTTGGAAAAGTGGGAGCCAGAATGTTCTTTAGTGGTGGACCCCCCTACACTGCACTGGGGCCAGATCTCTGTCCAGCAACCCCAAGAAATACCATTTTTGACCCTCAACGTGGCAACCTGAGCCAATAGTTTCAAATTGGACAAGGAAAAACAAAAAGAATTAAAAAAAAAAAAAAATCAATGAGACAGCCAAAAGGCCTTGACTCTGTTCTGCCCACGGGCCCTTCAAAACAGAAATATGTGTTAGCAAACAAAGTTATCGGTAAGTTAATTGTTGTTCATGTTATTTGTTTGGGGTTTTTTGTTGTTGTTGTTGTTTTAGCCACTAGTGGGTAGTAGCAGAAGCTTCCAGAAAAATAAAACACATACAAGCAGCTTAAAAGGAAAAAAAAAAACAAAAACAAAAAACAAAACAAAACAGATAGATGATACAACACTTGACTGTACACCTGAAAAATGGAATGGATGCCAACGGTACCAGGGATATTTGAATAACAGGAAAGCGGTCCACCCATGTCTATGGCTTCTGAAGTGAGGACGAGGAGCGGGTAAGAGAGGAGGGGGGAAGGAGGAATGAATGAAGGGGGAACGGCAACCTGATGTCTAGTTAAGGACATAGCAAGAGAAACGAGGCACACAGTTTAGTTAAAAATGAACTCGGTATGTTTAATAAAACTTGGCATTACCAAAATCGCGGTACAAACGTCAAGTCACACGCCCACACGAAAAGTCCGGGTTTTGTTTGTTTTTTGTTTTGTTTTGTTTTGTTTTTTACAAAATGCTCCTTGGGCAAGCCTCCGCCAGGCTCATGCCAAGAGAAAGCCCAGGCCGGCCTGGGGTGGGGAGAGTCTGGGGAGGGCAAAGTTAGGCTTTTAGATTTGGGAGCTGGGGGGGGGGGAACCCTGGGGGGGGCCGGGGGAGAGGGTGCAGAAGGAGGAGACTAAAAACGAGTCCGTGTAAGAGCTCCCTACGGGCTGGCCAGTGGTGTTATCACAGGTTTAAGGGGAAATAAAAAGCAAACACAAATGAAAAAAATATAGGCGGATAGGGCAGACTACGCTGCCAAAAACTAGACGGCTAAAGCCATCCCTGCTGTGTGCACACACTCTCGCACGCTCGCTTGCTTGCTCTCTCCCACTCATTCTTGCTCTAAAAACATGGAAGGTTATTTTGTGTTTGGCGCTAGTAACCTTGATCAAAGGAGTCCTCCTCCGAAGAGTCGCTGAAGGGGGAGCGGGCCTCTCGGAGCAGCAAACAGAAGGACTGCTTCCTGCTGGCGGCCACCTTGGGTTTCAAAGTCCGGGGGCCTGCCAGGCCCCTCTTGGTCAGCTTGGGGCCCGAGGCCGGCTTGCCGCTCTTGGCCACCGTGCTGCACAGGAAGGATGAGGTCAGTTTGGAACTGGAGGGGCCTTGGGTGGACCACCCGTTCTTCAGGAAGTCTTCATCTTCGTCTGAGTCCGTATCTGCAGTCAAAGTAGGTTTTATTTTTTTATTATTTGTGTGTATGTATGTGGTCTGTCTGTCTGTCTGTCTGTCTCTCTTGTGTGCAGGTTTGTATATGGTTGTGTGTGTGTGTGCATGTGCATGTGTACATGTGCGTGTGTGCATGTGTGTGCATGGGTGGGTGTGTGCATGTGTGTATGTGTGGGTGGGTGTGTACATGTGTGTGTGTGCGTGTACATGTGTGTATGGGGGGTGTGAGAGATGTGCACATGTCGTGCATATGTGCGTGGGTACGGAAATCAGGGGTCAACCTTAACCTTGGATCCTCAAATTTCTGCCCCCTTTTAAACATTTTTTGTTATATTTTAATTTTTTGTGTACCCGTGTTTATTTGTGAGGACGTGAGTGTGCCAGAAAGCACATAAGAAAGTCAGTGGATGGCTTGTGGGAACCAATTCTTTTCTACCCTATGGGTCCTAAGGATTGAGCTCAGGTAGTCAGGCTTGGTGGCAAATGCCTTTTACCCATCTCACTCACCCCACCTCGACGAGACCTGGGGCTTGCCATGTAGGCTAGGCTGGCTGGCCAGAAAGCCTCAGATAGCTTCTTGGTGTGCATCTGCCCAGCCCTGGTATTAGAAGCATGCACCATCCGGGGATTGAACTTGGGTATTCATGCTTGCATAGCAAGCATGTTACCCCGAGCCATCCACCCAGCCCTTCAAGGTAGGTTTTAGTACAGTATGTTGTGGGGCCGAAGGGGGAAGGGACTGGTGTTTTTGTTTTTTCCTATCAGATGCACTAGAAGCAGGTGCACACAGGCCGGGGCATGTGTGACACCAGAGCTCTCCTCTGAGCTGGCACGAACAGCTTGGACTGCCCACCAAGAGGCAAACCAGACCCTTTTTGCTGCTGCTATCACTGGGCACACCCACCTCCCTCGTCCCTGGGCCTGAGGGCTGGGGACAGTTACACGCGAGCAATGTTCTGAGGAAGGACCCTAGAGTATCTACTGGTTAAAGGCATGTGGTTCCCTTCTACCCTACAGACGTCATACCTCACGGTGGCTGCTTTGAGGAGGAGGACGTGGTTGACAAGGACCAATCCTACATACCTCATCCCCAGCTCTTTGCAGCAACAGCAGATTAAAATGAAATGCTATCTCAGCCCCACCCCCAAGTCCCTCTTTTCCACCACAGACGGCTGACCAGCTTACCGCCAATGGCTTTCCCTACGTCTCTGGTATAAACACACACGGTTGGGAAATGGGCCCAACAAAACAGAAGCTCTTTGGTTCCTTCCAACTTCAACCCAAACATACACCATCTTGACCTATTTTATACTGACGCTGGGCTATTAAACAAGACAAGAACAAAGGGCCCCAAAGCCAAGACAGTAATCCCTTGATCTGCTAAAAAAAAAAACAAAAAACAAAAAAAAAAAACCCTACACAGAACAAGATAAAACACAAATACACACAGCTACAGCCTGGCAGTGCCTAACATCTCCACATCCAAGAGAAACACGCAGGGGCACAGGGTGTCCCTAAAGTCGCTTTACTGACAAACCCCACTTGCCATCACAACCAGCACCAACAAACTTCAGGGAGGCCCGCTGAGTCTGGTGGAGGAGGGCAAATCCCACCAAACCTTACCAGTCCTTTACTACGACACCTTCCCATGTCCACACACACACATGTAGTGTGTGGGCGCGCGTGCATGTGTGTGTGTGTGTGTGCACTCATACGTATTACAACACACATATGGAAGTCAGAGGAAAACTTTTTGGTAGTTGTTCCACTGTGGGTCCTGAGGACTGAACTCGGGTTGTCAAGCTTGCACGGTTAAGCGCTACTGCCCACTGCACCATCACCCTTCTGGTGTGTTCTGACTCGGTCCTTCCAAGGCCAAAAGTGACTGGAGTTATTATTCACTGACTCAATCTCCTTTAAGAATACAGCAGGTATGACATCCCATTCATGCCCTCCAACCCCAACTGGACAAGCAAGAGGCCACCACTCTCTTCTACCTTCTGCCACAGTCTTTTTTTCTTTTCTTTTCTTTTTTTTAAGAATATGACTTTTTCAATTTACTTATTATGTAAACGTAACAGGTGCAGGCCAGAAGGGGGCACAAGCTCTCATTGTAGATGGTTGTGAGCCATCATGTGGTTGCTGGGAATTGAACTCAGGACCTTTGGAAGAGCAGCCAGTGCTCATAACCTCTGAGCTGTCTATCCAGCCCCAACTGCCACAAGTCTTTCATGGTCCTTTTTTCCTCGTGGCTGTCCATGACCTAAGGGTTCACGCCATTTGGATGTGAGAGGCATTGTAGCTTACACAATCTAACATGTTCCTAGTGCATAAGGCTGAGGGGTGGGCAGGCGGGCCTCATACCCACTAGAGCATCATTGGTCCAAGACAAACCAAAATGCGCATGATTCACAGAGTGCAGCGACCTGACCCTGTGGTGGGCACAGTCCACCTCCCTGCACATGAGCGGCTAACAGCTGGGAAGCCTAAGAAGACGATGCCTGACCTCCAAAGCTCACAAATGCTGAGTGCAGACCTTTAATCCCAGCACTGAGAAGACACAGGCAGAGAGAGCTCTGTGAGTTCAAGACCAGGCTTATCTACACAGTGAATTCTAGGCACACCAAGGCTACACAGTGAGACCCTGCCACTATGTGAAAGGAAGAAAAGAAACAAAGAAAGAGAAAGAAAGGAGGAAGGAAGAAAGAGAAAGAGAACAGAAAATACTGGGCTGGAGACATGGTTCAGCAGTTAACAGCACTGGCTATTCTTATAGAAAACCCAGATGTGGTTCCCAGCACCCACATGGCAGCTCACAACCGTCTCTAACTCCAGTTCTAGAGAATCCAACAATCTTAGGGTATACTGACCTTAGGGCACACAAGTATGTCACACACATCACTTGGGGTCAGGTGGGGGTGTCCAAGACAGGTTTCTCTGTATAGCCTTGGCTATCCCGGACTCACTTTGTAGACCAGGCTGGTCTTGAACTTTGGGATTATAGCCATGCGCTGCCACGTCCAGCTCACAAATCATTTTTTTAAAAAGAAAAGCACACTAAGCAAGCTGGGCACGGTTGGCACAAGTCTGTTATCCCAGCACTCAGGGGGTGGGAGCATTGAAAACTCAAAGCCAGCCAGGGATATATACACTGTAAGTTCAGACCGGCAAAGGCGACAAACAGAAGGAAAGCGCACGGGATACACACGATGGAGATATGGTGAGGAAATTAGGGCTGGACAAGGGCTCCTCCTCCATGGCAATTCCTGGATCTGGGTTGTACCGAGACCAATTTCCCAGCACCACCAGCAAGACAAAGGGAGAAGAAAATTTTTTTTTCCAGTAGACATTCAAACCCAAACACACACGTATCCCAGGAACCAGAGTCTAGCAAAGTCCAAGACACAGCAAATCTGACAGAACACCACGCGTGCAACTGGATGGGAGAAGGCCCTCCTGTCTCCCCAAGTGACTGTGTCCTTCGTTCCTGCCCGTCTTAGCCATCAGCTGCCTGTCCATACAGACGGTGTGAGCACCTATTCCCTTGCCAGGCAGAGGGCCCAGGCCTGCAAGTGGCCAAGAATAGCGCTTGGCTCTGAAAAACCACAAGGCCAGTTTCTACTTAAGTGGAATAAGCACTCAGTCCACCCATTGGTCCCACAAGCGGCTCCATTTCCCTGGCTCCTTAGTCACACATGGCTATGGCAGCAGACGAGGTCAAAGGGAAAACACATCCGGCACGGGTGGTGAGCTGCAGTGGGCAAGAGGACCAAACAGAACCCGGTTCCGCCCAGTTTGTGTCTTCCCACTTGGGCACACACTCTCTTCTCCCAATCTTTCCATAACCCACCAACACTACCACCCATGCTGCACGCCACACTTCCATGTGCTACGAATGACAAACATCCCACAGGCAGTGGAGCCCATCACCTCTAGCACTCAAAAGAAGTCACCCTCCAGGCCTCTCTAGGCTGAGTGGCTACAAACTCTATGGTGCAAGGTTTCCACAAGGATGGAAGGCCAGCCACTACCGGCTGGCCACTACTACCCACAAGTAGTTGTGTCTGTCCAACAGTACACCTGCCATTCACTGGCATTTACAATTCTGGGGCACGAATCTGGCTTCAGGCACAGTGCAAAGCTGCAAGCGACCCCTAACGACCCTCAGAGGAGGGCAAAAAAACGGTTAAGAACGAATGAGATTAGCGGTCACCATGCAGTGGCCCTGAAGGCAGATACTTACTGTAGGAGTGACTGCTCACTTCCGAGGCAAATGGACAGTGGACAGACTTGGGCTGGCCTCTGGCCTTGAAGCCCCCCTCCATCTTCCTGGCTTTGGCAGCCGTTTTGTGTTTACCTTCTCTGGAGGGTTTCAGAGACAAGCCGAGTCCTTTGGCCAGAGCCTTCCTGTCCTTGCCCAGCAGGCTGTCATACGGCGTCAAGAACCTGCCACAGCCCCCACCGGTTTTCGATTTCCCCCCAGGACTGTCGGAAAACTTGAAAGGTGACTTCAGCTTGTGTTGCTTTGTGAGGGAGAGGGCTCTGTCTAGCTTGCTTGCCAACTGCTCCTGGTCGCTTGCCATCTTTTTCTTCTTAATCTTCAGCTGGGGAAGAAAGGTCACAGATTAAGACCTATGGCCAAATTAGGATAGTGAATTTCAGGTCACAAGGCTTATGAGACTAAGCTAACTGCTGTCCCATGTCCTCTGACACATGGCAAATGGTTCAACTAGTCCTCCGGCCTTCCACCTGAGATGGGGCTACCTGTGTCTGAGCGCCATCAGGCTATTACGGAGATAACCAGCATAAGGCCCATAAAACATTCATTTCAGGCCAGTGAAATGACTCAGGAGGTAAAGGTGCCTGTCACCCAGCCTGATGACCTGAGTTCAATTCCAGGACCTACGTAATGGAGAAAAGAGATTCTGATTTCCACGTGTGCCTGACGCACATGCCAACATAGACACACATACATGCATAAGTAAAGTGGGGAGTTAGCGAGATGGTGCAGTGGTTTAAAACCCTGAAATATTCTTGGCAAAGGACCCAAGTTCAGTCCCCAACACACAATCCCCTGACACTCCAGCACCAGGGAATATGACGCTCTCTTCTGAAAGCTGCAGGCATCTGTATGTATGTGCACACATATCCACACACCAATACACATAATCTGAAAATAACAGAAATAAATCTCTTTGGTGGGGTACAAGACAGAATTTCTCTTTGTAGCCCTGATTGTCCTGGACTTGTTTACTTGTTTAGTAGACCAGCCTGGCCTTGAACTCACAAAGAGATCTGCCGGCCTCTGCCTCCCTGAGTGCTGGAATTACAGGTGTGCACCACCACACCTAGCTAATTTTTTAAAAACAGATTTATTTGTTGTATATGAGGGCTCTATCTGCATGTACACTTGCACGCCAGAAGAAGGCATAAAATCTCATTATAGATGGTTGTGAGTCGCTGGGAATTGAACTCAGGATCTCTGGAAGAGCAGAAAGTGCTCTTAACTGCTGAGCCATCTCTCTAGCCCCAGAAATAATTTTTGTTTGTTTATTTTGTTTTTTGAGACAGGGTTTCTCTGTGTAACAGCTCTGGCTATCCTAGACTCGGTTTGTAGACCAGGCTGGCCTCAAACTCACAGCAATCTGCCTGCCTCTGCCCCCCCCCCCACGAGTGCTGGGATTAAAGGCATGGGCCACTTCTGTTTTAAAATAAATAAATGCAATAAATAAACCACTTATTAAAAATGCCTAGCCTGTGGGCTGGAGCGGTAACCCCATGGTTGAGAGCACTGGCTGTTCTTCCAGAGGACCCAGGTTCGATTCCCAGCACACACACAGCAGTTCACAACCATCTATGACTTTAGTTCCAGGAGATCCAACACCCTCTTCTGGTCTCCACAGATAGTGAAGGAATGTGGTGCACAGATGTGGCACAAGTAAGTGAAAACACACACACACACACACACACACACACACAAAATTAAAAATAAATTTAAAGATGGCTGGCCTGGTAATCATTTATTAAAAGCTGTTACCATGGTAACAATCATGGCTGGCAACCGCCTTCCCACCCTGGCTTCAAACAGCGCTGTTGGGGCGTGCCTAAAGCACTACTTTGAGGAAATGGGCCTGCAGATGGGCTGGAGCAGGTAGCTGGAAACTGAGCCCAGAGCACAGCAGATCTGCCTTAGATCTCATCTTCCCACAGCAGCTGCCAGAGACTGCTGCTCAGTCTAAACCAGCCCGCCCAACTGAACGGGTCAGAGCTGCCAAGAAAAACGCCCGGAGTGTGCCTTGGATGCCTGGACTGGGGAGAATGATTAGAGATTTCACAGATTAAATTTCTCCTTGCACGTCTATTGCCAACAGTAGTCATTTGTTGAAATGAAATATGCAGTTTCGGAGGCATTAACGCTCTGCCATTTCAATGCACCAGCTCTGTATCTTTAATCACGTAGCATTTGCTGGAGGCGGAGAGGAGAGTGGGATGGCATTGTTGAAATAATTAACAAAAGCGTCTCTCACCATGACCTGAGAGGAAAAGAGATCCTGGTATACAAAAAACTGTCAATCTTTCCATGCTTTCATTTTACATTTTCATTTACTTTGATTTTATTTTCCTAGACGCCCCTGGCTGGACTGAACTTGTTACGTAGACCAGGCTGGTCCTGCACACACCACCATGCTCTGATAGCTTCTTCATTTTATTTTATTTTATTTGTGTGTGTGTGTGTGTGTGTGCAAGTGTGTGTGTGTGTGTGTGTGTGTGTGTGTGTGTGTGTGTAAGGGGGTGCACATGCATCGAATGCAGGTGCAGGGTGACAACAGGTATCTTTCTCCTTTACTCTCTCTCTACCTTATACACTGAGGCACGGTATCTCACTCAAGCTAGGATGAGACCCACAGTTGGCTGGAGCCAGCTTCCCCCAAGACCAGGATTACAGATCAAGCAGCCTGCCCACCCAGCTGTATGTGGATTCTAGGGTCAGGACGCCAGTCATCACACTAGAACATCAAATGCTTTACCCACAGAGCCATCTCCACAGCCCCTACACTGGCTACCTCCTCCCCCCTCCTCCACACACCCCTGGCACCCAGCAGCCCCCTTATGTGACATTTCCCCTCTGATGACAAAGATCAGGAGAGGCACAGTAGCGTTCAGAAACAGGGTCCTGAAGCACATGGTCTCAAGGCTCTGTAGAAATCAGAAATTACCTCTGGAGAACTCAGACGGAATCACAATGGCACTTAGCCCGTGTGCAACACTAAGGTGCTCATTAAACAATTACAGCGCTAAACAACGGAGTAACAACTATTTGGTTACAAACTTGCTAACTAACCTCCCGCTTGCTTCGGCAGTCTCTGCTCACAAACCGATGTTGCTTTTAGCCTTGCTGGTTTTTAGACAGATCCTTCAACTCCCTAGAACCTTCCTTTTCTCCAGCAGTGGGGGAGCTAACCGTTTCTTTACAGAAGTAAGAAGGAACAGACCTCGAAGGAGACGGTTCTTTTTCTCAGGTATAACCTCCAGCCTTCCAAGAAGAGCACTGTGTGTGTCCCAGTGAGTATGCAAGTGTTGAGTTTACTGACCTGACTCATGAAGTCAGATGAGGATTCGGGATCTTCCCAGCTCTGGTTCCTGCTCCGGGCTTTCCCCAAGCCGATGAGGGCATCTTGGTCCTCCTCAGGCCCCTTGTGTCTCTTCCTTATCCCTGCGCCCAGATCATAGTCATCTGACGTCAGCAGGGGCTTGCTGCTCAGCCTACAAACCAAACACACCCCGGCAGGGTCAGCAGCTCAGCCCAGGCCACGCTCAAAGGCAAGGGGTAGGGTACTCCACCCGTGTGGCCCTGAAGGGTTGGGCAGGCACCAGAATGACCAGTGTGGGGGAGACAGGTGACTGAAGCAGAGAGAGAGAAGGTGGAAAAGAAAACCAACCAACCAACCAACCTTCAAATCAGCATCTTTCACCATCAGCCTCCCTCTTATGTGATTCCAGACACACACACACACACACACACACACAAAATAAGACATATCTTTACCAAAATTGCACCAAGAGCAAAGGTCAGAAAATATTAGGGAAATCTTCCAGGGTGGGAGAGGAGAGCATATCCAAAGCTGGTATGAAGGGAGAGGCCTGCACTGGGCCCCTGTTCTGGAGAGCACAGGTAGATGTGGCTCTCGATCCATGAACCTGCCTCCGGTTCCCAGATGCTGGGGTTAACAGATCTGGGCCACCGCACCTGACGCAAGGGGGTGGAACCCAGGGCTTTGCGCGTGCGAGGCAATTACTCATCACGCTATATCCCCAGTGCACCCGTGACTATTTGTTTTGGGGGCGGTTCTTACTTGCTTGGTTTTTTTATACACAAGGAAACTGAGACTGGAGGCTCAGAAACGCTAATCCTGGGCCCAAGGTCACAGGGAGGAGTGGAGCTGGGACTCAGTAACACTGCTGATGCCCAGGCCTGCACTGCTTATGGGCCCAGCCATTCTTATCTATTCCACCAGTCTCTCCCTCACCCTCTTCTGTGACTGGGGACAGATATATGTTCATCTCTTTGTTCTTTTTCCAGTCAGGCATATCCAAGGTTAAATGTAAGACATGGCAAGATGGCAGCCATTTTCTCATGACAAGACCATTGCAATTCTACTGCCTTGCCTGTGGTCACCCCAAGTCTTCCAGACTTCTTCTTCTTCTTTTTTTTTTTTTTTTTTGTTTCCAACCACTGGATAACTTAAGTGTCCATCCACCCCTAGGTGGCAACCTGGACAGGTCTACGACCTTAACAGACCTCATCTGGCCTGTTTACAGGTATGCAGGGAGGCTGCGCAGAAGCCTGGCCCTGGAGAGAAAGCCCTTATCCCTGCCAGCATTCAAGAGGACCTCAGGAGGAGCCCTCTGAAATGGCTGCAGTGCCACCCAAGTGGACCTTGTTCCCAGAGAGCCTGTGGGAACCCGGGAGGACAGAGATGTATCCAGCCTGTCCTAGAAGGCTGGAGTTGAAGGGGTACTTCTGGCAGGGAGGAGACACGGAAAGAAAGACGCAAGAATTAGTCCCCATGTTGAAGAAGTGGGTGGGACAGGAAGGTGAGGCCAAGCGCTCAGGTTAGAGTTAAGCTACTGCCGATCTTTCCAGATCTTTCCATTCTCTTCGCTCACCCTCCTGGACTGGGCAGCACTCCGGGCTCCCTGGGAGCTGCCGTTCAGGGATCAGAGCACCAGGCACTACACCAGGTCCCCTGGCGCCCAGTGGTGGGCACCGTACAGGGGGCCCTGCTCCTCCCCTCCGAGCTGGGTACCAGTCCGTTCCCGACCCACCGTGGGGCCAGCCTTACTTTCCGCTACCGCTGTGGCTCTTCCCTCTCTTGCAGGGGGGCGACAGGGCGCTCGGGGTGTGGGTCCGTTTCCTCGGCCTGCCAGGGCCTCTGCGTGCCAGGCTTCTATGGGCATCCTCGTGCCTGTCCCTTAAAAAGAATTCACAGGCTCGGCTGGGAACCTGGGGTGGGCGGGGGCGCGGAGTGGGGCACTTGGGGCCACGCACACACCTGATGACTACCACAATCGACCTACTGACCAGATGTCCAGGACGGGGCACAAGCTGGGAAGCCACTCACCCAGAGTCCCGGCGTCTCTGGAGCTTGACCAGCTCACGCTGTTTCTCTTTGTACCGCCGCTGGACCTCTGCCAGTCGCATCCGGAAGTCCAGTTCCAGGGCATCCATGTCCTCCAAGGAAGACTTCATAGCAAACATCTGGAAAGGGTACCAGGAGGAAGGGGAGACAAATGAGGATGCTGATGTCCCGCCCCCTTGTCAAACACTGTCTGGATCTCATTGCTGTGTCCCTTCTTATTGGTGGGTTGGTTTTTTTTTTATTTTATTAATTTATTCTTGTTACATCTCAATGGTTATCCCATCCCTGTGTCCTCCCATTCTTCCCTCCCTCCCCTTTTCCCCCTATTCCTCTCCCCTATGACTGTTCCTGAGGGAGATTACCTCCCCCTGTATATGCTCATAGGGTATCAAGTCTCTTCTCGGTAACCTGCTGTCCTTCCTCTGAGTGCCACCAGGTCTCCTGGTGGGTTGGTTTTTAGAAGCAGTGTCTCCTGTAGCCCAGGGCAGGCCTCAAACTTAGCAGGTAGCCAAGGATGACCTTGAACTTCTGATCCTCCTGTCTCTACTTGCTGAGTGCTGAGATCACAGGTGAGCACCACTGTTTCTAGTTTCTGCAATGCTGGGCTCAGACTCAGGGGTTCCAGGATTACACTGTACTTCAGGTTGGTTTGGAACTCACTAAGTAGCCTAGCCTGGCCTGGAACTCTCAGCAGTCCTCCTGTCTCAGCCTTGCAGTTGCTGGGGTGACAGACAGGTAAGCCATCATCAAGCCAAGTCATTCCATCATGGATCCTTGCGTTCTATGGACCTCGCGTTCCTCTCTATGTTCAGGCCCCACCCCCGCCCCCTCCCCCACCCCTCCCACACTGCCAACTTTGCCAGGCAGCATGAGCACTTTTGACAACTAAACCCATCCAGCAGTACGCATTTAATGAGGTAAATAGCAAGTGTGTCGTTTATGCACGTGGGTGGGGCTCGCAGTGGACAGCTAAGGATGGCCCCAGGCCGCATTTCCAGTCTGCCTTCATAGGAGAGCCAAGAAAAGGAAATCGGCCCACTGTGGCCACGTAGCAAGAAAGTGAGGGGCTCCTGGCCACCAGCCTCTGCCCCTCAGGAACTCACCCGCTCTTCTTTCTTTTGCATCCAGCTGTACTTCTTGTTGGAGTTGAGTTCCCGCGGGAGCCGCAGGTTCTTGAGTGGGTCTGAGAAGGGGCTTTCTAACACCTCCTTCAGCATGTGGCTGCTGGCCGCCAGCAGGCTCTCCAAGGACGGTCGTACAACCAGGTTTGGCTCTGTAGCTGGGGAGGCAGAAGAGACCTGGGAGTCAGTGCTGGGACCTGGACCACGGGCAAGATGGCTACACTCACCTGGCCAGCCATCCTGAGGCCACACAGCACTGATGTACTGGACTGAGGCCATCCTGGGATATTATGGGATGTAAGACACAGTATCAAAGACAAGAGTAAGGCTGGGCCCTGGGATATGGGATAGTTTTGTCCCTGCGCTGTGTGTGAAAGGTCAGGAACAAATACCTCAGAGTGGCCAAAAGCTGCCAGAGGTTCCTTCCCAGGACAATAGATGCTTCTACTTAGATTCCTCTTTAGTGAGTGTGTGGCTTCCCGTGTCAGGGAAGCAGGTGTGGTTCGCACCTGTCACCCCAGCACTCAGAAGGGTTAGGCAGGAGAACTGAGCTCAGGCTGTATAGAGACCCTCTCACCAATCAACCAGACAAGCAAGCAAGCAAACAAAAAAATCCCAGGGAGAGGGGAGCACAAACGGCTGAAGAGACAGCTCAGCAGGTAAGGGAGTGTGCTGCTCTGCAGAAGACCTGAGTTCAATTGCCCGGCCAGGCAGCTCACAGCCACCTGTAACTCCAGCTCCTGAGAGATCCAACCCTGCTGCACCTGCACACTCACACTCACACACACACACTTACATACAAATACACACACACAGACACACATACTTAAATACACACACGCACATATACACACACATACACATAATATACCACGCACAGATACACAGACACATATTTATATACATATACACAGACACACACATAATACACACACACACACACACACACACACACATTATATATAATTAAAGGCCAGGCATGGGGATATACACTTTAATTCCAGCATTGCGGAGGCAGAGGCAGGTGGGTCTCTAGGATTTTAAGGCCAGCCTCATCTACAAAGTGAGTTCCAGGACACAGCCACAGCTACACAGAAAAACCCTATCTTGGGAAAAAAAAAAAAAAAAAGGTGCCATGGCACACGCCTTTAATCCCAGCACTCGGGAGGCAGAGGCAGGTGGATCTCTGTGAGTTCAAGACCAGCCTGGCCTACAAAGCAAGTCCAGGTTACACAGAGAAATCTTATCTCAAAAAAACCCAGGCGTGGGAGGGGCGCAGCGTGGCTGGAGGGAGGGAATTTAAAGCACAAACTGCACTAGGGAAGTGGCTGGTGAGGAGAGTGTTCACTGTGCGGCTGAGGCACTGAACACGAATACCCAGAATGCACAGTAGCGCGTGCTTACAGTTCCAGTGTGAGTCAGGCAGAAGACATTTCCCAGAAGCCTGGAGAACCAGCTACCTGGCGGATCCTGTGGCGGACGGGGTATAAGGGGAAAACAGGCACCAGAGGTTGTCCTCACACCTCCATGCGCCTGCCTGTGCGCATCAGCACGAACACACACGCGTGTGCGCACAGAACACACACAGGCACACAAAAACACATATTTTAACAAGCACACATCCTGGGAAAAGGTGCAAAAGCCCGACACAAAGTCTCTTCTGGGGAGGACAGGATGAAGTGCATGCTCGAGTTCCAGGGAAGCACTCATGTCCCAACACTCTGACACACTCAGCCTCCTATGTAAATATTAAAACACAACGGGAGGCCTACGGATAGCGGTGCCATCCACAGTGTTGCCTAGGATGCACCAAGCCCTACATTCAATCCCCAGCACCATATAAACAGGCCTGATTAATTTTGTTACTTAGTGTGTGTGTGTATGTGTGTGTGTGTGAGTCATATTCTCTCTCATACACATATACACACAGACAGCGTGCACATGGAAATCAAAGGACAACCTTCTAGGAACTGGTCCTCTCCTTCCATCCTGAGCTACAGAGACTCGAACTCAGGTCTTCAGACTTAGCAGCAAGCACCCTACTCGTTGGGCCATCTCACAGGCCCTCACCTTGTTTCCAAATTGACATTTTCTTTTTTTTAATCTAAAAGTTAAGCAATTATTTTTGCACCATCCAAGCATGCTTAAGAAAAAAAAAAAATGCAATCAGCCACATCTGAAGGCCGAGAGGCTTAGCATGAATAATCCCAGGATTTACAGAATAATCAGGGCTTCGCAGCCCTGTGCCCAGTGCAGGTTGGATTCCTCCGCTGTCCCGTCACACTCACTGAACCACTGACATGTCCCTACTTTCCCCACTAGATGTCAGCAGAGCTCTCCTGACCTGGTGACAACCAGCACTGCTACTGCCAACAACATCCCAGCCTCCCCGTCACGGGAAATCAGAGGTTTGGGTTGTTTGTTTCAACTTTTCCTCCTTTCTTTTTAAAAAAATTTTATCTGTGTGATTATTAACTTTTTATGTAACTTTGGCTGACCTGAAAATCACTATGTAGACCAGGCTGGCCTTGGACTCCTAAAAATATAATGGCTGCCTCTGGGATTAAAGGTGTATGTACCTCCACACCCAGCTACTTTTAAATTTTTATTATTTTTTTATGTTTTGCCTCTGTGTGTGAGTGCAGGCATGTGTGTGTGCATGGATGAGAGAGAGAGAGAGAGAGAGAGAGAGAGAGAGAGAGAGAGAGAGAGAGAGAGAGAGAGAGAGATTGGTGCCAGCAGACAGCAGAGAGGCCAGAAGATGGTCTCCTGGAACTGAATTTACAAGTGGTTGTAAACTGCCCATGTGGCTGCTAGGAATCAAACCAGGTCCTCTAGAAGAACGGCCAGTGTTCTTTACCACTGAGCCATCTCTCTAGTTCCATTCTTTCTTTTTTGTTTTGAGATAGCATCTCCTACAGTCCAAGGTGGTCTGGACACAGGAGTCTGACCTTGAACTCCAGCTACTCCTGCCCTTGCTTCCTGAGTGCCGGAGGACAGGCTGTCCCACCACACCCGGCTTACGGAACCAGGGCTCTATGCATGACAAGGCAGGGACTCTACCCTGAGCTGCATCTTCAGACTTTTTAAATTTTTTTTTAATTTTTTTTACTGTGCAACAGTTCCTCGGGCTGGCTTTGAACTCACTCTGTACATAAGCCTTCACACCTCATGCCTCAGGCACAGCTGGATGACAGCCCTGGGCCACCGGCAAGTGGTTTTCATCTTTACATGTTTGGTTGTGAGCCGAGCTGAGCCGAGCCTTGAACAGCTGAGCCATCTCTCCAGCCTGGCTTTTATTTTTACATATCCTTAGGTAAAGGAAGACGACACAGTGGGAGTTGAACCTACCAGGTTAATAGCACTTTAGACTGAAGCAGCCTAGTGCTGCTCCACCCACCCCCATCACGTCAAAGTCCTCAGTGGGAGGGACGAAAGTTTGCCAGGTCTTTCTCCAATCAAACAACCAGCCTGGCTCACCCAACACTCCCCAGGGCACAAATGCCAAGCCGGGCTTTACTGATATGGTTGCAACCCCTAACATAGTCTAATCCCAGTCATCTCGGTACAGGTGAGAGCCTCCTGCCTCAGCCTCCCAAATGCTTGGCACCACAGGTGTGCGCCATCCCAACCAACCCCATAGGTACAACGAGGCACGGCCTATGTAGAGGGTTCCTACAAGAGGTAGCCGAGTTAGAGTATTAGGGTGAAAGCCCTAACCCAATATGGATGGTTTCTTCCAGAGGAAGTCAAAGTCTAAAATGAAGGATTACAAACCAATGAGAAAGGCCTGACGAGGTCCACCTCAGACTTACTATCTCAGCACTCGGGAGGACGAGGCAGAGGAATTGCTGCAGGTTCTAGGCCAGCCTGGGCTACGTATCTGTCTTTTAAGAAAAAGAAATGAGCTGGGCGTGGTGGCGCCTTTAATCCCAGCACTCGGGAGGCAGAGGCAGGCGGATCGCTGTGAGTTCAAGGGCAGCCTGGTCTACAAAGTGAGTCCAGGACGGCCAAGGCTACACAGAGAAACCCTGTCTCGAAAAAACCAAAAAAAAAAAAAAAAAAAAAAAGAAAAAGAAAAAGAAAAGAAAATCTCTAGTCACTGACAAACTGTTCAAGCAATCCCAGCAAATATGTACATCAGCTTGTGGTTGTCACAACTAGGGGTGACCTAGAGAGGGGCCCGGCTGTTGCTCACTGCTGGCCTTTGGTTTGGGGGTTTATCTCTAGCAGTATGGGGAGAGAGGTCCCTCAAAAAAAAAAAAAAAAATCAACAGGGGTCTAGTGTGCAGGTTCATGAAGGCAACCCCTGCTGTGCGCGCGCACATGAGCGTTGCGTGTGCATTCATGTGTGAATGCTCGCGTTCCTGCGGTACACATGTGGAGGGGTTCAGACACACACAGTCACGTGTCAGTCCTTCCCTCCCTCCTTGTCTGAGAAAGGATTTTCTGTTGTTGTGTTCTCAGCAGGTTCGAAGGCCACTGGACTCCTGCAATTCTCCTGCCTCTGCCTCCCAGCTTGTTGTAGCAACAAAGCAATTTCAGATGCGCGTCCCCACAGCCAGCTTTCTATGGCCTCTAGGAACTGGAACTCGGGTCCTCACATGTATGTGGCAGTGCTCTTAGCCTTGGCACCATCTCCCCAGGGGCCCGGCTGCAGGTTTGTGTACTGGCAAAAGCATGAGCCCCAGTGGGCCCATGACGAGGGATCTCAGAGTTCTTCCTGGGGCTTCCAGGAAAGACGCAAGACTCGGGCCAGCTGAGCAGGCCAACGGGCATGGGAGAAATTACTAGAGGCCCCGGTGAGGGCAGTGAGGCTGGCAAAAATGAGGTCAACAGAGAGAAAGAAAAAAATTGGAACAGGGAAGGAGAGAGAAGTAGAAGAAGGAAGAACCAACTGGGCATGCCCAGAAGGGGGGGAAAAAAAACAAACAAGGGCTGGAGGGATGCCTCAGAGGTTAAGACTAATGACTGCTTTTCCAAAGGTCCTGAGTTCGATTCCCAGCAACCACATGGTGGCTCACAACCATCTATAATGAGATCTGGATCTGGTGCCCTTCTGGTGTGCGGGCACACATTCAGACAGGATACTGTATACATAATAAATAAATAAATCTTTAAAAAAAAAAAAAAAAAACCTCAAGATGACTTAATTCAAGTACGCAGATCCAGTTGTACCTAATGCTACTTCATTACTGCTCAACTTTGGTTCCATGAGCAAACAAATTCTTCTCTGCCTTTTTGGGGGGAGGGGAGACAGGATGTAACATAGCCTGGCCTGCCCTCAAACTCAGTAGGTAGCTAAAGAAGACCTTAAGTTTGGGTCCTCCTGACTCCATCTCTCAAGTGTTGGGCTTACATGCCTATCCATACATGCGGAGCAAGCGCTCTACCAACTGAGCTACATTCCGGTTATTATATTACATTTATTCACGTATGTGTACACGCGCGTGCATACACACACACATGGAACAGCACATGTGTGCAGCTCAGAGGACAACTTTTGGGAATCATTTCTCTCCTACTATGTAGGTTCTGGGGGCTCAAGACCATCAAGGCTTAGTGGTAGGTACCTCTCCCCCGACCCCGACCCAGCATCTCAGAAATCCTGCTCTCATACAATATAGATCGTAACAGGGGAAGGAGGTGGGACTGGAGGCCTAAGTCCATCAAAACGGCACCTCTAGTTACATATTTTCTCACTCCTCCCATCTCCATGGTTAATAATGGCTAGAGCAAGCACTCTACCACTGAGCTACACTACAGTCCCTCACTGGGGGATTCTAGGCAGGGGCTCTACCACTGGACCATGCCCCAGCCCCTCACTGGGGGATTCTAGGCAGGTGCTCTACCACTGAGCCACACCCCAGCCCCTCCCTGGGGGATTCTAGGCAGGTGCTCTACCACTGAGCCACAACGCCAGCCCTCTTTTTACTTTTTATGTTTAGAATAGGACCTCAATTAGTTGCCTAGGCTAACCTTGTATTCTCTAGCTCAGACTGGCCATAAACTCCCAATCCTTCTGCCTCAGCCTCCCATATAACTTGGATGATAGGCCCATGGCACTAAGCCTGGTTTTACAGTTACAAGAGGAACAAAGCAAAAGAGTGTGAAATAAAACATATACTTGGGGGGCCTTGGGAGTTTTTAAGAAAAAAAAATCTATCAATGTATTCTGTTGCCCCTGGCTGGCCTGGACCCTGCTGTGTACACCAGGCTGACCTAGAACCAGAGATGGACCTGGGTCTCCAGGTTCAGACACTGGGCTCTGGGACAAGCAAGTCACAGGTCAAGAATACTGAGGTGAAAGGCATGCACCCCCACCACCTTCTTCTATAAATCTTCTGCTGGCGGGGGGGGGGGGGGGGAACGACACGAATACCGGAAGCCTTCAGCCCAGCGCTTACCTGTGACCTCCTGGCCTCTCCTGTCCAGCTCCAACTCTGCTATCTCACTCAGCAGGGTGATGCCCTGCAGGAAGCCATGTTCCAGGACGACGGTGGGGGCTGCGTCCAGCTTCTCCCCGGCTGGGACCCCTGTACCCAGGGAGGGTAGAGGCCTGGCCTGAGGCAGCTCGGCAGCAGCCGCTAGTGCATTCATGCCAGCCAGTGGGTCCTCCAGGCCTGGCAGGAATGATTCAGAGTGGGTCTCTTCCAGATAGCAGGTGCTGCCGGGAGCAGGGGCAGCCTCCTGGGCCTCCAGGTTCAGACACTGGCTCTCTGGGACAGGCAAGTCACAGTCTGAGAGCTTTAGGCTAGGCTGAGGCTCGGTCAGGGATGGCTGGGGCAGGCTATCCTCAGGCCCTGCGTCTGCCGTGGGCCTCTCCATTGGCACATCCAGGGGCACCTCCACCGGCTCTTCCTTAGTCTCCACCAGCGGCTCAGGTGTCAGCGGTGTCCCCAGTTCCAGGGCAGCCATGCAGGATTCCGTCCTACCCGGTAGCTCTACCTGCGGTTCAGCCACCTGTGCAAAGTCTGATGCTTCAGAGGGCTCCTGGCAGCCCTGAGCTGCTGTGTGCAATGCCTGGGCCTCTAGCAGGCCACCTCCACAACCAGCAGCAGGACTCACAGCCACCATGGTCTCCGGGGGGACAGGCAGGGCCAGTGGTGACTCCAGGGGAGGCAGCTCCGTGGGGCCCTCTTCGATATCCTCAACCTCAGCCTTCACCTCGCGGTTGGCCAGCGGCTCTTCCTCTGGGCTGTCCCGAGGTGGCTCTGGAATCTTAGAGGGTGACAGGCAGATGGGCTTGTCTTCGGGAGACAACGCCAGGCGCTCAGGTCCATCAGCGGGGAGGGGCACATCAGGGGCGAGGCCATCAGCATCAGCAGCCGCTGTGGGCTGCAGCAGGAAGGGGTAGGGTCTCCCATAGTGTGGTGGCAGGGCTTGGAATGGGTACCTGGGAGGGATATCTGCCAAGAACAGAAGAGACAAAATATAGCCAACTGCCTTCTGCTTGATCAGCTGCAAGGTGGGGAGCACCCCCCTAAATTCCCCCATCCTACTCCCTCACCTCAACCCCCTCCCTATCCCCTTCCCTCCTGATCCTGAAGTAACCCAGGAAGGACCCTTCTACATGTCTGAGCCTTGGAGAGCAAAAGCAACCACCATCTTGTCCTCAAGGGTCTAAACAGTTGTAAGGGTGAACCGAGACTGGACCAGAAGCAAATGCTTAAAGGTCTATGAAGGCCCATCAGTTAGACCAGACTGTATCTCACTCCAATAAAGCATGTGTTCAAAAAACATCATAGTAGCTGGGCATTGGTGGCGCATGCCTTTAATCCCAGCACTCATGAGGCAGAGGCAGGTGGATCTCTGTGAGTTCGAGTCCAGCCTGGTCTACAAAGCAAGTCCAGGACAACCAAGACTACACAGAGAAGAAACTCTGTCTCAAAAAACCAAAAGAATAAAATAAAATAAGTGAGCATACAAAGAGACAACGTTTAGTGAGAGAACCAGGCCACCAGTGACACTCAGGAATTCACTGTCCCATGGCCAGGCAGCTGCTGTCCTGCACTCCCACCTGTGAACAGGGCCTGGAAGGGGCTAGGAGTCTCCTTCTCCAATTCCCGGTCTTTCTTCTCCACCACATTCTCAGGAGCCTCTTCCTTTCGGGTGAGGCTGGGGGTAGGTGGTGGGGAGGCAGGCGGCGGGCTGCTGGGGTGCGAGCTAGGCGTGGCGGGATAGGTGTAGGCCGGCGGCTTAGACACATCCTCCACTTTCTGGATAACCTTGGCCTTCAGAGCAGTCACGGGGGAGGCTCGGGGAGACGGGGGTGGGCTCATGGCCTTGCCGTGTGTGCCTGTGGAGCCAGTAGCCAGCCCAGCAGGCTTGCGGGGCAGCAGGCCAGGGCCTGTGGCACTCAAGCCCGCCTTGCCCGTGACCTCCAGGCTCCTCTTATTTATCTTCTCCTCCATGTCAGTTCGATGCTCCTGTGCTTTCAATCGCTCCTGCTGAGGAAGGAGACAAGAGGTGGGCTCGGCACCTTAGGAACCATCACTGGCAGAGTCCCTGGAGCTTTCCGCTCCAGAGAATATCAGGCAAGATCCAATCTGCCACAGACATTCTACCGTAGCACGCGTGTAATAAACGTGGCATTCTACAGAACCCAGGGAGTGAGTCGGGGGCAGGGCACAGAGCCCTGGCTGGTTCAAAAAGGGCCTAAAATCCCTTGATGCTGGATGAGCGAAGAATTCCGTATAAAGACTCCAGCCCAGCTGGGACCCTCACAGCTCAAGCCAGGAGCCCCTAACAACAACGGAAGCGCCCACACCCCGCACTCATGGCGAACCGCTTACTACCTGCTCAGTACCTCACTGGGGAAGAAGAACCCACTAAGGCGTCTAACAGCAAAATGAGAAACCCACATCTAGGACAGGCAGGACTTACAGGGGCCCAGCAGCTAGTGCCCCAAACGCCACAGAACAGCTCTACACACTTGCCGCTCCCATGACCACCTGCCCCTAAAAGCGAACTCACTAACCATTACTAACTAGGGCCTCTGCTTCCTGGAAGCAGAAACTTCAAGACCAGAGACGTTAAGTCACTTGCTGGAGGACACAGAGCCTGAAAAATATCTACTACCCAGCTGACTACTCCAGGGCAACTACTGCCCAGAGACAGGGAGGGCCCTCTGAGACCCTTTGGGTGTCCAGTACAAACATCTCCAATCCATAGGTCACCTCCATCTTTTTCCCCCCCAGTCCCCGCTGCCTACCAGGTCCTCTCCATGCTAGGTGCAATCCCCTGTACCCTGGGCCCTCTGTTCAGATGCTGACACACACACACACACACACACACACACACACACACACACACACACTCCAAGGCAGCTCTCCCTGGACTGCCACTCTCTTCAGGTTGTGTGGCTTAGGGTGTCTGCCTCCCACCACAGGGCCAGGACTCACCACCAGCTGTGCACTCCGCTGCAGTTCCAGGGCCTGGGCTGCCTGCTGCTGCAGGTACAGAAGCTCTTGCTGCCGCAGAAAGTGCTGCTGAGAGAAAAGCTGCAACTGCTGGGCGTGGTGCAGTGGGCTTCGGCCCGGTGGGTACAGGGCCGGCCAGAGGGGAGGCACTGCCGCTCGCTCCATCAGCTCAGCTGTGGAGACAGACAACAGGGAGCTACACCCACACGGTCCCAGTCTCCAGAGGGAGATGCCGAGATCCAATGCACACAGCCAGGCAATGCCAAAGCTGAGGCCCCTGCTGGCTTCCCTGGCCTAGAACACCATCCTCCCTGTCCCCGCGCGCCCCCCCCCCCCGCCCCGCCACTATGCATATGTGCATTGCATCTCTGCCCGGACCCCCAAGTAGAATATCCTCAAAAGTCACAGTTGGAGTGTGCCAACCTGCAGGATGGTACCAAAGCCACCACGGAGACTTATACCCCATGATCTGTAGAGCGGGCTCCAGAAGGGACAAGGACACCCAGTCCCCACAGGTGACCCTAAACTGAATCCTCATGGAGTTTCTAAAATCTGTTCTCTGGACACAACTGAGATCCAGGCTTTCCTGGATGTACTTGTCCCCACCTCATATGCAGAGCTGCCCCTCCCCCATGGGAGGCCAGGAAAAGTCCCTGGTGGTGACCCAGGGGTCACTTACCAAAATGAGGCAGATGTTCACTAGGGATAACCACCAGCTGGCCAGACTGGGGGTCCCTGACGAACTGGTAAGCTGATGGCAAGGAGCCCCCTAAGCCAGGTGGGAACGCGGGAGCCATGCCCTGGTGTAGAGACGGGGGTCCCAGGCCTGGGGGGGGGGGGAGAAGGGGAAATCCAATTTTACATCAATGTCAAGAGGTTCCTGGTCCATTAACAGCACTGTAGTCCCAGATCTCCACTGAGAATCCCAAAAGGAAAATAAAAAGTCCAGGCAGACTGGGAACAGGTGTGCTGTGTGCGTCCCACCTTACTAGGAAGTAGAGAAAGACTAAGCCAGCCCTACCTAGCCTTCCGTCAAGGAGAGAAACCCCATGAAGCTGCACTCACCGTAAGGGTGTCCAGCAAGCCACATGGATGTGCTGCCTGAGCGAGGCAGCCAGGGGTGCGTGGCCAAGTGAGCTGCAGGGTCAGCAGACCAGCGTCCTGAGCCTGCCAGCGTCGTCGGGCCCCCAGTCACCATGAGGTTGGGGTTTAGACCATTGGGAGCACAGCTGGTGGGGTGTAGGCGGGCCAAATCAGCCAATTCCTTACTTTCTCTGCAGAGGCAAACAGAGCTTATAGGAACAGCTGGTGGCGCAGGAGAAGGAGAGGAGGAGGAAGAGGTCCACAGCCCAAGGAGTACACAGGGTGAGCCTGCAGACAGTGAAAGCTCTTCCCCACTGGCTGGAAGGGACTTCAGTCACACAGATGGACAAGGCCAGGATGGCTGGCTCTCAAAGGCCAGAGGCTAGCTCATCACCCTGACTCCAGGAGCCCTCAGCCCCACTCTCGGGTTCCCTAAGCCCTCACCGGAGCAACTTCTCCTGGTCCCGGTCCAGCCGTGTCCCTAGCAGCCGGTCCTCTCGGTGCCTGGCTCGATCGCAGTCATCATCAGTCCTGCCATGCCCTGGGGACCAAAGGTGGTGGTGAGTCCCCTGCCAGCAGTTGTCCAGACTAAACTCCCATTACATCTCTCACCTATCACTGCCCTCCCCTCATACACCCTACAGTACACTCCAGCAACCCCTGTGAGGGTCTTTCTCCCAGCAACACAGCCTCTTATCACCCCTGAACCCCACTGAGGGGTCTTTGGTCCAGAAACTTCCCATCCATCCATCCCACCCCAGAAGCCTGTCTATTGCTTATACAGACTGAGACCAGCAGACACAGGTTTAAGCACAATAAAAGCCCATCAAACATAGGCGCAGTGGCGCACACCTTTGACCCCAGCACTCAGGAGGCAGAGGCAGGCGGATCCCTGAGTTAGGGGCCAGCCTGATCTAACAAGGGAGTTTCAGGACAGCCAGGACTACACAAAGAAACCCTGTCTCAAAAAACAAACAACTGGGGATAGTAGCCCACACCTTTGATCTCAACACTTGGTTGAGGCAGGAGGATAGATGTGAGTGTAAAGCCAGCCTGGACTATATATCAAATTCCAGGCTAGCCTGAGCTACAGAAAGATCCTGTCTCAAAGGATGGGAGGCAGTCAAGCAGTAGTGACGAATGCCCGTTCATAATCCCAGCACTCAGGAAGGCAGAGGCAGCTGGGTCTCTGTAAGTTCGAGGCCAGCCTGGTCTACAAAAAAAAAAAAAAAAAAGAGTCCCAGGACAGCCAGGGCTACACAGAGAAACCTTGTCGTGAGTCAGCAGGTGCTGGCAAGACTGATGCCCTGAGTTCAATCCCCAGAACCCACATGGTGGAAGGAAGGGAAACCAGCTCATACAGGTTGTCTTCTGACCTTGACACAATTGGGGTGACATACCCATGTGCCTGCACACACGCACGTGCACACACTCACACACACACACACTCACACACTAAGCAAACGGCATAAAGGGGAAGGGTTTGGGGGTGTGGCTCCGCTGGCAAACTGCTTGCCTAGTAGCTGCCCTCCTCCCCTTTCCCCCCCACCCCCGCCGCCGCTCCATTCCCTGTAGGAGGGTATACACGCAGAAGAGGATTTTTTTAAGTTCAAGGCCATCCTTGGCTCCAGGGCAAATTAAAAAACAATCTGGGCTACATGAGCCTCTATCTCAGTAAATAAATAAACTGATCACATAATGATACAATCAAAGTAGTCAGCCCTGGCCTGGCCCAGCAACGTCTCAGGTGACACAGACTGGCAACACAGATGGCTTGGGAGTCCCACTGCTGCGAACCCTGCCTGAGTGCCCTTGCCAAGGTATAGGGTAGGCCACGTTCAGGGTCCTCATAGGCCAAGGTCCCACTTGAGACGCAGCAACTGAGCTCCTGCACCTCATCTATCTCCCTGCACCCCCAAAAGCTCAGAGCCCTCGCCAAGACAAACTCAGAGACCGCAGACCCTTCGGTCTCCCTGGGAAGACCTCCAGAGCACAGGAGAAAAACTAGGAGAGGATGCAGCTGCCGTGTGAGCGCAGGACAGTGGCTCAGGGAGCGCACAGCCACGTGAGAGCACACACCCAAAGGCCAAGTGCGCTAGAGAGATAGCCAAACAACCTCATAAGGGACACGGACAGTCCCTAGAGGCAGATGGAGTGGGGCCAACAAGTCTACCTGACAGGAAGTTGAAAGTTGCCTAGAGCATCTAAAACAACAGGCCTAGCGCAGAGAAAACCCTGACCAATTTCAAGAGTCAAGAGGGGACAGAGGTGGAACACGGGAGGGAGGTGTCCCGGTTACCTGAAGGGTCCTCTCCCCACAGTCCATGGAAACAACTGCCAAGCTCTTTACTGACTCCAGTCAGTACAAAGTGAATGGACAGGTGAGGAAAGAAGGGAAGGGAAGAAAAGCAGGAAGCAGGGAACAGTGCCATCTGCAAATGGGGGTTGGCCCGGCAGGGGCACTCCTGGCCTCTGAGGCCATGGCGATCTCACACTGACTGGAATCCTCGCGTGACTGTTGTTAATCCTGCCAGCCCATCAGAATTCCCTAGCAGCCCAAGCTCTGGGCATGTCTATGAGGGGGGTCTCCAAGAGGAGTCACACTCCTGAGTGTGGGCACACCTATTACTTACTCCCTGGGTTGGCGACTCAGACTGAGTAAAGAGCAGTGTGGCCAGGGGATGGGTCAGTGAGCAGAGGCGCTTACAGGCAAGCCTGGCAGCCTAAGTTCAATCCCTGGGGCCTCAGTGGTGGAAGGAGAGAACAGATGCCGGCAAGCTGTCCTCTGACGTTGACATATGTGTGCATAATAGACAGACAGACAGAAAGACAGATAGATAGATAGATAAAAAGAGTTTGGGGTTTTTTGTTGTTTTTTTTTTTTTTCCAAGACTGGATTTCTCTGTGTAGCCTTGGCTGTCCTGGACTAGCTTTGTAGAACAGGCTGGCCTCGAATTCATAGAGATCCGCCTGCCTCTGCCTCCTGAGTGCTGAGATTAAAGGTGTGCGCCACCACGTCCGGCTGAAAATAAAAATTTTTAAATGTCAGCTTAATGTTGGCAGCTCTTTTTTTAGATTTAATTTATTTATTATGCACACAGTGCTGCGCCTGCATGTACACCTGCCTGACAGAAGAAGGCATCAGATCATGTTATAGATGGTTGTGAGCCACCATGTGGTGGCTGGGAACTGAACTCAGGACCTCTGGAAGAGCAGCCACTGCTCTTAACCTTGGAGCCATCTCTCCAGCCCTGAAAATAATTATTTTAGGAGAAGAAAGTGGGCCGGGCGGTGGTGGCACACACCTTTAATCCCAGCACTTGGCAGGCGGATCACTGTGAGTTTGAGGCTAGCCTGTTCTACAAAAGTAAGTCCAGGACAGCCAAGGCTACACAGAGAAACCCTGTCTCGGAAAAACAAAACAAAACAAAACACAAAACAAAAAGAAAGAGAAAGAGAGAAGAAAGTGGCTGGAAAGACAGCTCAGCAGTTAAGAGAACCGGTCATCATTATAAGAAGCAAAGATTAGGTCCCAACAATCCACGTGACCAACCAGGCATCT
Source organism: Acomys russatus (assembly GCF_903995435.1). Classification (NCBI taxonomy): domain Eukaryota; kingdom Metazoa; phylum Chordata; class Mammalia; order Rodentia; family Muridae; genus Acomys; species Acomys russatus. The sequence continues at coordinate 34,101,720 of NC_067155.1, read as the reverse complement.
TGGACACACCTACAACTACAGCTCCAAGGGACCGGAGACAGGAGGATGGCTGGGGCTGTCTGACTGCCAGCTGGAGCCAAGAAGACATGAGCTCTGTCCAGCTTTGGAGAGACCCTGCCTCAAAGGCATGGTGGGAAAGGAATGGAGGACAACACCCAACGCCCTCTTCTGGCCTCCACACGTGGGTACGGGCACATGCACACAAACACGTGTGCAGAAACCAAGCAGTAACTCTTTAAAGGAGAAGGTGAGGTGAACTCCAGTATTCATCTCTCTCTCTCTCTCTCTCTCTCTCTCTCTCTCCCTCCCTCACTTTCTAACCTCTGATGCAATGTGACCAGGTGCCTCACGCTCCTGCCTGCCTCCCGCTTCCCACCATGAGGTACTGCACACTCAAACCGTAGGCCAAAGTAAACTCCTCCTTCCTTCCCTAAATAAATGCTTTTGTTGGATAGTCCATCAGAGCGACCAGAGAAGTAACTAGCACACATGTGTGAATGCGTGCACACACACACACACACACACACACACACACCCTCGAGCATAATAACAGCAAAAGGGTGGCAGGACCAACCAGAAGCTGGGGAGATGTCCGAGTTGCTGAGGTGGTCATTGTGAAAATGAAGACCTGATTTTGAATTTCTACAACCCATATTTAAAAACAGCACAAGCTGGGTGTTGGTAGTGCACACCTTTCCGTCCCAGCCATTGAAAGGTAGAGCCAGTTGGAGCTCTGTAAGTTTGAGGTCAGCCTGGTGTACAGAGTAAGTTCCAGGGCTACACAGAAAAACACTGTCTAAAAACAAAACAAAAAAAAAAACAAAACAAAAAAAAAAAAACTAAACAAACAAGCTAATAAATAAAATAGAGAGAACAAGCCAGGCATTGGTAGTGCACACTTTTAATCCTAGTCCTTGGGAGGCAGAGGTAGGTGGATCTCTGTGAGTCCAAGGCTCGCCTGGTCTACAAAGTGAGTTCCAGGGCATCCAGGGCTATGCAGAGAGGCCCTGACTCAAAATAACAGCAAGTAAACTGAACACAATAGCACAAAGCTGTAATTTCAGTGCCAGGGAGGCAGAGACAGAGGATCCCTCACTGTCCAGCCAGCCTAGCTAAAGCAGTCATAGACTGTCTCCAAACACAAGGTGGGGGCTAGAGAGATGGCCCACCAGTTATAAGCACTTGCTTTTCATGTTGAGGACCCATTTCCCAGCACCCCGCAGGCAGCTAAGAACCATCACTAACTCCACTTCCATGGGATCTGATGCCCTCTTCTAGCCTCTGAAAGCATTACAGCGCACGTGATGCACAGACATACATGCTGGCAAAATATTCTATTATACATAAAAAATAAATAAATCCCTCAGCTGGATGTGGTGGCACACCCCTGGAATCCCAGTACTCAGGAGGCTCTCTGTGAGTTCGAGGCCAGCCTGGTCTACAAAGTGAGTCCAGGACAGCCAGGACTGCACAGAGAAACCCTGTCTCAAAAAACCAAAAAGAAAAAAAGATCAACACCTCTGGCCTCTAGGAAGGCATATATGTATGCACGTGCACGCGCACACACACACACACACACACACAAACATGAATATACACACATAGAGACATACAGACACACACAGACATAAACACCCACACAAACATAAATATACACACATAGAGACATACAGACACACACAGACATAAACACACACACACACACATGAATATACACACATAGAGACATACAGACACACACAGACATAAACACACACACAAACATAAATATACACACATAGAGACATACAGACACACACAGACATAAACACACACACACATGAATATACACACATAGAGACATACAGACACACACAGACATAAACACACACACAAACATAAATATACACACATAGAGACATACAGACACACACAGACATAAACACACACACACACAGAGATACAAACATGAATATATACATAGAGACATACAGACACACACAGACATAAACACACACATACACAGATACAAACATGAATATACACACACAGACAGACAGACATAAACAAACACACACACACACACAACACACACACACACCAATGGCCTGACTAGAGGGCCTGTAGCTAGGGACCATGGGGAATCTGCCACTCTGAAGGGAACAGCAGGTTTGAGGCAGGGCCATAGGCACAGAGAGCCATTCAGAGTTCCACAGCTGTGCCTGGAAATCAGAGCCAGAGCAAGCTCATGCTTCCTTGTCCCTGGGGAGACGCCACGTCAACCAGGCTCCCACACTCCCAAGGGCTCAGCCATCTGGGAAGGACGTGCGTGCCACCAGTCTCTGTCTGAGACCAGCTGTGGGTACAAGGCTTGCTGCTGAGGCTCCAGGAGTGTAGCCTAGCCCCAGGGCCACAAACCTTCTATACACCCTGACTGAACTGCCCTGGGTTACTTCCTGTCCCTAGTGTCACCTGCCTCTAGACACCAACTCAGAGAAGCCTCCGTGCCCAAGGCCACTAGGCAGAGCTCCAAGCCACTCTCTGCAAACTGGCTAGCTCCCAAAGAAATGTGACATGACTGTCACGCCCAACCTCACGCTCTGAGGGCCCCTCCTCTTCTAGCTACACTTTGCAGCTCCCTTATGGCCTCTAAGCCCGGCTCATGGTCACTGCACAGAGCTAAGCCCCTACCCGGGCTCATGTCATGGGTCCGGATGTTCCCTCCACTCTCTGCACGTCAGTCACACGCCCACATCCCCTCCCATCTTAGGGACACATACACTCTGCTCCCTCCACACACAATGCCCTTCCAGTGGACTATCCAACACTGCTTCAGCTTCGGCTGTCCTCTCTCCCAGGAGGGAACGAGCCATCCTGACCACCTCTCCTCCATCACACTCCTCACTTCTCTCCCCCAGTGCACTGATCACTATGCCTGAGGTTGGCTCACCATCCAACTGCCTGCACGTGAGTGTGTGCAACACACTGCTCAGGTTCCAAGCACACCCCCGGCCCCGGCTGTCCATCTCCTCTCCACACAACACATAGCACATGCCAGGAAGGAGAGGGATCTGTGAGAGGAGTGAGAAGTGCAGAAGAAGAAGGATCTGCAAACACCCTGAGGCAGGAACCTGCAAAGGAACAGCGGGGAGGCAAAGGGAGTAAGCAGGAGAGTAAGGAGAAAGACAGATCGCAGTGGTAGAGCCCCTGCCTAGATTCCCCCAATGAGGGGCTGGGGTGTGGCTCAGTGGTAGAGCCCCTGCCTAGAATCCCCCAGTGAGGGGCTGGGGTGTGGCTCAGTGGTAGAGCACCTGCCTAGAATCCCCCAGTGAGGGGCTGGGGTGTGGTTCAGTGGTAGAGCACCTGCCTAGAATCCCCCAGTGAGGGGCTGGGGTGTGGCTCAGTGGTAGAGCCCCTGCGTAGAATCCCCCAGTGAGGGGCTGGGGTGTGGTTCAGTGGTAGAGCACCTGCCTAGAATCCCCCAGTGAGGGGCTGGGGTGTGGCTCAGTGGTAGAGCCCCTGCCTAGAATCCCCCAGTGAGGGGCTGGAGTGTGGCTCAGTGGTAGAGCCCCTGCCTAAAATTCCCCAGTGAGGGGCTGGGGTGTGGCTCAGTGGTAGAGCACCTGCCTAGAATCCCCCAGTGAGGGGCTGGGGTGTGGCTCAGTGGTAGAGCACCTGTCTAAAATTCCCCAGTGAGGGGCTGGGGTGTGGCTCAGTGGTAGAGCCCCTGCCTAGAATCCCCCAGTGAGGGGCTGGAGTGTGGCTCAGTGGTAGAGCCCCTGCCTAAAATTCCCCAGTGAGGGGCTGGGGTGTGGCTCAGTGGTAGAGCACCTGCCTAGAATCCCCCAGTGAGGGCTGGGGTGTGGCTCAGTGGTAGAGCACCTGTCTAAAATTCCCCAGTGAGGGGCTGGGGTGTGGCTCAGTGGTAGAGCACCTGCCTAGAATCCCCCAGTGAGGGGTTGGGGTGTGGCTCAGTGGTAGAGCCCCTGCCTAAAATTCCCCAGTGAGGGGCTGGGGCGTGGCTCAGTGGTAGAGCCCCTGCCTAGAATCCCCCAGTGAGGGGCTGGGGTGTGGCTCAGTGGTAGAGCACCTGCCTAGAATCCCCCAGTGAGAGGCTGGGGTGTGGCTCAGTGGTAGAGCACCTGCCTAGAATCCCCCAGTGAGGGGCTGGGTGTGGCTCAGTGGTAGAGCACCTGCCTAGAATCCCCCAGTGAGGGGCTGGGGTGTGGCTCAGTGGTAGAGCCCCTGCCTAGAATCCCCCAGTGAGGGGCTGGGGTGTGGCTCAGTGGTAGAGCACCTGCCTAGAATCCCCCAGTGAGGGGCTGGGGTGTGGCTCAGTGGTAGAGCCCTGCCTAGAATCCCCCAGTGAGGGGCTGGGGGTGGCTCAGTGGTAGAGCACCTGCCTAGAATCCCTCAGTGAGGGGCTGGGGTGTGGCTCAGTGGCAGAGCCCCTGCCTAGAATCCCCCAGTGAGGGGCTGGGGTGTGGCTCAGTGGCAGAGCCCCTGCCTAGAATCCCCCAGTGAGGGGCTGGGGTGTGGCTCAGTGGTAGAGCACCTGCCTAGAATCCCCCAGTGAGGGGCTGGGGTGTGGCTCAGTGGTAGAGCACCTGCCTAGAATCCCTCAGTGAGGGGCTGGGGTGTGGCTCAGTGGCAGAGCCCCTGCCTAGAATCCCCCAGTGAGGGGCTGGGGTGTGGCTCAGTGGCAGAGCCCCTGCCTAGAATCCCCAGTGAGGGGCTGGGGTGTGGCTCAGTGGTAGAGCACCTGCCTAGAATCCCCCAGTGAGGGGCTGGGGTGTGGTTCAGTGGTAGAGCACCTGCCTAGAATCCCCCAGTGAGGGGCTGGGGTGTGGCTCAGTGGTAGAGCACCTGCCTAGAATCCCCCAGTGAGGGGCTGGGGTGTGGCTCAGTGGTAGAGCCCCTGCCTAGAATCCCCCAGTGAGGGGCTGGGGTGTGGCTCAGTGGTAGAGCCCCTGCCTAGAATCCTTCACTGAGAGGCTGTGGCATGACTGAGTTAGTGTAAATAGGTAGCACACAAAAAAAGCATCCAGGACAAACAACTTCTTTAGCCCAAACTTCTTTTTTTTTTTTTTTTTTTAAGTTTTTCGAGACAGGGTTTCTCTAGGTAGCCTTGGCTGTCCTAGACTCACTTTGTAGCCCAGGCTAGCCTCGAACTCACAGTGATCCTCCTGCTTCTGCTTCCTGAGTGCTGGGCTTCAACCATATTCTCTTCTTACACACACACACACACACACACACACACACACACACACACACACACACTCATTTCTCTCTCTCTCTTCTCTGTCTCTCTCTCTCTCTCATGACCCTTGAGGACACAGGTCACGAGCCACTCTACACACAAGAGGATCACCCTACCATGTCATAGAACCCTATTCAGGGTAGAAGACTTGTCCCCTGTCACTCCATCCCAGAATAAGCAGGTGCTGCTGTAAAACCCCCACCAGCGGAGGACCAGCTCCCTTGGCTAGGTATCTCTGCTTAGAGCAGAGGCTCAGTCAGTCAGCAAACATCCACCAGGTACCACTCACTCAGACATCTATGTGAGAAGAATTCAGAGACAGGACAGACAAAGAGGAGCACATCCTGGTTCAAAGTCCAAAGCCTCAGCCGGGCGTGGTAACAAATGCCTTTAATCCCAGCACTCGGGAGGCAGAGGCAGGTGGATCTCTGTGAGTTCAAGGCCAGCCTGGTCTACAGAGCAAGTCCAGGATAGCCAAAGCTACAGAAAGAAACCCTGTCTCAGGGGGTAAAAAAAGGCCAAAGTCTGAGATGCTCTAAAGAGACATAAGGACACCCAGAGGTTAGTCAGGGACAGTCAACAAGGGGGTGGGTAGTGTTCTTCCAGGAAAACAGGCATGGGCCAGCTGGAGCACTAGGTAGTGTAAAGGATACTGGTAGCACAGGCCTTCAGTGAGCTCTTCACCAGGGCTACGTAGTGAGAACCCCATCTCCAAAAATGAAAACAGTGCTAGGAGAAAGACAAGGCCCAGTACTCCACCCCTGGGGCAGGGTGAGGCCCTGAAACCTGCTCTGATATGACAAAGGGGTCAGGAGTGCTAGGATGTCTCGGAAATCCGTCCAGGAGAGAGGCCGCAGAAGGGCCTGCTTACAAAGACCAGGGTACCCAGTAGGTGGCAGGAGGCAGGCTGGGGAGGGGAGGATCCCAGGGGACACACATACAAGGTCCCAGTGCAGCTCTGGGCGTCTAGTCTGGAAACTGCAAGAAGGAAACTTCCTTCCTTCGTAGGTGGCTTGGTCTGTGGTCCAAGAGGCTGGGGACATGAAGCAATGCCTGCCTTGAGGTCATACAAGGAAGGACCAGCTGGACATGACTTTTTTCCAGGACTTCACTCAGCTGGCCAAGCCATCACACAAGGACGAGCGTGTGTGTGTGTGTGTGTGTGTGTGTGTGTCTGTGTGCCTCTGAAGCCTGAGCCGGACGAGCGTGTGTGTGTGTGTGTGTGTGTGTGTGTGTGTGTGCGCGCGCGCGTGCACCTCTGAAGCCTGAGCCACAGGCCTTTAGCACAGCAGCAGGCTCTCGCTTAGCCGACACAGTACAAAGCTCAATAAACACATTGGAGCTAGGTCTCCAAAATACACCAGGACATGAGGATAAGGCCAGCACTTTAGAACGCTGAGGCAGGAGGATCAAAAATTTAAGGCTAAGCCGGGCGTGGTGGCACATGCCTTTAATCTCAGCACTTGTGAAGTAGAGGCAGGTGGATTGCTGTGAGTTCAAGGCCAACCTGGTCTACAAAATGAGCCTAGGACAGCCAAGGCTACACAGAGAAACCCTGTCTCGAAAAACCAAAAAAAAAGTTTGAGGCTAGTTTGGGCTCAGCCTCTGTGATAATAAGCAAGACCTTGTCTCAAAACAGAAAATTAAAGGGCCAGGGAGATGGCTTAACAGACACAGTGCTCGGCATGCAAGTATGAGGACAGATTCAGATCCCCACCACGCCTGGAAAAACCTCCTACTGTGAGATAGGAGGCGGAGTCTGAGGAATCCCTCAAAAGCCCACAAACCAGCTAAGCCAGCCTGGTGCCCACAGTTAATAAACAAGGTGGATGGCACGGACTAACACCCAAGATTGTCCTCTGAACTTAAAAACGTGCAAGAGGCATACACATGTCCACATATACAAATGCAAACACACACACAAAATAAATTAATATGAAAATGGAAGAGGGGGGGAAAAAAAAAAAGCCAAGCAAGATATTTGGGCGGATAAAATTTTGTTTGCCACACAAGCCTGATAGCCTGAATTTGATCCCCTGAACTCAGGGTAGAAGGAAAGAATCAACTTTAGGAAGTTATTCTCTGATCTCCATATGTGCACATGGCAAGCACATGTTTATACACTCATACCTGCACATGAGTGTACACACACACACACACACACACACACACACACGTCTGCATATGCACACACCCAGGCACGCACACACACATGCACACACTCATGCACACACACTGATAATAAACATTTAAAAAAGAACGCCAAGCATGGTGGCACATGCCTTTAATCCCGGCACTTGGGAGACAGAGGCAGGTGAATTTGAGGGCAGCGTGGACTACAAAAGCGAGTCCAGGACAGCCAGAGCTACACAAAGAAACTCTGTCTGGGGGGTGCAGGGAAGCAGCAGCAGCAGCCAGGGGTCTGGAGGGACAAGTCAGGAGGTAAAAGGGATATGATGCCCCCTTCCCACCTCTATGGGCACTAGTACACACATAACATGTACACACACACACACACACACACACACACACACATGCACGGACATTCTTTTTTTTTTTTTTTCCAGTTAAAAAAAGATTCACTTTCTGGGCATGATGGTGCACACCTTCAATCCCAGCACTCAAGAGGCAGAGGCAGGTGGATCACTTTGAGTTCAAGACCTGCCTAGTCTACAAAGCATGTCCAGGACAGCCAGGGCTACACAGAGAAATGCTGTCTCAAAAAAAAAAAAAAACCAACAACAAAAGATTACAAATACACAGGGAGCCGCCTCTTCCATTCACAAACATTCACTCATTCACCTATTTACACCTACTATGCTCCAGGCTCCTGGGGGACCAGACACCAGAGGCATTGAATGAGGCAACGCCTAGCTCTGCCCCACTGGAGAGCTCAGAATGGAAGGTTCAGGCTAGCCTATTCCTAGGAATCTCTAGGACAGAACAAGGTGACTCAAAACAGCAGAGGTACAGTCTGCAAAAATATTCCGCACAGCGTTCTCGGCACAAAAGAGAGCAGGTAAAGACTTAAAGTGCCCACCAGGGAACGAAGACCTAGCTACAGGGCCTGCTGGCGTGTGCTCTCCATGGATTATTAAAGGCCGTAAAAAGAAAGAAAGAGAGAGAGAGAAAAAAAGATACTTGTAAAAGAGTCTGCCATCTCGGGAGAAACAATCCACACTGTGATACGGGAACAACACATAAGACCAAGACTGTGCTGCGCTAGCCACTCGGCAGGTAGACACAAATTGCATGGGAAAATGAATTCAGGGAAAGCCAGGAGAGTATTTGGGGTGCTGGGCAAACATAATGGCCTTTTTCTTCGTTCTCCTCTCCTGCACTGCACGAGTCTATGTGGATAATGGAGAAAGGCAATCAAAGTTTCAATAGCAGCCACGACAGGCAAGTGGGGAGCAGGCAAACAGTACTGGAAGGGAGGGGTGGGGGTGAGGATAAGGAAAGCAGAAGTGGGGGGTGGTAAGGAAGGGAGGAGTGTGGGTGGGGTAAGGAAGGGGGGTGGGGGGTGGGGTAAGGAAGGCAGAGGTGGGGGTGTGGGGGTAAGGAAGGGAGGGGTGGGGGGTAGGGGTAAGGAAGGCAGAGGTGGGGGTAAGGAAGGGAGGGGTGGGGGTAAGGAAGGCAGGGGTGGGGGTAGGGATAAGGAAGGGAGGGATGGGGGATGGGGGTAAGGAAGGGAGGGGTAGGGGTGAGGGTAAGGAAGGCAGAGGTAGGGTAGGTTGGGTGTAAGTAAGGAAGGGGTGGGAGAAAAGTCTAAGAAATCAGCTAGGAACAGTGGCACACACCTTTAATCCCAGCATTCCAGAGTCAGAGGCAGGTGTATTTCTGTGAGTTCAAAGCCAGCCTGGTCTACATAAACAGGTTCCAGGCTAGCCAGGGCCACAGAGTAAGACCCTGTGGTTTTTTTGTTTTGTTTTGTTTTTTTTAGAAAAAAAGGAGGGAGAGGAGGAACAAGAGGTGAAAGACAGTGAAGCAGATAGAGCCAAGAATTAGGAGTTGGGCCGAGTGGTAGTGGTGCACACCTTTAATCCCAGCACTTGGGAGAGAGAGGTAGACAGACAGATCTCTGTGACTTCAAGGCTTGCCTGGTCTACAAGAGCAAGTTCCAGGACAGCCAAGGCTACAAAAAAAAAAAAAAAAAAAAAAAATCCAGTCTCGAAAAACAAAAACAAACAACAACAACAACAAAAGAATTAGGGACTGGGGAGATGGCTCAGAAAGTAAAATGCAAGTGCAGGGACCAGAGTTTGAATCCCACAGAAGCAGTAAGACAGGGTGTCAGGGCTCTGTAAGCCTAGAGTCCCTAGGGCCAGATAAGAGGTGGAGAAAAGAGAAAAGGAAGGTCCCGGGCCAGCTAGGCTGGTATCCACAGCCCTAACAAGAGAGACTGCCTTGGGCCAGCGAGGTAGAGACGCCTGATGCCACCTCACCTGGTGACCTGGGTTCCATCCCCAAAACCCCCATGGTGGAAGAGGAACCATTTCTTACAGCTTGTCCTCTGACCTCCACATGTGCACTGAGGTGTACTCACATGGGTGTGTTGCGAGACACACACACAAAGTAAATAAGAGAGCCTGTCTCAAACAAAGTAGAAGGAGGAAGGAACACCCCAGGTTGTCCTCTGACCTCCACACTTGCACGTGCCACCTGTAACCACGCCCACACCCCAAGATAAACGTTCAGGAGCATGGGACAGGGCCTGGTGTAATTCCCAAGGACATAGGAAGGAGATCACAAGTTCGAACCCATTTAGGCTACAGAACAACTTCAAATCTGGGCAAATTAATGAGAAATGGGGGCTGGGGGTGTGGGTCAGCTACTACATTGCTTGCACAACATGCAAGTCCCAGGATCCACCACAGCACTGTGGGAGGAAACCAGCCCATGCCCACAGTCCCAGCACTCAGGAAGTGGAAAAGGCATCAAAAGTTCAAGTGCTGCAACGCCCATAATCCCAGCACTGGAGAGGCAGAGGCAGGCGGATCTCTGTGAGTTCGAGGCCAGCCTGGTCCAGGACACCCAGGGCTACACAGAGAGACACTGCCTCAAATACAAAAAAAAAAGGAGGCTGCTCCCCACAAAATAAATAAAAGGGGGTGGGGTGGGATATATAGCTTGATGGCAGAGCACCTGCCTACCTTGTGAGACCCTGTAGGATCATCTCCCAGTACCACCAAAACAAAAGGAGAACAGGAGCCAGCACCTACCTTTGACACTGTTCATGGATGAAGAGCGTTCCTGGTCAGCGAGCCCAGGCCCCAGCCGGCTACCGGGCCCACTGTCCTTCTGCCGGGCCACAGCCACGGCAATGCCAACAGGTGGATGTCTCACTTCCACTTCCCCCTGGGCACCAGAACCCTCCCGCCCAAAGGCCTTGGCACTCTCAGGTCTCTCTGGGTCCCGTTTCAGCTGTCGGCCTCCTCCAGCTGTAGGGACCCCAGGGTGTGTAAGTCGGGCCTGGGCTCTAGGGGGTCCCGCAGATGTGGGCGTAGGTTCAGGTTTCATGGTGCCCAGGCCTCCAAAGGGGCTCTTCTTCCCACAGCTGCCAGGGCGCACAGCCACAGCCTCCCGGGCAAAGCTACCACTGTATTTGATGAGGCTCTGCATGGCAGAGGCCTCTCCGGGTCCGTGGGCTGCAGGGTGGAGGTCGGCACCCGGCCTGCCGCAGGTGGCTGAGGCACGGGGCATTGCACCCGCAGGGTCCAGGTAGGCCTTTTTGGATGCTGTGGCGACAGCTGCTTCCTCCTCAACTCGGCTGGCATGGTGGTGCTGGGCTGCCAGCACGGCCATCTGTGTGGTGGCAAAGTTGCCCAGGTCAAAAGATTTCCACTTGTGTTCCGGCCCAGGTGGTCGGGATGGTTCCAGGCCGAAGAGCTTAGCAGCCTGCTGGGCTACAGAGGCGTTCGGGCCTCGGGGTGCACGCTCGCAAGGCCTCGGATCAGCCTCAGGCTTGAGTAGTTCCTTGGGCGGTAGGTAGGCGCGGGTATCCGGAGAGGACCGGGATGAGCGGACCGCTGGAGGAGGTCCATCGGATGGAGGCGGACGCTTGAGAGACCGGATGACGGAACTTTTCTCCCGCAGGACCTCTGGTCGCTCCAGACGTGGAGATCCAGGTGGACCTTGCAGGACCCCAGGACGGCCTGGCTCACGCTCCCTGGCCCGGGCATCGCGAGCCTGGGATGCGATCTGGATGGGTCCCACGCGCTCATCAAAGGCCTCCACAGAAGGCACGAAGGTGGGTGCCACCACGCGGTGCTCACGGCCTGGTTCACGGAACACAGTGTAGATACCAGCTGGTGTCGAGGAAGGGGGTGCAGGGGGACCCTTGGGGGGCAGTGGTGGTGGCGGTGGCGGCGGCGGTGGCGGCAGTGGGGACCCACAGGGCCTTGCCGTGGGCAGCAGGGCCTCAGCCCGCCGCAGCAGCCGAGCGGTCTCCTCCTGCCTGGCTACCTCCTTGGCACCTCCACGGCCCAATTCGGCCACCAGCCCCGCGTCCACCGCACCATTGCACAAGCTCAAGGCGGATGGCTGCAGAACACCCTTGGTTTTGGCCTCTGCCAAAAAGGGTGACAGGCGTGAGGGTCCTCGGTCCTGGCGGCCCTCGGCTCTGGCCTCCTGGGTCAAGTCCACCACGCCACGAGGCCCGGACACCTCCTCACGTGCCCGAGGGTCTTTCTTGCCGAACAACAGAGGAGGGTCTCCGCCACGGCCTGAGCGATCCTTTCCCGTGCCTTCCCGTGAGGCACCTTTGGTTGGACCGCCTGAGGAGTGGCCACTGGGGGTTCGGGATGAGGGCGTGTGCGAGTGTAGGGTCCCCGGTGTGGGCAGGTAGAAGCCATCTAGGGAGAAAAAGGACACAGTGAGCCAGGACCATTACCCAGATGGCTTCCCCTCATCCAAGGGTGCAATACACCCCAGAGAATGTGCAGGGGTCAGGCCCTTCAGAGAGAAGTAAAAGCTTGTCTGGAAAATGAGCAGAAATCTGGCTTTAGCCATCTCATCCTCCTCGGCCTGTTTCCTCATTGGTAAGGGAAGAAAGACCAAAGGTTGTTTCCAGTGCTATCCAGGGCTTTATTAGAAGACCGTGGGAAAGCCAGTGATGGGGGAGGGGCCTTTAAGCCTGGGTCTCATAAAGGCACTTGGTGGCCCAGCATTCAGGAGGTGAAGGCAGGCGGATATTGAGTTTAAGGGCATCCTTAGCTACATAGCAAAGGCTAGACCACTGTGGACTACATCAGGGGAGAAAGAGAGGAGGATGGGAAGAGACGAGGAAAAGGAGGAGAAAAAAGAGAGAGAAGAGAGGGAAGGGAGGGAAAGGGAGGAAGCAGAGACCTGCAAGACAGCTTAGCAGATAGCAGTGCCTGCTGGGTAGGTAGCAGTGCCTGCTGGGATGCCCGAGGACCTGAGCGTGATCTCCAGGCCATGTGGTAGGAGGACAGAAGCCCCAAAGCTGTCCTTGGCTCCACACACACAAAATGGAAGAAGAAAGAAAGGAAGAAGATTCAGTTATTGGTTTGATTGTTTGTTGGTGATGGTGGTGGTGGTTTTTTGTTTTTTGTTTGGTTTTCGAGACAGGGTTTCTCTGTGTAGCCTTGGCTGTCCTGGACTCGCTTTGTAGACCAGGCTGGCCTCGAACTCACGGTGATCCACCTGCCTCTGCTTCCCGAGTGCTAGGATCAAAGGCGTGTGCCACCACCGCCCAGCCAATTATTGGTTTGAAAAGGGGGAAAGAAAATATTGGTGAAGGGTCAGGTATGGTAGTGCACGCATATCTTTAATCTCAACGCTTGGAAGGCTGAGTCAGGCTGATTTCTGTGAGTTAGAGGCCAGGCTGATCCACATGATGAGTTCCAGGACAGCCAGGGCTACACAGAGAAACCTTGGCTCAATTTTTCAAAAAGTTGGGGTGGGCCAGGCAGCGGTGGTGCACACCTTTAATCCCAGCACTGGGGAGGCAGAGGCAGGTGGATCGCTGTGAGTTCAAGGCCAGTCTGGTCTACCAAGTGAGTCCAGGACAGCCAAGGCTACACAGAGAGACCCTGTCTCAAAAAACAAAAAACAAAAAAAAAAAGGTGGAGTGGGAATACTGGTGAAGGGGCTGGGATGCTGCAACGCCTGCAAACCCCAGCACTCCATCCGAGGGACCTTCCAACAAAGAGGTACACACACCATGGAGGATGCCTGGAATCCTGCAGAGAAACAAACTCCCAGGAAATCATTCTGCCACCCCGTCCCTGCCAAGCAACAGCCCCACCCCTTCCTGCCCCCTCACCTTTCTGGGTATCAAAGATGCTGGGCTGCCCCAGCTGGCTGAGGAGGGGGCTCCCGCTGCTGGGGGGCTCCAGGTGGTTCAGATGGAGGTAGGGTGGGTACAGCCCGCTGGGCAGGTGGGAGAAACCTAAGGAGAGAAGACAGAGGACTACGCTAGTCACGTTTCCTATGGGGAGTGTCCTTCTAGCATTTTCTTTTCCTTGGAAAAAGCCACAGTGGCCCCTCAGTCCCCTGGTACAAGAAGCTGATTGGTTAATACCAGTTCCAATGGTGATAATTCCACCCCACCCCTCCCCCACAAAAAACGCCGTGCCACTTGAAGGCTTCCCTTGAGGCCCAGGAAACCCACAAGGGCTTGGATACAAGTTCAAATTACATCAGGGTCAAAGTCAGAACGGACCCAACTGTTACTCTCATTTCAACCTCAAAAACAACCCTGAGAGAACCACACCGCCCCCCCCAAGAGGGTTTCTCTGTGTAGCCTCGGCTATCCTGGACTCACTCTGTAGACCAGGCTGGCCTCGAACTCACAGAGCTCCCCCTGCCTCTGCTGGGATTACAGGTGTGAGCTACTGTGCCCAGCGGAGCACACACTCTTATCTCATTTTGGAGATGAAAAAAAGCCAAGCAAAACAAAACAAAAACAAAAAAACCAGACTCAGAGTGGACCACTGTCTAAGAGATCAAACTGCAGCACTGATCTGAAGTTGCCGGACCCTACAGCGTAGACTGGACCTCAGTAACAGTGCAGACTGGTCTTCGTGGCCTCTCAGCTGTGTGCCTCAGTACTGACTGCTCGCCTTCTCTGAACACAGAAGCCAGGCATCTCTAGCTACCCAGTCTCGTGAGGAGGGCCTCCTAGGTTCCCTGAAAGGAGGGCTCATACAGTGAGGCCCAAAGGGAAAGTGGCATGACTTCAAAAAAGGGTGGACACAGGTGACACACAGCCATGGATAACTAAGGGCAAAGAAAGAATGAAAGGATTTTAGGGGCCAGAAAAGTGAGCACTAGGGGACAGGCAAGGCTTCCTATGTCCTGGCTGGGTCTTGGGTCCTCTGGAAAGCAACAAGGGACAGTGTCCCTGGCCCTCCTCTGAGGTCCATCAAAGGTCAAGGATCTGAGGTTTGTCCCTGGCCATTAGGGATGATGTCTTTTTCTAACCATCACCTGATATATTACAGACCGCCGGACAGGGCGGAGGATGGCACTCCACATGTTTGCCGTTCGCATGCAAAAACCTGAATTGGATTCCAGTACTGCAACCCCCAACAGCCACTACACAGGCTGCGCTCTGGTGGTAACAGCCAGTAATCTTGACCACCTGAGAGACAGAGAGCCATTCAAGGCCAGCCTAGGCAACTTAGTGAGAACCTGCCACAAAATTAAAAACTAAGACCAGGTGTGGTGGCACATGCCTTTAACCCTACCACACCAGAGGCAGCTGCAGGTGAATCTCTGTGAGTTCAAGGCCAGCCTGGGCTACGCAGTAAGACTTCAAAATAACCAAATAAATAATAATAAAGATAGGCCAGGCAATGGTGAGGCATGCCTCTAATCCCAGCACTCAGGAGGCAGAGGCAAGTGGAGCTCTGTGAGTTCGAGGCCAGCCTGGTCTACAAAGAGAGTCCAGGATAGCCAGGGCTCTGCTCTGTGTAACAGAGAAACCCTGTCTCAAAAAGCCAAAATAAAATAAAATAACAATGAATAAAAGGGGGTTGTCCAGAGTGGTGGCTTCACACATGTAACCCCCAATACTTGAGAAGGAGAGGACTGCTGCAGATTCAAGGCCATTCAACCCAGTGAATCCCAAGCCAGCCAGCGAGCGCTACAGAGCAAGACCGTGTCTCAGAAACAAAACAAAATGAAAAGATCCCAAAACACAAGTCGCAAAACAAAACAGATGTCCAGTCCATGGGCATCACAATTAGACACTGAAGCAACAGTCAGCTGCAGGCAGCGGGCTCACTGCAGGCCCCTGTGCTCTAGTGTGTAATGGGCACCTCAGCCCTTTCCCAGACTGCTGCAGGGAACAGAGTCAGTACTGTGTGTATTTGCTGTAGCTATGGGCATCTCGGGAAGGACTGAGGAATGAGCTTGTGACATGGTAGGGGCAGCTTGTACACTTCCAGACCTTGGCTTAACAAAACACACACACACACACACACACACACACACACACACACACACACACACACACGCTGAGCTCAGGTGGGAGGGGCTTGAACAGAACGCCAGCAACCACCATCCCAGCCCTTGGCAAACACCCAGGAGAGGCAACACAGCCTTTATGCAAGACAGTTATACTCAGGGCCAGGTGTGGTGGCACACATCTTTAATCCCAGCACTCGGGAGGCAGAGGCAGGCAGATCGCTGTGAGTTTGAGGCCAGCTTGGTCTACAAAGTGAGTCTAGGGCAGCCAAGGCTACACAGAGAAAACCTGTCTTGAAAAACCAAAACCAAACCAAAAAAAAAAAAAAAAAAAAAAAAATTAATATATATATATATATATATATATATATTATACATATATACATATATTCATTCCTAGATTCAGGTGCCTGTCCCGAGAGGCCCAAGAAGAATGACTTTAGTGACCTCTTCTGTACAGGAAAGACCACATTGTTCTGCCTGACAGAGACACCTTCAACTACAGCTGAGCAAACTGCAGCAGCCACAATTCCACACTGGTGGCCTTCATTCTGTCTCCAACCCCAGGAGGGAGGGAATGGCCACAACAGCCAAAAGCAAGCAATAGGGCCCCCCAGAACAGCAGTGTCCACATTCTAGGTGAAGCCCACAGGGTCCACAAGACATAAGAGAACCCTAATCTCAACCAACTGATACCCCAGATCTCCCAGAGACAGAGGAGGAGGAGGCACGCCTCCCATACACCCACGGGGCATCAGGTTCGCTCAATCCTCAGTACTGCCAAAACCCAAACAAGAAACAACACAGTACCCAGGCCGGATTCTCCCACAATAGTTGGGGTGTGTGGGTGGGTGTGGGTGTGCAGGTGGGTGGAAGGTGGGAGTAAGTGTGGGAGGGGCGCATTCCACTGAATATATACAGCAGTCCTTGCCCTCAAAGTACACACCACGTGGTCTGGGAATAACCCCCTGCCTCCCACCTCCCACAATCTCGCCCCTCCCCCACCCCCACTCTCCCACCGCCACCCCTGGGTAAACCTTTTGTCTTCTACCACAGAACAGTTGGGAGAGGCGCGACTGCTTGCGCAGCCAGTGAAGGAGGAGCCAGCGGGCTGGGGTGAGAGGCTGCAAGCAGAGGCATAAATGGCTTTGTGCAAAGGCCCTGTGGTAATAAGATAAGCACTTCCGACTAGAGGGGAGACGGGGAGGCCACGGTGAGAGAAAGGTTGAAAATGGTGTTGGGGACATAAAATTGCCATCAGGGTGGAGACAGTGGCCCAGCAGCCCTCAGCCCCTCCCGTCTGGCCCACTCCTTACCTTCATGGGCGTGGGCAGCCCACAGCTGCACCATGGGCAGGTTGCTGGGGGTGGGGGAACGGAAGGAGAGGTCAGAGGGCAGGGATACGGGGCTCCCCTGAGATGAGGCAGAGGGCCCCATCCCGCTGGCCACAAAGCTGCCCAAGAAGGCCTCGCCTGCAGAGAAAAGGGAGTTGGGGGGGGGGACCCCTGTCAGGCAGCTGGCAAACCGGGCTATGCCACCTGGACCACCATCCCAAACCTTCCCCCCACCCCCCACTGCATTAGGCCTTCACCACTAGAGAGGCCAAAAGGCATCCTGTGGCCAGCCCAGCCACACACTGTGGTCCCAAACATCACAGAGACCAAGGAAGGCAGCCAGATTCGCCCTTAGACCCAGCACCCACGGAGAATGGTTTTACCACCCTGGCTGCTGATAGAAACCTGAGCCCAGGGACTGGAGAGATGGCTCAGAGGTTAAGAGCACTGGCTGCTGTTCCAGAGGTCCTGAGTTCAATTCCCAACAACCACATGGTGGCTCACAACCATCTAGAATGAGGTCTTGTGTCTTCTTCTGGTGTGCAGTTGTACATGCAGATACAGCGTTGTATACATATTAAATAAATAAAATAAAATAAAATAAAAAGAAGCCTAGGCCCAGTTGAGAATGAGAGTAGGGGTGACGGGAGGGTCCCCAAGGTAACCCAGGGCCACAGAGTAAGGAAGACTATGGTCACTGGAAAAGGAAGAGCTCATGTCCTGAGCTCAGCACAGGACATCCTCCAGACACCAACATCCTCAAGGACCCCACAGTCACCTGGGATGTGCAAGAGCCTCTGAGTGCCCAGTGTCTGTATGTGCCCATGTGCCCACTGATGGGGAAGCCGAGACCCAGAGAGGAAAAGCCACAGCATAGTGCAGGAGCCCTCACCCCGCCCCCCTGCACACCCAGCAGGATGTCCTAAACCCAACCTGAGCAGTAGATA
The DNA here is from genome assembly GCF_903995435.1 of Acomys russatus. Lineage (NCBI taxonomy): Eukaryota > Metazoa > Chordata > Mammalia > Rodentia > Muridae > Acomys > Acomys russatus. Next base: position 34,083,766 of record NC_067155.1, on the reverse strand, counting down.
CGGGAATGAATCCCAAAGTGAAAGGAAAACAGCCACCTTCAGGAATGGTGACACACACCAGGCCTTGGGAGCTGAGGCCGAAGGATTGCAAGTTCCAAGCCAGCCTACACAGGGAGCCCCTTGTCTCCCCCCCCCCAAAAAAATAAATAAATAATAAAAATTCAAAAGATAGAGCCCATCATGACAGCTTATATCTGTTATATAGCACTGGAAGAGGCTGAGACAGGAGGATTGCTGCAATTCAAGGCCAGCCTGGGTTACATAGTAAATTCCAGGTAATTTGGGCCACAGGATGAGACCCTGTCCAAAAAAAATCCCACCTAAGCTCAGTCTGGGATGTCCTATAGAGTGTTCACCCAGTATACATGAGGACCTAGGTTCAAACTTCAGCACAAAAAAAAAAAGAAAAGAAAAATAAAAAATACTAAGAAAAAAACAAGGGACAAGGCATGAATTTAACAAGAATTATATGACAAATATGAATATTTTTTAGAAACAATAATAGAAAATAGGCCAGATGTTCTGCGGGTGATTCAAACTGTCCGCAGGACACCCTGCAAGGGAGGGTGCTGAGCCCTGAACCCAGAGCTGGGCCCACTGTAACCAAGACCCCAGCAGGTGTCCACCCTGGCCGGTCTCCAGAGGAGGGCTTTGTGTAAGTCCTCAGGGGTCTTCTCCAGTCCCCGAGAGGTGGGCACTGTTTGCAACAGCAGACAGGATGTGCATGGCTCAGATGCCAACTCCCCCTCCGATTCTCCCCTCCCTCCCCACCTCCCCCATCCAAGCCGCAGGAGACTCATAGACTCCACCCACATACATACAAGGTCCAGTTTCTGGGTCTCCAAGAGCCCTACAACCACTCAAGCCCTATACACAAGTGCCCACTGACCACACCTCTCAAGGGGGATACGGTTCCAAAATATGCTCCCAGGACCTTTGGAAAATTGAGTTACCAAAGGGCAGGCCTGCCTCATTGGTTACTGCTAGAGACCAGCACATACCCTCTGACCATGCATGCCTGTCACAGTGGCCTATGTCCAGGCACCATCACTGCAGCCCTGCCCCTCACCAGAGTCCAGCGCTAACTCCTGCGGCCCAAGGGCCCCTGTGTCCGGTCAGCACGTCCATGTAGCCCAAGCCAGGGAAAGTAAGGCCTCTAAGGCCCCCCGCCAAGCCCTAGGCTTCTTCCTTGTTGTGGCAGACAGGCGGCAGGGAGAAGGCTCCGGAAGCCAGCAGCCAGGGGTTTGCGCAAAGGCTTACATCAGCCACCAGTCCTTCCTGCCCAGGCTGTGCGGAAGCACAGGGCCCCGGGGCCTGCCCCTGCCTGGCCTTGTGAAACCCAGCAAGCAGCACCCCAATCCAGAGAAGCGTTGGGGCCCGGATGCCACCAACGGCTCCTGTCACCACCAGAGCACTAAGGGGGCCCCAACTGCCTCCTCCCAGGCGGGGGGGTTGGGGGTGGGGGGGTGGCAGGCTAGGGATCCCAATACTGCTGAGCTGCAATCCTGAGGCAGGCACAGAGAAACAGGAGTGGTGGCCCAGGACAGTCACCAGAGCTACTGAGGTGAGGCAAAAGGATTGAGAGCTCAAAACCACTCTGAGCTACAGTAAGAAAACACTAGTCAGGGCAACTCAGACTGTCTTAACAAAAGGTAGTGAACTGGGAAGAGTAGTTCAGTTATAGAGACCCTACTTTGAAACCCCACGAGGGGCTGGGGTGTGGCTCAGTGGTAGAGCCCCTGCCTAGAATCCCCCAGTGAGGGGCTGGGGTGTGGTTCAGTGGGAGAGAACCTGCCTAGAATCCCCCAGAGAGGAGCTGGGGTGTGGCTCAGTGGGAGAGCCCCTGCCTAGAATCCCCCAGTGAGGGGGGTTGGGGTGTGGCTCAGTGGTAGAGCACCTGCCTAGAATCCCCCAGTGAGGGGCTGGGGTGTGGCTCAGCGGTAGAGCCCCTGCCTATAATCCCCCAGTGAGGGGCTGGGGTGTGGCTCAGTGGTAGAGCCCCTGCCTAGAATCCCCCAGTGAGGGGGGTTGGGGTGTGGCTCAGTGGTAGAGCACCTGCCTAGAATCCCCCAGTGAGGGGCTGGGGTGTGGCTCAGTGGGAGAGCCCCTGCCTAGAATCCCCCAGTGAGGGGCTGGGGTGTGGCTCAGTGGGAGAGAACCTGCCTAGAATCCCCCAGAGAGGAGCTGGGGTATGCTTCAGTGGGAGAGCACCTGCCTAGAATCCCCCAGTGAGGGGGGTTGGGGTGTGGCTCAGTGGTAGAGCACCTGCCTAGAATCCCCCAGTGAGGGGCTGGGGTGTGGCTCAGTGGGAGAGAACCTGCCTAGAATCCCCCAGTGAGGGGCTGGGGTGTGGCTCAGTGGTAGAGCACCTGCCTAGAATCCCCCAGTGAGGGGCTGGGGTGTGGCTCAGTGGGAGAGCCCCTGCCTAGAATCCCCCAGTGAGGGGCTGGGGTGTGGCTCAGTGGGAGAGAACCTGCATAGAATCCCCCAGTGAGGGGCTGGGGTGTGGCTCAGTGGGAGAGAACCTGCATAGAATCCCCCAGTGAGGGGCTGGGGTATATGTAGCTCAGTAGCAGAGCACCCACACAGCATGATCAAGGCCCTGGATTGCTTTCATAGTACAAAATACCTCCTACAGAACAGTCACACCAGGACCACCAGCCCCATCACCCTGTCTGACATCTTCAACAAAGCCACAAGCATAGCTTTGGGCATCAGGTACAGTACTGGGTAGACAACTATGCATACCAACAAAGAGAGAACCAGGGCCCAGCAGACACGTGTCACTCTGGAGCATCAGAAATGCAGCCATGGAGACTGAAGAACTGTGTGTTTTATCTTATTAAATTCCAATTAATTTAGATTTAATTCAGCAATGTTCTAGGCTGAAAACCTTTTCTGGCTAGAAACTGAAAGAGTGGACTGTTGTGTCTCTGTGGGGAAGAACTGGGACAAAGTGAGATTCCTCAAGAGAGCAGAGCCCACACCCTAGCTTCTAGGCTCACTCTGGTGTGCATGTGCATGTATGTGTGTTCATTCAGCACATGCACATATGTGTACATGTGGCATACGCACATTCAGATGCCTTCCTCTGCCTTATTCCCTTAAGACAACATCTCTTCTGGGCCTGGATCTGAACGGATGGATGTCCAGCCCTAAGGATCCTCTTGTGTCCAACCCACAGAGAGCCTGGCCACACCCAGCTCTGAACGTGGGTGCCGAGAGCCGGACTCCTGGTCCCCGTGCTGGCATAGCAAGCGGTTTTTCCTGATGGGCCATCATTATTTCTTTTTCTTTAGACAAAGTCTCACTATATAGCCCAGGCTAGGCTGGCCCTCACTATGTAGCCCAAGCTGGCTCCCAGTGTCAGACAGTCCACGTGCCTTAGCCTTTCTGAGCGACGGGATCACAGGCGTACAGCACCACCCTTCCTAACTTGTGGCTGTCATCCTGACCAGTATGTAAATCTCCCCAGGCTGTGTAAAACACATGAAGCGTTGATCATCTTTTCCCTCCAGGTTGATGAATGGAAAGATTCGAGAAGCTTCCATTTGGGAGATGATTTGAGCTCGGTCTGACCATGTGATACCAACTGCTGTCACAAACGACTGGCCAAGTGACTCCTCCAAGGTCAGGATCTGAGGGGCGGGGGCGTCCATCTCCCCTACCCACACACTGTCTACCCTCCCTCACAGGAGGCATCACTGAACTGTACATTACTTGTGTACGTGTGATAGACATGTGTGTACTTGTGCTTGTGTGTGCCCGTGTTTTCAGAGTCCTGAAGTTGACCTCACATGTCTTCTTCAATCACTTTCTGCCATAGTATGTGTGTGTGTGTGACAAAAAAACAAACAAACAAAAACAAAAAACAAAAAAAACTTGGGCTCTGACTTGGTTACACTGACTAACCAGCAAGCCCAAGGGCTCCTCCTGTCTCAGCCGCCCCACAACCTGGATTCCAGGCAGGTGACGCATGCCTCTTCCGTTTTTGTTTTTGTTTTTTTTCCCTCCACAAGGGTGCTGAATCTCAATCAGGTCCCCATGGCTTGTGACTGTCACTCCTACCAAAAAAAAAAAAAAAAAAATCCAAATACTTATCCCATTCAAGCACTGACCACGGCCGAACTTGCTTGGCTTCCAAATCAAAACATTCATTCAAAGTGGTATCAAACTCCAAGCCTCCATGCCTGCAAACTTCAGCTGTCCTTACCCACAAGCTTCAGGGCCCTTCCCAGATCCTGGCTCCCTATTATCCTGAGGCCCTTGTCACTCATTTTGCATATTAAAAAACTAAAACCAAGAAGAGACTTGATACCCTATAAGCATATACAGGGGGAGGAAGTCCCCCTCAGGAACAGTCATAGGGGAGGGGAGTAAGGGGAAAATGGGAGGGAGGGAAGAAAGGGAGGATACAAGGAATGGGATAACCATTGAGATGTAACAAGAATAAGTTAATTTTAAAAAATGTGGAAAAAAAAAGAAATTAAAGTTCACACCTTTAATCCCAGCACTGGGTAGCAGAAAGACAGGCAGATCTCTGAGTTCAAGGCCAACCTGGTTTACAAAGAGAGTTCCGGGACAGCCAGGGCTACACGAAGAAACCCTATTGGGGGAGGTGAGTCAGATGTGGGGCTGGAGAGATGGTTCAGAGGTTAAGAGCACTGCCTGCTCTTCCAAAGGTCCTGAGTTCAATTCCCAGAAACCACATGGTGGCTCAAACCCATCTATAATGTGATCTAAGGTCCTCTTCTGGCCTGCATGTGTACATGCAGGCAGAGCACTATATACATAATAAATAAATAAATCTGTTTAAAGAAAAAAGAAGTCAGATGTGGGGACACGCCCACGTTATCCCAAGGCTAAGGAAGTAGAGACAGGCAGATCCCTGGGGCTAGGTCAGTCAGTCTAGCCTACTCCAGACCATCAAGAGGCCCTGCTTCAAAGAAAATGAACAGAGGTGGTACTGGTGACCCACGCCTTTAATCTCAGCACTCAAGAGGCAGAGGCAGGTGGATTGCTGTGAGTTCCAGGCCAGCCTGGTCTACAAGGTAAGTCCAGGGCAGCCATAGAGAAACCCTGCACAAAAGAAGAAAGGAAGGAAGGAAGGACAGACAAAAATGAACGGCTTCCTGAGGAATGACCCCAGTGTTCTTCACCAGCCTCCACATACAGGTTTATGTGAACATACACAGGTACACCTGTACGTGTACACACATACACAAACATACACACACACACACACACACACAATCAAAAGTAGTATCAAAATCTAGATGGGTTGGCCTGAATTTGTAGAGCATCTGTTTTGTTTTGTTTTTGGAGACAAGGTTTCTCTGTGTGTAGCCTTGTCTGTCCTGAACTTGCTTTGTACACCAGGCTGGCCTCCAACTCACAGAGATCCACCTGATTCTGCCTCCAAGTGCTGGGATTAAAGGCGTGCACCACCACGCCCGGCTTGTAGAGCATCTGAACATTAGGCATGAAGCCCTGGGTTCCATCCCCAGGAACTCAAGAAAGAAACAGGTCTTCAGAAGTCCAGGGGGCAAGCGGCAGATGGGGGGACGGGAAGAGGGGGACTGTTAACAAGGGACAACCCGCTCACAGTCAGGACGAGTGCCTGCTTGGGTATCTGCGCTTCTTGAGCAAAGCTTTAATGACATTCATAAAACTCTCAGCTTTCCCAAGTCGTTTTCCTACACACCAGGCTGTGTGCCAAGCGCATACCTCACCGGCTCCTGTAACTCCATGCCTATCATGGAAGGAGTTAGTCACGCTGTGCCCAGTTAGGAAGGAGAGAGCAAAGACACTGTGACTTGCCCAGGTCACCAGGGACGGACAAAGGGTGGGGGTGTGGTCCTGACACCACACTTCCTTATTGGCTCTGTTATCTCAGTAACAGATGGTAAGGGGCACTGCCTGTGGTGGTGGTGGGGGGGGCTAGGATACAATACTCCCAGAAACCTTGATGTCACGTGGGGGCCAGTGACGTCCTGCCTGTGCTATGGATGGAATCGCGAGGTCCCCTAAAGCTGACCCTACATGTGGTTTCAGCCATAATCCAAAAGCGATCCTTAGAATTCCAAGAGTAACAATTGGCTATGTCTTAAACCCCAGGCCATTCTGAATAACCCGAGGGAGGCCCGCCCCCTTCTGCACCTCTCTCCCCAGTGCATCCAAGCCATACATGCCGCCCTCAGCTCATTCACCATAGCTTCCCCTCCAGTGTTCAAGCTCAGTGCTACATTATTCCCAATGCTTCATCTTGCCAAATAAACTCTTATCGCCCCCCCCCCCCCGCAAGGATGAGTACATAGAGTCCAGTGGCTCATACCTACAATCCTAGCCCTTCAAAGGTGGTGACAGGAGGATCAGAAGTTCAAGGTTACTAATGACTACATAGCTGGCATGTTATAGGCCAGCCTGGGTTCCTGGAACCCATCCAGAAAGACAGGGGTAAAGACAACATGAAACCAGCTTTGGGATAAAAACAAAGTCCAGAGCCGGGCGTGGTGGCGCACGCCTTTAGTCCCAGCACTCGGGAAGCAGAGGCAAGTGGATCTCTGTGAGTTCGAGGCCAGCCTGGTCTACAAAGTGAGTCCAGGACAGCCAAGGCTACACAGAGAAACCCTGTCTCGAAAAATTTAAAAAAAAAAAAAAAAAAGTCCACCTCAGGTAGGTAGATGGTATTTTATAAGAAACCACCATAATACTGCTTGTAGCAGAGTGTTCTTGTGGGCTGAAAAGAGGGCTCAGAAGGTAAAGGAGCTTGCCAACAAGCTGAATACCTGAGTTCCACCCCTGGCACCCAGAAGGTGGAGGCAAAGAAGAACTTCTCCAAGTTGTCCCCTCACCTGCACCTGCGCACAAAGGCGTGCGTGTGCACACGGACGCCCACACACAATAAATAAAAGTGAAATTGTTTTTTCAGAATTGTCCTTTTAAATACTTATTGTTTTAATTGCATACACACGCGCACGCATGCACACACATGCACGTGATTAAAGGGACCTCGGAGCTACAGGTGGTTCTGAGCTACACAGTGTGGCTGCTGGGAACCCGGTTCGGGTCCTCTGCAAGCGCAGAAACGCTCCTGTCTGCTGAGCCCTCTTCTCCAGCCCGCCCCTGTTTTATTTCTGAGAGAGGCTCTCAGCTAGCCCAGGCTGACCCTAAACTTACTACGTTGCAGAAGGTGACCTTGACCTTCTGAGTGCTGGGATTACAGGTGTGCAACAACACCTGGCTGTTGCATGGCTGGGAAAACCCAGAGCTTCCTGCATGGTAGGCAAACACCTACCAGAAAGAGCCCCATTCCCAGCCCTGTTATTCTATTGTGCAATTCATGACCATTGCTCATCTCTTCCTGTGTCTACTCTTACGAGTTAAGAGTTTAATCGGAGGTATGAATATCTAAGAAAATCTGCCGGTGGTGGTGGTGGTGGTGGTGGTGGTGGCGGCGGCGGCGGCAGCAGCAGCAGCAGAGTGGGGGGTCCGGAGGCAGCACACACCTTTAATCCCAGCACTTGGGAAGACAGCCTCGTCTAAAGAGTAAGTTCAAGGCCAGCCTGGTCTATAGAGTGAGTTCCAGAACAGCCAAGGCTACACAGAAAGACCTTGTCTCGAAAAACAAAACAAAACAAAACACACACACACACACACACACACACACACACACACACACACGATAGAAAAGAAAAAAATGAGCCTAGCAGTGGTGCATGCCTGTAATCCCAACACTCAGGAGGCAGAGGCAGGCAAATCTCTGTGAGTTCGAGGCTAGCCTAGTCTACAAATCAAGTCTAGGACAGCCAAACCCTGTCTCAAAAATCCAAAAAAAGGAGGGGGAAGGAAAAAAATGAAAATCCATAGGCCATATTCAGATCTGTGCTACCTGCACTCCAAGGGTCTCAGGCCCTGGGCATCTGGGAAGCCATCCATTGAAGAAAGGGCTTCCCACAGCTATGCCTGGGACTCAGCACCTAAGAGCCTTTGCACAGCAGCTGGGAATCCATTCCCCGTTAGGTTCATATAATGACACACTGACACATGAAATGAGGCCCACCCCTTTCCCAAACAGCCCCAGCTAATAAAGCAACCAGGCCGTCCACCCACTTCTCTTCCCTGTTCACTGGCCCTGCCCCATGCTGCTCCCGGAGGCCACAGGCCGCAGCACCTCTGTCCTTTCCATGGAGTAGGAATCCGGCTCAGATTCCTAAAGCCACTCTTCCAGCCCTGTGTGGGGATGCTCACCTGGAGCCCCAGACATTAGGTGACAGCTCAGGCTGCATGGCAAAACCATCTCAAAAACAAACAAACAAACAAGCAATGTGCCCCCCAAAAAAAAATCAACACTAGTCGTGGTATAAACCTGTGACCCCAGCCAATTCAAGGCCAACCTGAACTAGAGACCCTGTCTTGTTTGTTTGTTTGTTGTTTTTTGAGACAGGGTCTCCCTGTGTAGCCCTGGCTGTCCTAGATTCACTTTGTAGACCAGGATGGTCTTGAACTCACAAAGAACAAAGATCCGCCTGCCTCTCCCTAGAGGGCTGGGATTACAGGTGTGGACCACCACACCTGACAAAGACTTCTTATTATTTATACACTATTCTGCTCACATGTGTGCCTACACACCAGAAAAGGAGACCCTATCTTAGAAAGGGGAGAAATGTAAGCCAGGCCTGGAGGCTCAGTCCTTGGGAGGAATTTGAACAGTTACTTGCACACCTGGAGCATTGCAGCAGTGTTCACAAATAGGGCATAGATTAAAATAATAATAATAACAACAACAACAATAATAATAATAATAATAGCCCAAGAATTCTTCTGTGGGTAAGTGGGTAAATAAAATTGGGGTATGCCTAAGCAGTGGAATATTATTCAGCCTTAAAAAAGGATGAAAAATGTGACACCTGTTCAAACAAAAGGGCAGATACTGCATGGTTGGACATGATGGTAAGGAATCCAGAACCATCCATTAAATGAAGGAGGAGACTGAAAGGTAGGTCCCAGGGGAGGGGGGAAGGAGGAGGAGAGGAAGGGGGAAGAAGAGGGGCACAAAGACTCATGACTGCACCAGAACTGTGCAGGGGAAGGAGAGTGAGAAAGAAGGGTAAAACATAACCCCAGCACTTGAGAAGCTGATGCAGAAGGATCACACGTTCAAGGCCAGCCTGGGCTACAGAGTAAGTTCAAAGCTAGCCCAGACAATTTAGCCCCGGTGGAGGAATAAAACCAGAGCTGCAGCCTGGTGTAGGGGTGCAAGCCTTTAATCCCAGCACTTGGGAGGCAGAGGCAAGCGGATTGCTGTGAGTTTGAGGCCAGCCTGGTCTACAAAAGTGAGTCCAGGACAACCAAGGCTACACAGAGAAACCCTGTCTTGAAAAACCTAAAACAAAATGGAAAAAAAAAAAAAAAAAACCCCAGAGCTGTGGACTCTAAGGAGGAGAGAGAGCTTAGGCAGCTCCCTGTGAGGGAACAACTGATTGCAGGAAGGAACACAAAGGAAGGAGCCACAAATGGGGTTCATGTGGCCAATAATTAATCTTGAACAGAATCCTGGGAGAGTTTATAATTTGACTAATTCCCATGACCTCTGTTGTGGATGTATCTTAGGAAAAACAAGGCAAGTCAATGAGTAAGAGTGAGTCTAGAACGGGTGGGACGGTTCAGTGGGTAAAAGTGCTTGCCGAGCAAGCCTGATCAGCAGAGTTCAAGCCAGAAAACAAAGAACCAACTTCCAAAAGCTGCCCTCCATATGCAAGGCTGGCAGGCAGTCTCACAACCCGCTCACCCGCCCGGCGTGCACACTCGCTCACTCATATACCATAATACAATTAAAGACTTTTCAGATGTTTTATTTATTATAGTGTTTTCCCTGCATGTACTCCATGGATCAGCCTAACTGTTAAATCAAACATTTAGTGGCCACATACATGAATACATTTTTTAAAAAAGATTTACTTATTTATTATACAGTATTCTTCCTGCATGTGTGCCTGCAGGCCAGAAGAGAGCGTGAGATCTCACTACAGAGGGTTGTGAGCCACCATGTGGTTGCTGGGAATTGAACTCACGCCCTTTCAGAAGAACGGACAGCGCTCTTAGCCTCTGAGCCTCCAGCCCCCATATAACACAACTGTTTTAAGTAAAAGGAAACAAAGGTCAGCTGACCTCTGGGTAAAGGGCTCGCTGCCAAACCCGATGACCTGGGTTCGATCCCTGGGATCCACATGGCAGAAGGCAAGATACTGAGTCCTGCAAGCTGTCCTCTGACCTCCACGTGTGCACCTTGGTGCACATCCAAGCAAACAGATAAAAAGTAATGTTTGGGTTTTGGGAGGGTTTTTTTGTTTGTTTGTTTGTTTTTTGTTTTGTTTAAATGACTCCTGCAAGAAAAAAAAAATCCCTCTTATCATCCTTTTCTTCTACCCCACCCCCACCCCAGCTTCCCGGCGGACAGCTAAAGCCTGAGTCCTGGAGGCTTCACTTACTAGCTGTGTGACCCTAGGCAGACGACCCAACCTCTCTGTACCTTCCCACTCCCACAAAAGAATTGAGAGCATTAAGAAGCCTAGATCCTGTAATTCTCCAAACCCCCTGACATTCTGACACTCACCCAGTGAGAGCAGCTGGGGCGGCAGGTGTGGGAGTTTCCCTCCGCGGCACTCTCTAGGTGCTGTGGCTGGGGACCTGTGGCTTCCACCTCAGGGCTCAGTGTCAGAAGTAGCTGAATGGATGGAGCTAAGGCAAAAACTCAGCCTTAAAAACCAGCCACACCCCTCCGGAAGAGGGCGTAAGGGCTAGTCCCAGGGAGATAAAGCCCACCAGGGCCTTCCCCCACCCTACGGTCCGCTCAAACTCAACCCCTGCAACTGCCAACTCCCAGGCTGCCCTCACACCTCAATCTACACCCCATCTGCCCAAGGTGCGCCCATTCCCAGTACACCTTTTAGAAGAGACCCCGTCGTTCCTCCAACAAGCGGCCAGCAGGATACCTCCGCCTTCACAAAATCGGGCACCCTCCCTGGGATGCACAGGCTTTGTCTTGTCCCCCACCAGACCTCTTACTCTCGAGAGTAAAAGCTTAAGATTTAAATAAAAAGAGTACCAAAGGCTCCCAGGGAGAGGTCAAGACCAGTTTACCCAGTGATATGCAAATAGGCCAACTCAACCTGGGCCCCCAGGGCTCCAGACAGGTCACAAGCAGCAGGCAATTACCGAGGGACTTCCTGGAGGAAAGAATTTATCCCTAAGGACCATTCCTCCACAGGACTGGAGGAGTTTAGGGTGGAGGGCCTTCAGGGGACTGCTTGGGCGAAGGGGAAAAAAAAGCCCTGAACAAGGATAAAGCAGCCAGAAATGCTAGGTGAGAGCTACCTAGCACAGCTTTAGAGTTAAGAATTCCCCTTCTAAACCGAGCATGGTGGCGCACGCCTTTAATCCCAGCACCCGAGAGGCAGAGGCAGGAGGATCTCTGTGAGTTTGAAGCCAGCCTGGTCTACAAAGTGAGTCCAGGACAGCCAAGGCTACACAGAGAGACCCTGTCTCGAAAAACAAAACAAAACAAAATCCTTCTATGGGTTGACAAGATGGCTCAGGAGGTAAAGCTTGCTGCTGAGCTCTATGGTTTGAGTTTGATCCCTGGATCCCATGAGATAGAAGGAAAGAAGGAACCACCTCTGTCCCAGTTCCCAGGTTGCCCTCTGACCCCTAACACGTGTCTGCATGTGTGTGTGTTTGTGTGTAGGTGTGTGCCCGGATGAGGCTCAATGACAGGCTGCAGATTTAACATACATGAAGCCCTGGCTTCCATCCGTAACACCAAAACAAAACAAACAAACCAGCCAGGTGTGACGGCTCTGGCCCCTAATCCCAGCACAAGGACAGCTGAGGCAGGAGGATCCTAAAGAATTAGGGACCAGTGTGAACTGCAGGAGATCGTATCTCAAACCAAACCATCAAATTAGCATATTTCAGGACCCTCTCAATTTAGAGCCACCCGCCCCCCAACTGCCCCCCATCCCCGCCCCCGAGGCATCTCTAAAACCCAGGAGGCAAGGATGGGTTTAAGACCACTGTTGATTTAGGCAGGGCTTTGTTTTGTTTTGTTTGCAAAGGCTTTACAACTACTATCTGCCCTACCTGGGGAGCTGTTTAGCATCTCCCTTTGCTGACTAAGACGAAGCTAGGAAAGCCTGGATTCACTGAGGTTGGGAGAGGTCCACTTCCTTAATCCCAGCTCAGCCCCTAAGGCTGAGACAGGAGTTCCAGGTGAAGGCAGCCTCACCGACAGAGAACTACAGCCCAGCCACAGAGACCTTATCTCAACAACAACGGGTACTTTAAATTAATGAATTAACTTTTCAAACAGGACTTGTCAGGGCTGGGGTTTAGGCAGAGGCAAAACCAGGCGGAAACCCAGGCACCCAAACTGCCTGAGTTCGTTCGTGTGTGTGTGTGTGTTCTCTCTCTCTCTCTCTCTCTCTCTCTCTCTCTCTCTCTTCTCTTCTCTCTCTCTCTCTCTCTCTCTCTCTCTCTCTCTCTCTCTCTCTCTCTCTCTCTCTCTCTCATCCGAGGCCAAAAAGAAAAGTACCAAAAGCCAGCACCAGATATGCCTGGCTCTGAGATCCAGGCACTGAGGGGGAAGGCTGAGGTGGAGGAAAAGACCTCAAAAGGTCAGCCACATACCAACAGCTGTCTCAAAAAAAAAAAAAAAAAGAGGGTAAAAGTATCTCTCTACAGAGATAAACCTGGGTTGGGTGTGTCTCCCTCCCGCCCTCTCCAGCTCCCTCACTTAACCTGAGGCTAGGCTGAAGGCCAGTAAGCCCCAGCAATCATCCTGTCTCCACGCCCCAAAGCACTGGAAATATGGGAGCGCGCGCGCGCGCGCGCACGCACACACACACACACACACACACACACACACACACACAAGGCCCTGCCTAGCTTTCCAGGTGGGTGCTGGGATACGAACTCGGGTCCTCGTGCTTAAGCAGCAAGGGTCCTTACCTGTCTCTCCCCCCGCCCCCGTCACATTCTCAAGTAGCCCAGGCTACCCCCAAACTCACTTCAGACCTAGGGCTAGCCTTGAATTCTTTCCTGATCTTTCTGCTTCTAACTTCCCAAGTACCGGAGCACTTAGCGCGCCCCCTTTCCGTCTTAAACTCCCGCGAGACTTCTGAGACAGGTGACTCCATGCCGTCAACCAGAAGACAAGAGAGGACCAATGACCCAGAGGATAGAGAAAGACTTACAAAAAAACGCAATCCCCACCATCCAGGTCCTGAGAATTAACACGGCCAGCAAAGAAGAAGATGCTATACAAAGCCATAACAGCAACAGCAGTAATAGGGCTGGGGGTGGCTCAGCCGGCAGGGTGCTTGCCTAACACTCAGGGAACCCACCCCCGAGTTCCATCCCCAGCACTGGCTGTGGTGGTTGCGCACCTATTAATCCCAGTGTCCTTTGGCGGGTGGAGATGGCAAGATGAGCAGAGATGGCTCAAGATAATCTCACTACGTGCACCGAGAGAGACTGGTGGACAGGAAATGATCAAATATGAATAAAAATAGAAACTCAAAAACAATTTCAGACTGGAAGGACTGAATTCGAAGACTGACAGGCACCCAGCGAAGCAAACACAAAAGGAGGCCACAGCACACACTTCTGCACAGACTCTCAAGACAGCTGGGATGGGAAGAAAATCCCTAATCGCAGCTCAGGCTTTCTTTGAGCCAGGCGAGACACTCTGGGCGCTTCTGCGCCTAGACGCATTTAGCCTTCACACACAGTCGTGAAAAGCGACTATTAACAGCCATTTTAGCAGAGAGAAAACGGAGGGTCAGTTAGGCAAAATGTCCAACCCACACAGCTAAGATGAGACCAAGCCAACGTCCTACCCTCTACCCCACCCCACCCCCCCCCGTCCCCATACCCACATTTGTCACTATTGTGACAGCTAAAAGATGTCAAGCATGGGTGGAGGTGGGGGTGGGAATACTTTGCTTATGAAGCTCAAAATTCAGAGCAGGCCACGCCTTTAATCACAGCACTCTGTGAGTTCAAGGCCAGCCTGGTCTACATACATAGTTCCAGGGCTACAGAGTGAGGCTCTGTGGGTTCATGGGCAGTTCATGGTTACTGGGGGGAAGGTGTCATTTTCTCCAGTGGTGTGGCCACTGATTAAGTTGCTTATGCTCCTATAAGTAACCTGCCACCAAGCTCAAGAAAGAAACTCTAGCTGGCGGCAGTGGTGGCACACACCTTTAAACCCAGTCCTCCAGAGGCAGAGGCAGAGGCAGGTGGACCTCTCCTGAGTTTATGGCCAGTCTGGTCTACAGGGTGAGTTCCAGGATAGCCAGGGCTATACAGAGAAACACTGTCTCAAAAAACAAACAAACAAGAGCAAGAAAACAAAGAAAGGAAGAAAGAAACATTAATTAAATTGAATGGGTCATACACACACACACACACACACACACACACACACACACACACACACACACACACACACACACGCCATGAACCTAGGAGGAACATTAGTTTCAAAAGGTGGCAAGGGATGAGAGAGGATTACTGGGGGAATGTATATAAAAAGACTAGAAGGGCTGGAGAGATGGCACAGAGGTTAAGAGCACCAGCTACTCTTCCAAAGGTCCTGAGTTCAATTCCCAGCAACCACATGGTGGCTCACAACCATCTATAATGTGATCTGATGCCCTCTTCTGCCCTGCAGGCACAGCACTGCATACATAATAAATAAATAAATTAAAAAAAAAAAAAAAAGACTAGAAGGCCGGGCAGTGCCGGCGCACGCCTTTAATCCCAGCACTCGGGAGGCAGAGGCAGGTGGATCACTGTGAGATCGAGGCCAGCCTGGTCCACAAAGTGAGTCCACGACAGGCAAGGCTACATAGAGAAACCCTGTCTCGAAAAAACAAAAACAAAAAATAAAATAAAATAAAAGACTAGAGTTCATTGTATACAAGAATGAAAATGCCAACACATAAAGATAAGTATATAATCAGTCACAAGCTAAAACAATTAATTTTAAGTCCTCAGCACCACCAAAAAGTGGGGGAGGGGTAGGCACAGCATCACAATCTTCAAAAGCAGAACCAGGACACTGGGAATCCAAAAATTCCCTAACCACTAGCATGTCAAGGTAGAATAAAGGCATTTTCCAGACCCACTTGGCCTCAGACCTGCCCTCAGCACACCCTTTCTCAGAAGGCTTCTACTGAACACGCCGTAAAAACAGGGCTGTAACCCTTGGAAACAGGAAGGCACCGACATCAAGGAATCCAGTGACAGACAAGCAGGTGAGGGAAGAGGGAACTGGACAATTCGGGTCTGGAACCCTTAAGGAAAGACAAGGGGCAACTTGGGCAACAGATATTGCCAAATATAAACTGTATCCACAGAATAGGAGGCAGGGACTCTAAACAACAAAACAAAATTGATAACTGCAAAAAGTAAATGTAAGTTAATTTTTATTACATCATTGACTCTAGGAACAAAACGTACAAATTTATTACATAAGTAATAAACCTGGCTTAAATGCTGGACATGGTGGTGCATGCCTTTAATGCCAGCCAACCTGGTCTACAGAGTGAGTTCCAGACAGCTAAGGCTACACAGAGAAACACTGTCTGGAAAAACCAACAAAGAAACAAAACAAACAAACAAACAACTTGTATTTCATATGTATCAGGAGACTGGGATAGAACTGACAAAGGGGTAAAGAACTACACAATTACCATAATAATAACACTTACTAGGTCCCTGTTACATATTAAGGAACGTGTTAAATGCTGTATTTGCAATTACTTCTTTTATGTGCGCGTGTATACCTATGTATGCAGGCATTTTGCTTGTATGTTTATGTATCACATGCATGCAGTGTCTGCAGAACCCAGAGACAGAGTGATCCCATGGAACTGGAGTTATGGATGGTTGTAAGCTCTTGTGTAGGTGCTGAGAATCGAACAAAAATCTTCTGCAAGAGCAACAAGTGCTCGTAACTGCTCTCTCCAGACCCTCCATTTTATTAGCAGTCTTCTTTTTCTTTTCTTTCTTCTTTTTTTTGGGGGGGGGGTGTTTTTGGTTTTTTGTTTGTTTGTTTGTTTGTTTTTGTCTTTTAGTTTGGGTTGGGTTTGGTTTCGGTTTTCTGAGACAGAATTTCTCTGTAGCCTTGGCCGTCCTAGAACTTACTCAATAGACCAGGCTGGCCTCGAACTCAAAAGACCTGCCTGCTTGTCTGTCTCCTTAGTGCTCAGATGAAAGGTGTGCGCCACTACACCCAGCTTGGTTTGTTTCATTGAAGGGGGATCTTATATTAGCACAGGCTAGCCCCAACGTCACTATGTACCCAAAGGAGAATGCTCTTGCATTTATTACTCAGGCCTCTATCTCCCAAGTACTAGGATAAAGGCAAAGGCACCACCATGACAACTAATGTGACTAATCAAATCCAGGGCATCACGCATGCTATACAAGCCCTAACGGAGCTATATGCCCAGGCCTGCTGTGGTTAATGTTTTCTTTGAAATTTTTGAGGCAGGGTCTCATTATATAGCCCTGGCTGACCTGGACTCTCTCAATATGTAACCTAGGCTAGCCTCCAATTCAACAGAGATCCCTGCCTCCCAAGTGCTAGAATTAAAGGCATACCCTACTGGGTGTGGCAGCATTTTAACAGAAAGATCACAAATTTGAGGCAAAAGAGCTATTGTGAATTTCAAGCCAGGTTGGGCTACCCAGGGAGACCCTAAAATAGTCTGATAAACCAGAAATTTGAGATGAAAGCATTTTAAGGCTGGGTGTGGATGTGGTAGCACATGCCTGTGGTTCTAGCACTTGGGATGTGGGGGCAAGAGGATCAGGTGTTCAAAGCTAGCCTGAGCTACATAAAATGGAAATATTTTAGTCTGGCTATTGTACAGAAAAAAAAAAAAGAGGGGAGAATTTTTATTTACGAGAATCTGGGGTAGTGCTCAGTGGTAGCTACAAGGCTCTGGGATCTATCACCACCAGCCCCAAGATAAAAAATGTAGGTTGCCTCTGGTGGCTGAGGACCACACTCCAGTCCCAAGAGAGTCAGAAGAGTTAGAAGGAAATTCCAAAGCCCTGGGAGAGGTGTGGATGGGCCCCAGGGATGTGTGAGTCACCAGCTAATGATGTCCGTAATTACAGCAATCACTTCTGCAGTAACTTCTGCAGAGGGCTGCGCCTGGGTCAGGCTCCTGGCCTGAGCTTGCTCCATCACACGTCACAAGGCAACAAAGCGTTCGGCATTAATCGGTCCACTTTGTAGATGGGAAAAATTGAGACTTGCAGACTCATCACAGGCACAAAATCAAGACTTGGATCTCAGGCCTGAGCCGGGGTGCTAGCTCACAGGGCAACTTGCCTCCAAGCCAATGAACTTGAGTTGGGTCTTCTGGACCCAAATGGTAGAAGGAGAGAATTGATCTGTGCAAACTATCCTTCTGAACTTACACTTTGAACATACATAAACATGTATACACACGCATACACAATAAATGTCACAGAAAGAGAGAGAGAGAGAGAACACGCCAGAAGGTGGTGACTCAGGCTTTTAATTTAGGCACTCGGGAGTCAGAGGCAGGCAGATCTCTGTGAATTGGCGGCCAGCCTGGTCTACAGAGTGAGTTCCAGGACAGGCAAGGCTACACAAAGAAATCCCATCTCGGGGGAAAAAAAAAAAAAAGAAAGAAAGAAAGAGAAAAAAAGTTCATGAAAGAAAATAAATGCATAAGCCTCGGCCCTAGAACAGCCAGCCTCCAAATGAAGCAGCTTCTTAGAAAAAGATTGCAGGTTCAGAACCTCAGCTACCTCTTGCTGAGAAGCACGTAAAATTGTTAGAAAGGGTGTGTGAGCCTCTGAGCCACACCTCCAGCCGCTCACTGGGGGATTCTAGGCAGGGGCTCTACCACTGAACCACACCCCATCCCCTCACTGGGGGATTCTAGGCAGGGGCTCTACCACTGAACCACACCCCATCCCCTCACTGGGGGATTCTAGGCAGGTGCTCTACCACTGAGCCACACTCCAGCCCCTCACTGGGGGATTCTAGGCAGGTGCTCTACTTCTGAGCCACACCCCAGCCCCTCACTGGGGGATTTCTAGGCAGGTGCTCTACCACTGAGCCACACCCCAGCCCCTCACTGGGGGATTCTAGGCAGGTGCTCTACTTCTGAGCCACACCCCAGCCCCTCACTGGGGGATTCTAGGCAGGGGCTCTACCACTGAGCCACACCCCAGCCCCTCACTGGGGGATTCTAGGCAGGTGCTCTACTTCTGAGCCACACCCCAGCCCCTCACTGGGGGATTCTAGGCAGGGGCTCTACCACTGAGCCACACCCCAGCCCCTCACTGGGGGATTCTAGGCAGGGGCTCTACCACTGAGCCACACCCCAGCCCCTCACTGGGGGATTCTAGGCAGGTGCTCTACTTCTGAGCCACACCCCAGCCCCTCACTGGGGGATTCTAGGCAGGTTCTCCACCACTGAGCCACACCCTCAGCTGAATCTAGGCAGCTCTACCAAGCTGCATCTCAACAGTCCTGCTTTTTATCTTGAGACAGGATTTCACTATGTGATGGTTTTCACTTTGACCAAAGGTAGATGTGAAGCATCTCTGGGCAGCAGGTATGCTAAGGACCCCTGGCCTTCCTGGGCTGGGGATCTGACTCAGTGGTATATGCAAATTGGTTTCACTACCAACAATAACAAAAGGAAAGAAGGAAGGAAGGACGAACGGACCCTGGGGGAAGTCTCAACTCCAGATGGTGGGTTTTTCTTTTGTGTCTGTGTGTGTGTGTGTGTGTGTGTGTGTGTGTGTGTGTTTTAGACAGTGTCTTACAAATCCCACACTGGCCTCAACCTATCTCCACCCAAGGAGAGCCAGGTTTACAAGTATATGCTACCAATGCAGGGCTGGGGATCAAATTCAGGATTTCATGCATGACTAGTAAACACTCTACCAAATAGTGACACTAAAGCACAGGCCCCTCTCGCTGGCGTTGGAATGCCTGCCTGCCTGCCTGCATGCCTGTAAAGATGGCCTAGAATCTAGATTGAAGATAGCATTGTGGGGTGGAGGTGAACTCAGGTTGGAGAGCGGCTGGTCCAACAGAAGGAGTCAAGACCACCCCTAACTGGCCCCAATCAAATCAAGTGGTCACATGTAGACTGAGCCAAGATCACGAGTTCAAGGTCATTCTCAGTTATGTAGTGAATCAGAGGCCCAACAAGCTATAATAGACCCTGTCTTAAAGAAGGGAAAAAGTGAGCCAGGGTGCGGTGGCGCACGCCTTTAATCCCAGCACTCGGGAAGCAGAGGCAGGAAGATCGGTGTGAGTTCCAGGCCAGCCTGGTCTACAAAGCGAGTCCAGGACAGCCAAGGCTACACAGAGAAACCCTGTATGGAAAACCAAAAAAAAAAAAAAAAAAAAAAAATCCCAGCCCTCAGGAGTCTTA